>NW_025335727.1:871281-1114531 GCF_004798865.1 Varanus komodoensis | reverse complement strand
TCTATCTATCTATCTATCTATCTATCTATCTATCTATCTATCTATCTATCTATCGCATTTATATACCACTCCAATAGCACAGAAGGCTCTCTGGGTGGTTTACAAACATTAAAACCCACCAATCCTAAACAAATACATAAATTGGCTATACCACAACAGTACAAAATAACATAGTTAAAAAGAATTAAATAAATAAATATACCATTAAAATCAATTAACTTCAAAATATTGGTTAAATAAAAAGGTCTTGACCTGGCGCCGAAAAGCATATAATGATGGCTCCAGGTGGACCTCTCTAGGGAGCGCATTCCATAGTCGGGGCGCCACCGCAGCGAAAGCCCTCCTTTGAGTACTCTGTCTCCTAACCTCTTTCAAACTACTACTCTGTGAAGAGTCGGACACCCTGGATAGAGAATTCTGACCCATTGTTAAAATGGAAGACCAGGGATGGAGCCGCAGCAGATTGGAGCTGGACAGGAAAAGCCCACGCTCACCATTTGCGAGTAGCCCCCTTTGTGAACGTTCAAAATGGACCTCGGGTGCACCCCTACGCAGGCTGAGAGAGGAAAAGGCCCTGTAGCTCCCAGCATGCCCCAGACAGGTGTGCTCAGGACCCAATCCGATGACGTTTAGGCAATTCCCAGCATGCTCCAGGCTGCTTGTCTTTCATCATTTACTGCTTGTTGCCCTGCAGTGATTCGCTTTTAGCGAAATCCTTGAATGCCACATTTCTGTTCCAGGGATTCTCCTTCCAAGGCAAGCAGGCTCTCAGCAGCACAGTGAGAAAGACACAACCACAAGCAATTACTCGACCAGCTGTAGCAGAGATGCTCTCCAGAAACAGAAATCCCATTTTTGTTTTAAATGGGTGCTTCTTTGATATGAATTGATAACATTATTATGAGGCATGAAAGGTAAGCAGAAAATGTTATTAAAATACACAATAGTTTGCAATTTGATCTTGAACCCATTGAAGAATAGCGCTCCGAAGCTCGGTGAGAATCGCTACGCACAGAGGAAGGCGCGTGTCTGAAAGGGTTCTCCAGTTGCCAGTAACAGAAAGAAGGTCTCTGCTGACTGACGGGAACAAATTACTGCTGCCTCTTCAATAGGACTGGCCTCTTTTTCTTCTCTGTAAGGTTTGCGCATTTATCGGCTAGAGAGACCGTGGCAAGATGAGCAGCAAAAGGCACCGAAAGGCTGTCCTACTCAGTGCGAGGGGAGCCGATTCTAGGCTCTTACGGATGCTGCTGGGGGAGTGCAGAATACACTTCCAAGAAGACATTCCGTTAATGCAAAATGGCTGTTCTGTGATCAAAGCCTCGGGAAAATGAAAGCTAAAATTGCGAATATTTCCCAGTAACTGGAAAGGTAGTCTAGCTGGCCAGGTTCTCCTGTCCGGAAACCGATGCGCAAGCGTTAGTTAAGTCCACCTTGCAGCAGCCCCTTCTTCTAATGCCAAATCTTGCACAGATCCATTTCACAAAGAATGGCATGCTGTCTGGGGATGATGGGAGCCATAGTCCAACATAACCGGTGGGGTGACGGACTGGGGAAGGCTGATTTGCACTGAGAACAGCTTTCAGAGTGGCCTTCAGCATCGTTTGCAGGCCTGCCAGTTTTGCTGGAGATGCGAGGATTGGACCCAGAACGCAGTGTGGGCAAAGTATGCGCTCCATCAGAGCGTCATGTCTCTCCCTGTCCTGCGCACAAAGGTGGACGTGCCTTTCCAAAAAACATGGTCCGGAAATGTTCTCTCAGCAGCCTTCCGCAAAGGCCGGAGGGCTCACTGGAAATGCATCAGCACTGAATCATCACCCCCCACCTCCGCCTGCATTGACCTGGACATGGTCTGGCAAGGGGTTTAGGCCAAGAGGCAGAAGCAAACTTCTTGGGATTGTTCAGCAAAACCTGAGTAATCCCTTTACTGGAGTGTTTTGATCTGCCTCTTCTCCACACTGCTTGTAGGAGAACCACTTCAGAAAGGGGTTGGTTGCGTGTTTGGCACATGTTCTCAGGAGCCAAGTGGGGAAAGTTGTCTGCCGCTTGCGCACCTGTGCACACCTGGGCATTCTTGGGACATCCGTCTGGGTTGCTCCCTTCACATCAGGGAATGATTTTGCTTTGTGTTGGTTTGTCTATTTCTTGCTTAATGTCCTTTCTTTTTCCTTTTTTTTGGGGGGGGGGCAGGTGAAGGGGGTGGTATATGAAGGTTTGTTGCCATGCATCGAGCTGTTGGGTTTCCATTCGTTTTAACTAGGAAAGAATGAATCTGTCATTTCCAGATTCTCATGAAAGTTTCTCATTTTTGCAATGTCACGTGAAATGAAAGTTTATTATTATTGACATATTTTGTAAATATAATTTTAATATTATAAAGAATACATTAAATTATCTGTGTGTGTGTGTGTCCAAGCGGTCTTCAAAAAGTTTCTGCACTTTTATATTTTATAAATATATTTTATATTTTTTTGCTGAAGGCATGAAAAAGTTGGTACGACGCTGGAAAAAGTACATCGCAAAGGAAGATGACTATGTAGAAAAGTGATGTAATTTGTTTTTGAAATTCTTAATAAATAGAGTTTTTAAAAGTGCAGAAACTTTTTGAAGACCCCTCGTAAATATAATATGATTTCCCTTTTGCAAAGAGTTCATACTTGCCATCTAAATATGGGCTCTAACTCTACCTTACACAGCAGCTTAACAGAGTCAGTTTTTCCCTGTCTGCATTCTAAGGAAAAAAAAAGGGGGGGGGTAATTTATCCATTTTTCTTTAATGGAGAAGAAACAGGGGAGGCGAACCAAACCCTTCCCCCACCGGCCATTTCTGATCCATCTCCAGCCCTTCCCCCTCCGAGGAATCCATCGCCAGGATATCAAACTCCGGCCATATTTGTCCAGTGGCCCTTATGAGATTGCACATCCCACACTCCCCAAGAGTGGAGCCGTCGCGTCACCACAGGCGGGCTGAGCTGGCCCCGGAGTGCCATTTCAGGCTCCAGTTCCAACAGGCACCGAGGCCTGCAGGCAGCGGGACACCACACGATCCCGGGTATCTGTCTGCTCGCACGCCGACGCCACGCTCCTGTGGGTGGGACGTGACACTCCGCGATGCCGCCCAGGGGGCCTTCCTGCTTTGACACCTCAGCCGAGGACGATTCCTTCGGTCTTCTTAATTACCTGAGAAGCAGCCGCCTCTCTTCAGGGACCCCCGCAGCGGGGCGGGAAGGGCAGAGGAGGAAAGGGAGAATGTTTAGCTTCCTCAGGGTAATTGTTTTGTTTAAACTTTGATCACCTCGCAGCCCAGACAATTATCCAGAAGACTTCCTGTTTCCGATTGATGGGATGGCCCTTTTCACATCCGAGCTACAGAGCTTTAGTGCCTCATCACAAAGGTGGGAGAACATTCCTTTTTCAACGAGCTCTAAACAGTGCTCTTCCCAACCTGTCCTTGCCCAACTGGGGTCCGCCAGAAGCTCAGACTGGAACCCCCCTTTTTCTCAGCCATTGGCAGGCTGGAAATACAGTTGCTGTCTCAGGCCCAGGGCAAACTCTCCGTTCACCCCACTGGAAATGGCAGGATGCCTCTTCAAGAAACAGCTGTTCCCTGCCAGCCAGCCAGCCAGCCAGCCAGCCAGAACTGCCTTCCTCGCCCAAGCATCTTAAGTCACATCCATGCACACATCTCAGGTTCCATCTCCCACTGCTGCAGGATGCTCAGGTGGACTCCAGTGCTTCAGGTTTTCCTCATCCAAGCACTTGCCCAGCTTGAAGAGCGACAACTGGCTGGAAATATCACCTCTCTGTCCTCCCCCCCCCCCCCCCCCCCACGGCTGCTTCCAACATTCATGTGCACATGGAACTCCACTGAGCCACAATGCAGAAAAGTAGCTTCTACAGCTCCGTGGTTGCGATTTCTATAAAGAGAGCAGGCTGGGCGGATCCCGCCAGCCATCATCTTGCCAGGTGAGGGAGCTGCATGGAGCCCTGGCTTGGGCTCAGACCCCAAGGGCCAGGATCCACCATGGACTAGAAGCTGCGCTGGGATCAGCAGAATCCTCAGGGGTGTCCCTGTAACACCCCTGCTCTTGTTCCAAGGACCACCACTCCACATATCAAGCGGAAGGTGTGTTTCACAAGCACAGCAACATTTCCCCCATTGCATGGTGTCATTCCACTAATCCTGATCCCACATCTTGCTGTGGTGCAATGCCATGCAACATATTGTGCATGTGAGGACAGAATCTGTACTTTATTGTCATTGCTGCTGTGCGCCATCAAGTCATCTCCAACTTGTGGCAGCTCTGTGAAGGGGTGTCCTCCAAAAGCTGGACAGCTCAGCTCAGCTCAGCTCAGGCTGTGGCTTCCGTGATGGAGTCCATCCACCTCATCGCTTTCTTCCCTCTTTCCCCTACATGTTTGACTTCGCTGCAGAGTTTTGCCTTGTTGTGATGGGCCTAAAGCAAAACAGCTTCAGTTTTGTTGTTTTTGTTTCTAGGGAAAGATCTGGCTTGATTAGATCCAGAAACCACTTTTTCATCTTAACACTCACTTAATATTAAAGCATTGGTAATTGGAGGACATGCCCTAAATTCATTTGGAGTGGACGCAAGAGAGCCTTAGAAACTTCTTAAAACAAAGTTATGTGGCTGCACATGCTTACTCTGAGGCCAGATTTCAATATGTGCATGTTAAGTGATCACAGGGGTGGGGGAAGAGGCCCCACCAGGTAGCCTTTCCAGCAGGCTGGAGGATGCCAGGCGATGGGGCTCCTGGCCCCACAGCGCACACCCACTCCCACTCGACTTTACTCCGTGCCTCTTTCTACACAGAAGAAGGGATTCGGTTGGCCCTTCAAGAAACAGCTCCTCCAAGCACTGGCCGAGTTCTCCGCCAGCTTCACGTGCCACCGGTCACCTGCACCGGCACCATCTGGGCAGCTTCCATGTGGCAGGCACAGACCGGGTGCCACCACCTAAAAGCCATCACTGGCCAGCAATCTGGAGGTGGACCGCCGGAGCTCCTGAAGTCAGAGACAAAGAGACACAGAAACTGAGCAGGTCAGAAGGTACATCCTGAGCCATGTAGTCTGACCCCCGGCTCCATCGGCTCTGCTCATGACATGCTTCACTCATGACGAGTTGGAGTTCTCCTGCTTCCGGCAGTGCGCCCTTGCAGGCTATTTTGTCCTTGAACAATTAAGCCTGCCAATTACTACTTTTCGGTAACTGTCCCCTTTTATATCGCTTGCTATCAGCCTTGATAGCTGGATTTCCGTTGGTGATCAAATACCTGCTTGGCTCAAGCTTGGCTCAAGCGCCCTTTTCTTCTTCCAAACCTGGATGCTTTTCAATCTATTTTATTCTTCTTCCGGCCTTCTTTTGCCCTCTTGCACACCATGGGCTTCTTTCAGAGACAGTCTGTTATTTCCTGACTTTGTCCCTGTCTGGTTCTCCATCTTAAGTATATTAGGAACGTCCTGGGTTGGGACTTTAAAATATGAAATAGCTTCCTTCTTTTTCCCCTGGAAAATCCCGTTTGTATAACTGGGCAGCACCTGTTAGCGGCTGGGACAAATCCACCCCTCGAAGACGTTAATCTTAATTATTACTCTGTGGTCTTCTGAGCTTTAGTGGCTTATCTCCAGTTCCTGCTTGAATCCATTCCTGGTTGCTACTTCATCTGCAGTCCAGTGACAGCCTTTTCTTTTGCACCTTCCGAGCTTGCTGTTCCAAGTAGGATGTTGAAAAATTTGTTCCTCTAAGTCTCTTTCTCACTGTGACATTTTCTCAGTTTATGAGATGCTGGAAGTTGAAACCGCCCACGATTACCTTTTTATTGAACTAGGCGGCTCCTCTGATGTTTTTCCAAACACTGAAAGGCCAGTGGAGAGAAGCAGGTGTGTTCTGAAGAGATTATCCTAGTGAGCAGAGCCACCTGTATTCAGCTCTATTTGTTCAAGTTCCCCTTAGAAGACAGGAAGAAATCGCCATGCGAGGCTTCAAAGGTTCTTGGAGGCTTTCTCAACCAGCCTCCATAAATGTCTCCACCAGTGGAAAATGGACTTCCAGCCAGCCCTAGACGTGGAACCCAGCCCTTGGAGCAGCCATCCCCAGCCTTCTGGCCTCCAGATGTTCTGGCCAGCGACTCACAGTGTTCCTGGCTGTGGGTTGATGGGCAATGAAGTCCAAATATGCAGAGGGCCCAGGTAGGGGAAGACTGCCCTAGAGACGTGGCTCCTGGGCTGGACTTGCTGAACTGCCTGGACCCCAGTAGCTGATTCTTCACCTCTTCCACTCTAACTGCTCCTTGTACCTTCCTGTTCTTATAGGAACTTCTTCCTCTGGATCTGTTCTGGGCATGCGGCGAATAAGCCCAGTAATAGTTCTTGGGGTGACTTGTGCAAAACGATGCCACAGGAGCCCGGCGTATGAGATCAAAGCAGCCCGACTTTCTCAAGGCAGCCTTCTGCCTGCAAGCAGCGCCTGCTTCTCTGTGCCCATACCACAGGGCGGCTTTCCTCCATGTGCTCGCAGGTGGACCCTGTGGATCCAGCTTCTGCAGCAGATCCCATTCCTGCACCTCTTTTTCCAGCCCCGATGCACTCCTCCTCTGTACCCGTACCACAACTTAGGGTCACGTCTCAGGCCCGGAGATTCAGAGCAGGGAGGGGGGAAATTGAGTTGGGGGCCCGGCGGGAAAGACCGCAGCACCCTTTGCCCATGTATGACTACAACAAAGGAAAGCCACTCCTCCGAATTTATCTTCAGCGTAGGATTATTGATCTCTTTCCCAAGGGTTTCAAACCTATCGATTGTGCCTTATTAGCATTAGAAAAACGTGCCGAAAAGGTGGGGTGTAGCATTAGCCCACCAGCTGTGGGTCCTACTTGCCTCAGCGGAAGGAAGTGGGGTGGGGGGAGATGCCAAAGAGCACCCCAAAAGAGGGGAGTGGTTAGCATGCCGTGTTCACACGCTAATTTGCAGGCAGGAGCATTTAGAATGCAATTCTGCAGGGTGGATTAAATACAAGCCCTCCCTCCCGGCGGGACCAGTTGAGTCCTACGTCTTCTCGTTCATCAGGCAGCCCAGATTTGAACTGGAGAGACTTTCAGGTGGAAAAAACTTGCTCAGCCTGTTGGGGATGATAGTCCAACACATCTGGAGAGCACCGGCTTGGGGAAGGGGGCCAAAGAGGTGCCTTCGGCCACGGAAGACCCGCGGTGTTCCTGCCAGGGACAGATCCGGCTGGAAGCAGCTTCTGCTGCCACTTACAGGCTGTTAACGAGACAGGAGGATTCTCTGGTTTAATCTAAAGCCAAGCACAAATTAGGGGTGACAGTTCTGCCAAATTAGGAGCAGGTACACGCGAGGCTGAAAGGAAAGGGAAGTCTTCGTTGCAAAAGGCATTTGCATGACTCTTCCACGGGAAAACAGCAGTATGATGTAAAAGAGCAGCGGAATAATGAGGAAGAAGAAACAGACTCCACGCCTGCGCCAGAGCTCAGAACTGGCCTGGATTGCAGCACAAAGCCCTGGAGGACGACCCGGGTCCCCGCACCCTCTCCCAGTCTGGCTTTGGCAGGGGTCCCTGTGCCCACGGAGACTCAAAGGGAGGGGAGACACCAGCTCAAAGCCAGAAGTCATCCACAGGACAGGCTTCCCGCTGCCCACACGCCTGAAAGGAGGCACCTCTTCCACCCCGCACAGGGACACAAGCGGCCAGCCGCTCCCAGCCGGTCCCCGCGCATCTGCCTTCCTGACTGCAGGGAACCCCATCCTGGACCGCGGGAGGTCTCCTCCTTCCCGCATGTGCTCGAGATGCATTTCTGGCCTCATCACATTACTTCCGCGACCCCTTTTAGCCCCTGCCAGAGGGCAGCCCATGAACGCGCGTCCCTTTCGTTGGGGTGACTTGTCAGTGGACGTGCATAAATGAACGTGAGCTGGATGCAGTTCCCTCAGGCCACGGGGAGCGTGCTCACCATAGCGGTCTGGCGAGGTTAGTCGCGCTTTGTGTGAAGGTGCAGTTCGGCCCAAATTCAGAATTCTCCCTCCTGAGAATCTGGTTTCATGTTTTAAAAGCCAAGTTGCTAGCCCTGAAGAGGAGGTACATGGGCTAGTGGGTGTGTGCGTCCTCTCAGTATCGGGGTGCACGGGGCTAAGCAGACTCGGCAGTAGCCAGGACAGAACCTTTCCTTTTGCTAGCGCGGTCTATGCAGATTGCGCATCATGGCCCTTGAGCCGAAGGAAGAAACCTCAGCGAGCATGTAAGACGCTTCGTCCTGCGCTGGGCAAGTGCTATGCAACCCACTGGTTACACAGATGTCTCTGCCCCACTGGAAGCCTCCCACTAATGAACAGGGGAAACAGGACTGTGCCAAAGAGGCCACGGAGTGCTGTGCCTTGGAGGGACCACACCGGGCGTGGGGCAGGCCTGCAAGGCTGGCTGCCAGGTTTCCTGGGGGCGCCCGTTTGGCAGATGGGAGGCAGGGCGGTGGGCGAGGGTGGCCCAAAGTCCTACTTGCTCAAAGCTGTCCTGTGCTGTCTGGTTTGAAGGTGCCTTGATGTTCTCCATCAATAGGCAGCACCTCCCAACCACATACGAAGCAGACACAGAGTCCTCCCACACAGATGCGATGCCCTTTATTTCTATTTAAATTAGTCTTCTTGTTTCTAGATTTGCACCGACATGCATGCAGCCGTTGTGAAATGGGTACCCTGCCTGGTCCGCCCTTGGCTGGTGCATTTCCTCTGCCTTGGCAATGCCCATGGGGTCACCCTAGACTAGCTGAGCTTTTGGTCTGACCCCAAAGGGCTGATCTTTTCATCGGAGCAGTTCACATTCAACCAATGCCCGCAAGGCATCCACTTGTGCGCTGCTGAGACCGGCCTAGAAAATAATTCCCGGGGCCATGGTATGGTCCAGAAAGAGCTTTACCACATCATGGGTGGCCTGCATGGGTTAGACGAGAGTTTAATTGCTTTTGGCCCTCCACCCTTCAAATACCTGCACATCACTTCTCAGGTTGCACCATTAAAATGTCCTTGTTGCAGGAAAGTGGAAGAAGGCAGGGAGCTCTTTCCATAGCTTCCTGGATTGTACGCTAGGTATCTATTCTAGCCTTCCAAGGAGTGCGTGCTCCTTGGGAAAGAGCCCCTGCCTTTTCCTGAGAGCCTTCGTGCGCTTTGGTTGCATGAGAGAACGGAATTCGGAGCATGGGAAAATGCCATCTCGACGAGCCCAAGCGCCGTGTGCAATCCCAGGAGATTGCTACCTTCACTCACGCGCCGTCCAGTCTTCCAGAAGGGCCCATTATGAAAAACATTTCTCATGTCTTTTGGCAGCCGTACAGGCCCAAAGCCAGACGTGTCCTCTTGGTGGGAGGATTCGATCCTGGTACAGATGGTGGGAGAATGTCAGTTGCTGTGAAGCAGCGAAAACCTAAATATATACTCTAAACACCAGCCATTTGGACTGCAATCCTACACGCACTTACCTGGGAGTAAATTCCCTTGAAGACAGCAGGACTTACTTCAGAGCAGACACGCACGGGCCTGCCCGGAATATTCACGAAACACTTTAGTAGCATTACATTACATCCTAATGCAAAACCAACAGAATTGTGCCAAGAGCGTTGTCAATCAACCCGGCACTTCTGCAGAGCATTTGTTGGCTGGAATGCTGGAAGCAACGATGAAGACTCTGCTATGTAGTCCCAGTGACTCAGCATCACACGGACAAACTGTGACAGTTTGTGTAGGTGCAGAACGGCACAATGGAAGCCTTGTGCCTCTAACGACACTCCACCATCTTAGCAGTAGTCACTCTAAAAGCAGGCACGTTCTTGCCATGGGACCCAGGCAGGCGGATGGCCTCCCCCACCAGTAATAATTCTTCATTCCCCGCAGGCAGTCCTGTTACACAAACTTTTCCTGTAACAACCTTACCTTTTGTTTTTAAATGAAACCTCAAGGTCCAGAGAAGGGTCATAGAGAGGCAGGACTCAAGATGCCTTCCCCGTGGTTACTCATGCGTTGACCCATTGATCAAGCTGTCCACTCATCAAAGTTATCTCCTGCTCAACCGGCAGCTGGTTTATAAATATCATAACACTAATAGAAGCTGACAAGACAATAAAAACCGAAACAGTAGATACACCAATAAAAGATGAATATATTAAAGCATTAAAATGTTAGGAAGACAGCCTTGAAATTTAGAAAGCATTAGGCTTATGTGCACTTCAAGTCATTATTCCCCAATGGCTTTCTGCAAAGGGGAAGGTGGCCATGTGCCCAGCTTTGCCGAGGACAGTCCTCAATTGGAAGGCTTCTCCCACCTGAAAGGCCGGATGGAACAAGAGCAGCTGAAAGGTAAGAGGATCACAATGGGGAGATCAGAGGCTCAATGTGTCCTAGTGGTTAAAGCATTGGACTGGGGACCCAGAGAGCTGGCTTCTAGTCACCACTCAGCCATGAAGCATACGGGGTGACTTTGGGCCAGTCATTCACTCTCAGATCAGCCTACCTCACAGGGCTGTCGTGAGGATAAAATGGAGCTGTGTAAGCTGCCTTGGGTTCTTCACAAGAGGGAACAAGGTGGGATAGAAAAGGGTGTAATAATAATAATAATAATAATAATAATAATAATAATAATAATAATAATACGTAAGGAGCTCAAAGTTGTGCATCCACATTTAGGACTTGGGCTCACTCTTCCCCACAAGGACTAGATGTGCAGCACCTATTGAAACTCCCGTATGCACATCTATAGATAAAGATCAGCATATGCTAATTTTATGCAGATCTTTTTAATGTAGGAGTAGTTAGCCTCAAAGCAAAGAGTCCCAAATGATATACTACAAGAAGCGACTGCAAACTTGCCTTAAAAATGAAATTTCTGTGTTGAGTGAAACTGTGCCCAGATGTTTAACGAATGCAATGTAAGGTGGTGATCCTACTTCCACTTACCTGGGAGTAAAGCCCCACTGAACTCCAAGAGGCTTGACGCTTAGTACATCTCTCTCAGTTTACTTTGCTAGATCAAAGCAAGCCAGAACTTTCCCCGGAGGCAAAGCTGAGCCTGCCACTCTCTGAGAAGGCAGGACGCCCTGGAGAAGACCATTGTCTAGGGCAAGGCAGAAGAGGGAGACCATCTGGGTGAGCTGCGATGAACTGACTCCCTCGAGGAAGCCACAGCTGGAGTACCTAGTTGCTGTAAACCATCCAGGGAGCCTTGGCTGCAGGGAGGTATAGAAATGCATCATCATCATCATCATCATCATCATCGTCAAGAGCAGAGCATGACTTTCACGGATATGACATTTGACATTTCGGGGGCTTTCATTAATATGGTCACACAAGTCAGAGACAACTTGACTGCACATGGCAGCCGCCAGCTGACCCTGCTCCCATTCCCGTTCTTCCTGGAAGAAGCAGCTTCCATATGGCTGGACAGGCACAGCTGCTCACAGCTGGGAGAAGCTGTCCCAAGCCTTTGTCCCAAGCTGTGCAGGGAAGAGGGGAGAGGTGTGCAGGGACGGCCCAGCTGGGTGCGGCAGTCGAGGAATGTGCCACAGACGGGGACGGGCAGGACACAGACAAAACAACGGGGGCGGGGGGACGTGACAGCAAGGCACCCTTCCCAGAAAAGGAAAACCTGAGCCGTGTGTCATCCGCACCTGCGTAGCGGAGCCTCCAGCCCTGCCTCTGCACGACAGAGCGGTAATCCAAGCAGCCCTGTTCGAAGAGGGGATGCTCCGAGTTCAGGATCAACTGCCTCCCCAGACGTGTCTGCATGCCAGGCCCCAGGCTGGCCTTCTGCAAGCGGGTGCCCTCCAGATGGGGCGGACGGCAGCCCCCGTGGTGAGGAGACCCGGTGGGGGCAGGAGGCATTGGATGCCTCCACACCAGCACTTTGCCCACGGTTTGCTGCTGCGGGAACGAAACTGGACCCTCCAGAGGCGGGGCTGGAGTGTTGAAGGGTGGTCTGGACATGCACGTGGTGGGCGTGTCACGAGCGGAGCTGGCCAGCACCGGGGGTCACTCCCGAGCTCACTGGGCGACTTGCAGCCAGTCGCTGACCCTCAGCCTAGCCTACCTCATGGGGGGGTGGGCGGTGAGGAAAAAGCAGAGGGCGGGGGCACGTGAGCCGCCTTGGCTCAGAATGGTGGGACAGACATGCCGTCCACAAACTGTCTCAATGGGGCAGTGGAGCCCTTGCTCCCCCCACGTGCACTCTGCACGTGCCCTTCATCACGCAAAGGTCTTCCCCAGATGCTCTTTCCAGGGCCTTTTGCCTTCAGGGCAAAGCAGCAGCTGCCCCAGAGAGCGGCTTCCCCATCCTGGTCCCTCGCTTTGCAACCTGACCCCTCCGCCTTTCTGCAGCTGGCGACAAGCCGTTCACAGGGACGTAGGAAGGGCTCCTGCCGGCTTTCTCCACCTTGCGCAGCACCTCCCACTCCTTCGACTCTCCAGGATCTGCTGGGATCCCAGCAGAACAACCCTGATGCCTGAGATCCTCTCAGTGGGGAAGTGCAAAGATGGATCCGGCTGGGCCACCTCGCATCCCTCAGCCCAGCCCTTCAAGAACCTTGCTCATGCCGTCAAGAGCCGGGAAGCCTTTTCCCACTGCATGCATCCAACAATTCCTTTCCCAGGTTTATCCACGGCTTTCCAGGAGAAAACCCTCCCAGGGCAACGTGCAAAGCCTAAAACCACACAAGTATGATAAAAGCAATGATACAATCAATCTTAATAATTAACACCGGATAACGCTAATTACTCAGCAACGGCCACACAGTTCTGAGTCAGTTCTAGGCTAAGGTTAGCAAACAAAGCTTTAGAGCGGGGTGGTCTAACGTGCGGCCCGTGGGCAGCGTGTGGCCCCCGAGGCCTTTTCTTGCTTGCCCCCCCCCCCATTCCACCCTCAGTCTGGATCCCAGCGATGGCATGGGCATGACTGCAGCGCGCTCTCTCAAGGCTGCCGGCCCCTCCTCGCGAGGGCTCGTCCTGGCAAGCCCCACGCCACTCCAGCGGATGCGCGCAAAGGTGCTCAGGAGCTGGACTCCTCTGCACAAGCGGACAGCGCATGCTGGAAGAGTTCGTCAGCTCAAGTACGGGGAGGAAGGAGAGGCGGGGGACTCATGGCAGGGGTTTCGGGCAGGAGAGGCAGGGAAGAGATGGACGGGCCACCCCCGAGGAGTGATCATTGTGCTCGGGCTGTGGTTGGAGAAGGATGATTTTCCATTCGACTAATCCTAAAGCCATCCTAAAATTAAGCAGCTGCCCCTGATCCTTGCAGCAGATATGAACTGTGTATATTAAATAAATATATTGCAAAGACTTTAATTTAGGCCATGGAAATGTAATCCACTGTGCAGCCCCCGGGGTTCAGTGTCGAAGTCCTCATGTGGCCCCCGAGGTATGAAAAGTTGGGCCACCCTGGCTTAGGGGCTTCTTCAAGGCATGCGATGCTGGGTGTCTGGTGTGGACATCGGTTAGATTGGAGTTCCACAAATGGGGGGCCACCATTGAGAGGCCCACGTCCTTCACACCCACCGGCCAAATTGCTTTGGCAGGCAGGCCTGCAACAGCAGCTCCAGTGTTGATCCCCAGCAGCTTGGTATGGGAAAAGGTGGTCCTTCCCACGACCTGGACCCAAACCATGCAGGCCCGATCCATGCATTGCCATTCCTGGGTTTTATTTTTACAGCAAAGCGATGTCAGGGCTTGTTTATCTTTTATTCTTAACAAAAATCTTGTAGGCTGCTCTGGAAACCCTTTGGAGTGACTCAGAGTAAGCTGGCTAAAAAATCCCTAAACAAAAGGATCCATAAAATAGGGGGCAGAGGAGAAAGTCCCCCACTGAGGAAAATGGGGGATCTGGATGTTTAAGTGCTCCTGGCAGAAAACCCACAGTGGGTGGGCAGTTCACCCCCCACCACCCACAGGGGCCTGGGAAAATAATGTACGCGGGTCATACGGCAGGGGATATGTATAATTAACCTCGGCACAGAAGCAAGTTCCAGGGTGGCTCGTTGCCAGGGGAGCTTGTAACAAGCCTCCCAGAACCTCTGGGGTCCTGTAGTGCCCTGGGTGGCTTCTTACTCAAACCAACAAGCTTCTTGGCTGGGCTCACACGACGTAACAAGCCACAGTGCTCAGCGTAATGATGCTCAGCCGGGCATGCTGCAGGCACACACCATGTTGCCAACAAGTCACCCCACAATCCACACCACAGAGAGAGCAGGATCTCTGCAGGACAGCGATCAGGTTTGCACGGTCAGCGGGGAAACCCACCACCGCGGCTTCCTCTTCCCCTCCGCCAGTGTGTTGGCCGAGCACGGCACAAATTGCCGTGCAGTTCCCAGGTTGCCATGTCAGCTGCTACCTGGGGAAGCGGAGGCCTCTAACCCACCTGAGAACCCTACAACACACCGTGGGTTCAGGGGGGCTTTGTTGGAAGCCACCCCCAACATGCCCCTTGGTGGTTAAGGTAACACAATGATCCATGCAGTACAAAGGAGATTTAGCAGATGACACTGGGCACAGCCAGCATGCACAGCAGGTGGAAAAGAGGCTGCTCTCGCTTGCTTCTTTTCTCGGGTGATGATGTAAAACCATCCACAGATTTTCTTTTTGCCCTAAGGGCAAGCTTTTATATTATGGATGGCCAGTCAACGTTTGTTGCAAGCTCACCCTGTGATTTCTTGGGTCTGCTGGAATTTTTGCTGAGAATATCTAGCTCAACACACATGCCTAACCCCTAAAGAGCTCTTCCTACACGTAGCTTTTCAGAGAAAAATATCCCCCAAAAGTGCAAATCTCACAACAGGTAAGGAGGACCATCTTTGCCAACGAACAGCCTTTCCCAACCTGTTGCATGCAAATGTGTCTGTCAGTCTGTCTGTTTAATTTGTACACCACCCACAGCCAAGGCTCCCTGGGTGGTTCGCAACAGCACATTAAAAATAACAATACAAGGTACACTATATTAACACGTATTGTTAACACATGCAATATCATTGCATAGTAAACTTTTAACATCATTAAATTCAAAACCAGATCTGAGACACACATACAGGAGCTGCAATTCCGTGTGTGAGGCATGCAGGGCCTTGTAGTCCAGTGACTGGAGGGCGTCGGATTGGGGCCTGCAGCAGAAGGCACGCGACTTCCTGAGGAAACGCAGCTGGGCAGCACAAGCCGCGTCTCCTGACAGAGGTCCCTTGCGCCTGCTCCCAAAGGCGGCTACTTTGAGCCCCTGCAGAGGAGAGCGTCCGAGCTTGTAAGCCACTGAGAAAAAGCTGGAAGAGTCCTCCCCACCCCCAATGTGGAAGAAACCCCCCGTTTCTTGGACCAGCTGTGAGGGACCTGGCTGTCGGGCTCCTTTCTTTGCACACTGAGTCATACACTGGAAGGCCTGAACAGGGTTCCTTTCTCTGAACCATTTCATGCAGCCTGCGGCATCCAGGGGGTGGGGGCCCTAGTGGGGGCGTCCGTGAGTGTGGGAGAGGGGCTGATTCAAGCGCTTGTGAAGCATAGACCCCACAGCAAAGGCCTCTGCGGTATCCCGGGGGGGATTCTGCGGCAGGATGAAAGCAGCCCCCCCTTAGGTAGCACAGGCCTCGCCGTTTCCCAGGGTGGGTTTTCAGTCTGGCCACACGCTCCCTGTGCAGGAGGAGGGGCTGGAGTCCCCATGGGAAAGACATCCCCCAAGTCAGGAGGCTGTCCGGTTGCCACCTTTTTTCCTGGCAAGGCTCCTCCGCAGTGAAGTGCTGTATGCCGGGCATCAGGAAGAGTGTAAGCACAGCCCTGCTGGATCGAATAAAGGCCAGTGTCTGCTTTCCTACGGGGGCCAGCTAGACACTCCAGAAGCTCTTTATCAGAGCCCGAGGGAGATGTGGTTTGGGGAAGGGGTGGGGCCACAGAGAAAGGGCGTGGCCTTCTGGAATAACAGGCAGTAGGAGTAACAGACCATAATAGTAAAGGGCTTCATTGTCTGCCTTTGCTCCCCAGCATCTGGGAAGCTTACAGATGGGCTGCTCCTAGTACTGCTCCTTCCCCTTTAACACATTTTTATAGAAAGAAAGAAGACTGAATAGGCTGGAATACTTGGGGACCACAAGAGGAAGATGTCATCTTTGGACCACCCTTGCAAAAATCCAGGAATGCGGGGGGAGTTGCATAAGAAAAACCACACCTGAAGCCCCCCCCCCCCCACAGAACTCCTGTGTTCATACACTCAACCTCTTGTGCATCTCGTTCGTTTCATGCTTGTGCAAGAGAAGGTCTCTGGTTAAGCTTCTGGCCGCCTCCATCTCTGCAGAATACTGCCCGGAGCCTGCGGCCTCCTCGCCTCGCTCCACGGCAAGGCCATCTGCCTCCAGCTCTGCTTTGCTGGTGATCCATATTTTCCCCTCGCAACCCCCTCCACCTTGGCTTCCAAACTGCAAGCCGCTCACATTCCTGAATTATTCTCCAAACAATCTTGGCCGCACCGTCATTCCGTGAAGGACTCAGGCAGGCCTCTTGCCTCCTGCACATAAAAGGCCAGATGCATGTATGTGTGAGGCAGTGCTTTCCCCTGCCTGGGGAGCCTGGCAGCCCAAGCCCCGACCACTAGGCCATCCAGCCCAGCAGATCCTGGCTTGTGCAACGTGGCTTATGCCAAAATCCACGGCTGCCTGCTTTGTCACGTTGCAAGGCAATTCCATGAGAGATAGCCGCAGAATTGCAAAAGGAGGAACTATTATTTGGATTATTGGGAAAACGAGCCATTCCAGCATTCCAGCTTACCCTACCAGGAACAGACCCAGTTCAGCCATTTTGTTCGGCCAAGGTTGGCGTGACTGTATTGCCAACAAGCGTCCACACCTGGTCAGTCTTCCAAGGCCTGCCGAACGACCCTTTCAGCGATTCCCATGCAGCACATGGGAAAAACCACCGAGGACGCCGTGGGTGGGTCAAAGAAGCCCTCTTTAACAGGGTGCAGGAAAATATCCTCACCCAGATCACCAGCACCACACAGAGAGAACGAGAGTGGGAAGTTCTGCTCTGAATCCTTGGGGGGGATCCGATTTTCTTTGCAGTTATTTCTGTCTTAAATCAAATGGAACATTATTAAGCTATTCAAGAGGTTGTCAGCCATAAGACAAATTACTTTTTTCCAATGAAGACTTTAACCTATATTTCGGATAGCGAGCAAGCGGCTAGGTGAATCTGCTTTCAGGAGTGTGGTGGAGAAATCTGCCGTTGGCTTCCAAGACAGAGGGATGGGAGAGATTTTAATTTCTAATGAATTTCGATAAGAACTTACCCAAAGTTGCCAAGTTCTTCCTATCTGGGGCAAAAAGCACTTGCGGTTTAAACAATTTGAATGTAAGAAATACCATAATGGGCACATTTGTCCATTGAGGTATAGGGGGATATGAACTTTTTTTTCAGTTTGTTTCAATAAGAATGTACAAATTTTCTCAAAGTTTTTCCTTTGTGATGTTTAAAAAACATGCACTATATATGAAACGTGAAAGATGTGATATATCTTCGAAGGCAGAAGGATGCAAACCAGAGAAATGTGCCCAACTCAGCCCGCAGCCCAGACAACACAACTGAAAGACAGAAAGCTCACCGAGGACTAGTCACATAATTCAAACGGAGGATTGTGGAATAGAGGCATCTGGAGGAATTTTAGCTCAGTTGTCCTCTGGAAAGCTACAGCTCGAGCGGTGTACCAAGATGGAAACCTAGGAGACGAAATGTTTCAGTTTGGCTTCAGAGAGCATGGAAAGGGGATGCAGATGCTTGAAGGTCCTGGCAACCATCCATCCAGGATGAGTTCCAGATGTTCCCGCAGATGGGAATTCTAAACCGAGGAGATAAGAACAGAAAAACAACTCTATCTGGACCAGCATTTCTCGCAGTGGACAACTAGCTGCCTCTGAGACACTCGCAAGCAGGATGTGGGGCAGAGCCCTTCTCCCACTCTGGTTCCTCTGAGGTATTGTGACAATAGTCCTGGAGGTTCTATTAGCCATGGAAAGCTGCAGCTTTAGTTTTTCTCTAACCCTCTTTAAAGCTGTTTAAGCTGACAGCATCGTCACATCTCTCTGCTAATTCCATAGCTTAACCATGACTGGGTTCAGACAACACAGGAAGTGTCATTCAACGGGTGGTCATTGAATTATGGGTTGTGACTGAAGAAGGTTATCTGAGCCCAGCCACAGACAACCCACACTTCACAACAAACCAACAAGACAGAGTTTCTCTTCCTGGGCAGATCATAGTTGGGTTTAGAAGATATGATAACCCATGTTTCAACAGCAACCCATGATCCAGGAATGATTCACACTCAAGCCATACTCTGCCCTTGTCACGATGTCTGAATCCAGTCTATGCGCTTGATGGCAGACTCCCCTTTGTCTGGCCGGAGTCTCCCACCATTGAGCTTGGCTGCCATGACTCTAGTTTTATGACAGCGGGAAAAACCTCTCCCCACCCATTTTTCCACATCATGTCCCATAACATAAACTTCTATCGTATCCCTGCATCCCACTCACCCTTTTCCTATACGAAAGAGCCTCAAACATGGTCACCATTTCTAATGAGAGAATTAAAGATGTCCAGTTTTAGGGAAAATGTGCAGTGCCCCTTTCCGCTGCGCCCCAGGTGACGCTGCTTGCGGGAACAGAGCCAAGAGTGCCTCCTGGCCACCGTCTAGACACCGAGGAATTCCTTTCAGCCTCCCTCTAGCGTGGTTTCCGCCGGGGCAACCTGACTGGAGAGCTGGTGACACACATCGGCATCCACCGGGGTTCGGAGCTGGGCGGCAACGCCAGCGCAGGGTGCGGGAGGCTGGCTGGCGCAGGGGGAGCTGTCCTTTGTTCTTGGGGTGTAGAAGGACAAGCCCATTGAAACAATGACTTGGCCCCACTGAGTCACTCGCTCCTTTCACAACGGGAGGGGCAGGTTGATCCTGCTTCTCCATCCCTTGGTTGGGCCAAACTGTTGGCCAGCAAGGCTCCACCACGAAGGACCAAATGGGGCGGGGGGGAAATGCATAGGGTGGGCGATTGCGAACGCCAGGCCAGAGCAAGAGGTGGGGGAGGCGAGGAACCAGGAAAGACACCTACGCTTTGGAGCGGCTCCACATTGGCAGCTGTTTTGTGTATGCAGCAAAATCTTACACAAACGAGAGGAGTGTGAGTAAATTCAGCCAGGCGTGTTTCAGTGCTGAGGTATGCGAACTTGATGTTTTCATCGCTGAGCAAATAAACCTGCATTCTGGAAGGATGACTTCCAGCATGGAAGGAGTGGCTGGGTGTTTCCCCCGAGCCAGGCTTGCAGCTGGCAAGAGAAGGCAGGCAACAATCCAACTTGTCAGTCAGCCAGTCCTCATCGAGGGGAAACCAGCATGTGTGCCTGCATGGGTAGCACTTCATAATTCATGCAGCACCCTGGAAGCGGAGATCCCGTCTCTGCTGGATCTTGGAAGCTGAAGGGAAGGGGAAACGTTCACAAGGAGAGCACATCCATTGCATGTGGAAGAACCGAGATCTGGTGAAATGGCCGCCAGCCACATCACAGAACTCGGGGCCAGCAGCTCTGCAGCTCCACAGAGCTGTCACTGGTCAGAAGAGCTGACACAGAGCTGCAGGATCAGAAGCTGGCCTTGGAGTTCTTCCGCCTTCTCCCAATAACCCCCTGAGGCAGATAATAAGGCTGAGGGACAGGCCGAAAGTCAGCCAGCGATGCTCATGGCTGAGGCAGGATTCGAACCCAGGTCCCTCCACTCCCAATATAGCGCTCTAACCACTGTCCAATGCCTCTGAAGATCCACCTGGATGCTGCAACCCCACCTGTTTTTTTTATTTGGTGAATATCTTAGCCGCCTTTCAAGACTGTCCTACTCCTTTTTCCGGATTTAGGGATGGGAGCAGGGCGGGAAACTTTTGCCACCCATGTGGTTTTTCCTGACTTGAGTTCCCACAATTTGTAAAAATTAATGTGCCTGTGATCTTACCACAGCTTTTGGTTTCAATTCATTCAGGTGAAAAAAAAAACATTTTCCTGCTTCAGGTGCGCTACACGCATCAGCAGTCATGTGCACTGGGAAATGCCACACATTTTTCAGGTTGTGCGCATCACTGCATTACCTTTCTTTTTGTTAATGGAAAGCCGGCACATACATGAGCCCAGCGATTAAATTTTAAGCGCTCACTTGCCAACCTTGAAATCTCACGCATAGATCCAGACATGAACTTCTTGGCTTGCATGTTTTGTGTGTGCCCGTTCTGAGCTTTTGGTAGCTGGACCGCTAGCTGATGTTGGTGTTGGCGGGAGGGGAGGGGAGGGGAGGGGATTGGGGAGGAGCATATGGGGTGGGTAGGGTGGGTATATGGCTGTTACTGAAAGAATGACAACCAGTCATCATTAGATAGAACTAGTAAAACAGCTGGGAATTAGATAAGCAATGCCAAGTCAGGATGTTCAGTGAGAAGGCAAATGAGAAAGGTTTGGAACTTAGTCAGCAGTACAGAGTAGTGGTTGGAGTCTTGAGCTGTGGACCAGAGAGGTCCAGGTTCTAGTCCCCACTTGGCCATGAAGATCATTGGGTGATTTGGGGCCAGTCACTCCTTCTCAGCCTAACCCACCTCACAGGGCTGTAGCTGTGAGGATAAATGGAGCTATGAAATTCTCTTGGGCTCCTCACAAGCAGAAAAAAGCCAGGGTGTAAATGCAATGCAAAGATCATCATAAATAGCTGTAGTTCATGTTCTTTAGTAGCTGCCTGGTTAGTTCATACGATAACTAGTTGCTGGCAACTGTGTGAACTCGCCCATCGGCCTGAGTGCTCATGCTTCCAAGGGCTGCAAAGGAGCTTTGGACTGCCTGCTGAGCTTGTGCGTTTACATGCTTGGCATTCAGTAAGGCTGCAATCCGCTGCCGTGTATCACTTGGGAGCGAGTCACGCATAAGAGTCCATTGCGCAGGCACAATCCTGGCTATGTATAGACAGGAACGCAAGTCCTGAAGCTTCCCGTTGTCGCCAGCCGGCCCATTGGTTGGGGCGCAGTGAGCATTCCTGGTGAGTGTGGTCGCTCGCGTGCGAGGCCCACAGAAAGCGAAAAAGAATCCACGAGACAGCAAGAACGGAAAATGGAATGCAAGAGCAAAGTAGGCCTCTTCATGTTCCAAAACGAAGTCCAGAAATCCTCCATTTAAGATTGGAAGGTGGGCAAAGCTGAATGTATGGCACAGAAAAACCCATGGAGGAATTGCAAAATGGTCCAGGTAGTTGGGACGGGGGAGGGGGGCATCATGCTTAAACTCCCCCTCTTGCAGAGCTGTACAGTCTGTTGTGATAATCACCAGGGTGTCCTCCAGCTCCAAGCGCTCCCTGGCCAACATGCAGAACATCTATTTCCAGCTGTCCAGAAGACCATTAAAAAAACATTTTTGTGCATCTGCATAAATGACCTTAGGGAATTACTGAGATGTAGGATCGGGGCCAGCCTTTTACTTAGACAAGGCCAAAGTCACCCGCTCATGCGATGACTTGTTGCAAGAGATCTTCACATCGCTCAAGGATGCTCCAGAGACCCAATCTGGCATGGCAGACTCCAGAAGGAAATCCAGGGAGCACACCTGCCTCCATCTTGGTCCCATCTTGTGTGGCCCAGTGGGGAAGACGGAGAGGTCACCTCAGTGCAGCAGGTCCTTGCAGCGGAACATCCCCAGAGTGTAAACGACCTGGAACGAGGGGCTCGTTTGCATGAACTGGGGCTCCTTTGGAAACGCTCGGTCAGCTGGCTCCACTCGCAGCGCCAGATGGCCACACGCAAGTTTGTGCGAGGCCTCAGCCAAGCCCTGGCGGAAAGGCGGCGCAGGCCTGCCTTTCCCTTGAACTGCCCCCCCTTTCCTGGAAGCCACGATTGAAGCATGAGAGAATGCACGGTTCCTTCCTCCAGGGTGAGGGTGGGAGCTAGAATCTGCTCTGTTAATCAGCTTCCTAGGCCTCTTAACACCTTCAGAGCACTAGTATTTCCTTGATTCTGCTAAATGGTCACTGTAAACCATGAGATGCCTGCCCCTGCGTCCTGCCAAAGAAACACCTCACAGGAAAGCACAGGCCTGTAGTTCAATCAAACCATCCACCTGACTCCCCAAATACCCTTCTGCAGACCCAGTAGAGTGCCAGGGAACAAACATTTTCAGTTGCTTTCCCTCGTTCCAACGATCTGACACTTTGATCCGCAGCCAGCTGGGAGCAAAGGAGGCTTCGTCCAAATGTGCCCAGTCTTCTCTGGGTTTCACAAACATCGGGGAGAATGAAATGCAATCCAACAGTGACAGCGGCCATTGCCCCGGGGCCAGTGCAGGGTTCCCTGACAAGTTGTGGCCGTGATTGTGTGGAGGGATGTACCTGCCCAGGTGTGCCTGTCATTACCTCCCCTACTGGGTAGGGTCAAACCCGCTCATGTCTCCCCTGACTATGCATCCTTCCACGCATAGGGATTCCCGCGGCACTCTCCCAGCGTTCCTCGTTCTCATTGTCCCTTCTCCAGTTTTGCAGTCTCATTGATGTTGGCCCCACTGAGGTTGCCCAGATGGAAAAACAGTGCAGTCCATTGGGCCAGGTGCCACCCACCAAAGGTGTATTGAGCTACCTGGAAGCTCAGGCGTAGGGCAAGCCTCTCTCCAGGTCAGTAGGAGAGCATCTTCTTTGCAGGCATAAGGCTGAGAGAGAATCCAGATAAGGCTTGGAGAGAATCCTGCCTGAAGCCATGGGAAATTGCTGCCAATCAATGTCAGGAAAATTGGGCAGGATGGACCAAGCCTCTCAGCAATGCATTGGGTCTTACCATGAGCGAACAGAAATCCAGTGGCCCTTGTTGAGGAGTGGCTACCAGTAATTTGGGGATCTGAAACTATGGCTCTCTTGGACAGCATCTCTGCAAACGTTGGTCTCCAGAGATCCTCTGCCCACCCTGACCTGCAGCTAGGCCACACTGGGCAAGCTTGGCTGCCCAACGACGGACTGGCTTTGCTGAACGGTGCCCTGTGCTTTCCTGAGTAAGCGACTGGACCGTCTATAAGGAAAACATCTGGTCATGGCCAGACCCTTGTGCTTGCCCTGTGGTGTTGGAGAGACCCTGCCTCCTTCATCCCTTCCATGCAATTTACAGCAGCCCTCTCCATCCCGGTGCTCCTCAGATGGCATGAACCGCAACCCCCACAATCCTCAGGCAGTATGGGCACTGGCAATGCTGACTGAGGACTGTGGGAATTGGAGTCCAACTTACCTGGGAGTTTCTAGGTTGGGGGATGCTGTTTTTAAACTGGCATTTAATTTTTTATATTATAGCTACACCCACCCTTTTTCCTTCCCAGGAACTCAGTGCAGCTTGCATTATTCTCCTCCTCCTCCTCACCATCATATCCTCAAACAACAACCCTGCGAGGCAGGTTGGGCTGAGAGTCTGCAGGTGCTCCGAAGTCACCCAGTGAGCTCCAGGGGCTGAGTGGGGGACGAAAACCAAAGGCCCAAGCCCCAGCCAGCACTGTCCAGAGGCAGATTGCGTCAGAGAGCAGTCAGTCCCCTCTCATGCACAACAAAGGCCTGGGACCCAGTCCTGGGATCAGCGCCACTGGTGCCCACCTTGGCAGGGCATCGTATGTGTTATCGGCCCTGAACCCCGTTGCATTTGCGAATGCCCGGCGAGGAACGCTTTGAGCTGGCTCCCCTTGGAAGGATGCAAGCCTCTGCGGGAGGTCTGCGGGACACGCACCTCGCTGAGCCAAACGCAGCCCTGCAGCTCAGGGCGCATGGTCCTCGCTGCCTTGCCCAGCTGGCAGACACGCTGGCAGGCCAGCTCTCCTCCTTTCTTGCAGCCGTGCGCACGAGGGGCAGGGGACCCCGCCTGGAGGGGACGTCCCCCAGCCACGCGCCAACACTTTCTGGCTCAGCCGCACATCCCTCCGCTCTGCAACTTTGCATGACGGAGCAGGTGGCTTTTTCGCTCCCCACTGCCCCACCCGGCCTCAGCCCCAGAAGCTCCTGAGCTTACGGAGCCAGCCAATTAACCCGACATTAACTCTGGGGCACAACAGTGTGTGTGCGCGCACACGTGCGTGCGTGCCTCCGTGTGGGAAAGAGACAACAACAAAGCAGGTTCATCCAAACTGGGTCAAGGCAGGCGCCGGCAGCTGTGATGCAACTCCCGATGCAAAAAAGATGCTGCCGGCTAGGAGACCGCGTGAAGCGCCGGCCTCCGGAGGGTGCCCGCTGCCTCCCTTCCCAGAAGGGCCTCAGGTGCGCCGGCCGGTCGTTCGGCAGAGGAAAGCGGCCTGGGCGCCTGGTGGCCCGGCCCCGAACGTGCAGGTGCAGCCGCGGGAAGGCCCGCAGCACGAACGCTCCCTCCTCGGCCTCCAGGCCTGGGCTTGGACCGTGGACGGCTGCCGGCTGAGCCGGTCCAACCAGAGATCGCGCTGCCAGCGCTCCGCAGCGGCCCAGGGGGCAAGGCACTGGCCATCCCGGGCCTGGGAAGCGAGCGCTGCAGTGACGCGGCGTTGTGCCTGCGCTCACCTGGGCCAGGCGCGGGGCTGCAAAGCGGGGCGGCCCGTGGCGGCAGCTGCCCTCTCCAGCCGCCTGCTCCCGCAGTGCCTCTGGAGCAACTCGGCGCCCGGTGCCTGGTCCTGGGGCGATCCGCGTGACACCCTCTGCTGCGGTCACTCGCGACAGCAGGCTCATTTTAACCACGGGACCGCAAACTAAGGCCTGCGGGCTGGATCCGGCCCGCCATGCCCATTTGACCGGCCCGCCCCACGGGTTCTGCACTCGCTGGGTGCGGGCGCGCGGCTTGCTCGCAAGGAGGTCATTTTGGACTAACTTGGAGGAAATGATGTCCTCGTGAGCAGGGCAGCGCCTCGCCTTGCGCGCGCCCGGTGGCTTGCTCACGAGGAGGTCGTTTTGGACTCGCTCTCCTCACGCGCAAGCCGGCACCTTGCCCTGCGCTCCCCGCGCCTCGCCTTGCACGCGCACACGCCCGGCCCCCTCACCGGCCCGCGCCCCCCCCCCATCAGCACCGCCTTGACGGCCTGCGCCCACCACTGGCACCTGTCAACTGGCCCCCTTTAGAAAAAGTTTGAGGACCCCCGAGTCTGACAATGAGACAGAAGAGTGGAGGGGGTGGGGGCTGCCTCGAGAAGCTCCTGCTTGTAGTCCGGACCCCGAGAGATGCCTGAAATTTCTGTGTGCCCAGTAAGAATGCTTGCAGTCTGCTCACGGGCAGCCCGAAGGGGAGCTGTGTTAACGGCTCAGTAGCAGGCCGGATGCGGCCGCTGCAGGACTGTTGCTGGGCCAAGGGGGCAGCCTGGGGCCGGTGCTGGGGGGCAAAAGCTAAGCTGGCCGGCCGGCCGGCCGGCCACGCAGCAGAGCGGCAAAGTTCTTCAAGCAGCCAGGGCCCCAGACGCTGCCTCACCCGGTGGGCTTGATCCGGGGAGCAGTCAGGCCTGCTGGGGTCCCCAGGAGGCCGCTCCCCTTTCCCCGGCCCCACCGCCTCCCCTCCGACCACTGCTCCTTGGGTGCCTTGTGCATTTCTCCTCCATTCTACAAGCTCCTCTCCTGAGATTACCAGCAGTTAAACCAAACTGGCAGTTGAGCTAAACTGGCCTATTTGGTATTTGGGTCCTGCCCTTTCCCCTTTTGCTCACCTGATTTTGGCTCTAAAATGTGGCCCCTGAAACCTTTGCTAAAATGGGGAGAGAGAGCTTCTATACCCCCGCCACCTCCCCACACCCCTGCCAGCTATATAGTTCATTCCACAAATGCGACCCCCCCCTCCAGATCTTTATTCACAGTGGCCCCATGAATAAAGAGTACCACCAAAAAATTTTTTTAAAAAGGTCCGCCTTGTAGGAAGTCAAACTGCTGGTCCATCTGGCCCAGTAGTGCTTCCTCTGATTGGCAGGGGGCTTGCCAAGGTCTCCTGCAGAAAGATTTCCCCGTTATTTCCTGCGAGATAAATGGAGATGCCAGGGACTGAGCAGCCAAGCACACACTCAACTATTCCACCAGCATCCCTCCCCAAGATGCCGGTTTCATTTTCACTTTTGTTTTTAAAAAGGTATCGGTTTTCCTCAGAAGGAAATATCACCCCCTGTAACGCTTTGCATGAATATGTTCCTCGATGCGGGATGGCAAGACCTGATTCATGCCAGATGTGGGTCACAGGGAAACCCTTAAACCCTAAACCCTATTTAGAGTGCCCATGCATGTCCCCTCCTGGCCGGGCCAGGGTATTTTGCTGTCTGCAGCAAAGAGGCAGACAGAGACCCCTTCCACCGCATGCTCAGCTGCCACATGGCCCATCCATCACAGCTGAAGGCAGCAGGCTAATTAGAGAGGTGTCCAAATTAGCTGCCGCCTCCCAGCACTGGCCACCTGAGGCCACTGCCTCACGTGCCCAAGGGAAGGGCCGGCCCTCCGGTAAGTCGACTGAATGCTGAGGCATTTCTGTTCACACACAGATGGAGTGTGGAAGCACATCGGAGCATGCCCGGGCATTCATGGAAAGCTCACAGAACCGCACGCTTTCCCCGAGGCCCAGGTGCTGCGTCCATCCAGCCTTAATGCCCAGAAAAGAGGAACATTCTTTTAATCAACACATAGGCTGCAGAGTGACATGCTCAGGTTTGGGGATTTAAATATATCTTTTTCAAAATGCAATTCTCCAAGGAATATGTTTGGGGGAGGAGGGGGGAGTGCCACATAAGCCTTTTATAGATGGTTGCTAGTCTGTGTTAGGGTCATCCCTGCTGTTTATTTATAGAGTTTGAAAGCAGGGAGGTTTTAAAATAAAGCTCTCTCAGGCTTGGCTCCTCACTACTTAAACCTCTTACACCCCTTTGGGCGCAAGCCTATCTGAGAACTGGCTGCCAGAAGGGGCGGGGGGGGGGGGGGGGGAGAAAAGGCCTGCCTCAGCTAGATGGACTGGCGTCGGTCTGATCCCTCCAGTTCTGATTCTTGAGCCAAGCCCAGAAGAGCACGGCGAGGCAGGATGATGAATTAGGAGCGATCAAAGAGTCCCTTCCCGTCGAGGCTGATAAAGGTGAGCGTGAGTCAGCTCTCGCAAGCCAGCCGGTTCTCTCTCTCTCCTGATGTCACCCTTTGGATTCCAGCACTGCTCCCCAGTCGGGCCGGCAAGCGAGGCCTGTTTCCTTCATGCTCCAGCTCATTCGTCTCCTCGCAAGGGGCCTCTGGGTAACCCCGTTCCGCCACCAGTTACCCCCGCTGGACCCCAGGGAGGGCACGGCTGCCCGACGTCTCAGGCAGCCCGGAGGCAAGCACCAATCGAAAGGTGCCATCTGCCCCGAGCGAGATGCCCCTTCACCCAGCGCCTGTGGCATCTGTGCTGCGAGTCGTGCCGAGCAGAGGAGACCGGCAGCGCTCTGCTTCCTTGCACCACACGTGCCTCGGGTGAGATCTGCCCCTGTGGCCTGACACCCCCCCTCTTTTTTTAAACCACTAAATAATTAGAAGACAGCTTACAATTTCATCTTTAAAAGGCTTGTGAACCTGGCAAACTGGGCCTTGCTACATTTTGGTGCCTCCACCCAGTTTTCGGGATGTTTATGGGCTAGCTCGGTCTTCTTCTTATTGGGTATGGCTGGCACCATGGCCTCTGCCGTTTGGATGCACCCCAAAAGGCCATCGGGATGTCATGAGCATGAAATGCCACTCGGCGGTGGGTTTACAGAAATGCCACTCGGTGGCGGGTTTCCATGCCCACCTTGCAGGGCAGAACGGGCATTTATTCCTCCCCCAAAAGAGTGAATGTATTATTCAAAAAGGAATAAAGAGGGACAGCCATTGCCATCACTTTTCCAGGTGCTAATGTATCTGCATGCGTGCGCATTCAGAAAGAGCCACTAGCGTCACTGATCGGGTCCCTTGTGCGCCTCCAGTCTGGCGCCCAGTGGCTGGGCCCCTCTGAGGCCCCTGCTTGCCTGCTCTTCAGCTCCTTCTTCATCTCCAAACCAGCCCCATTGGGCAGAGGACACCTTCAGAGAGAGGACTGTCTTCTGACTGTTCTCCAAATGGAGAACGGCCAGGCAGGCGTCCGGCCACTCCATGCGGTGCCACAGAAGCAGGGCACATGTGGGAGGGACAGCAGGGGGTGGGAGGGACAGGGACCAGCAACAGCTAACCAGAGCTGGGAAGGGCCGCGCGGACACAGCGCAGAGGAAGAAGGAACAGAGCCGGGTTTCACCCAGAGCAAGTCCAAGCAGGGGAGCTGAGGAGCAAGAGTGGCAGGTGCCCCGGTCGAGGGTGAGGGCTTGCCAGCTGCAGATGCTTTTGCCGGCAACACCAAAGCAAAAACCTCCCTTCAGGTAAAATAACCATCAAGATCTCTTCCCGCGGTGCTGTTTTTACAGATGCAACACATGTTTTAGCTGATGCACTGGAACGTTTAGCCATTCTTCCTCCACCGTCGTGTGGGGAGCTGCTGTTGTGGTTCCAGGTTACAAGCTACGTTCCACAGAGGTGGGACCAGCAGCGCATGCATGGACAGCAATGCATTGTGGTTGAGCCACATGGCACTGCCTCAGATTCTCCCACCAAGCAGAGTCTGCTGCAGCTTTCCCCCACCCCTGACATGGGAGACTACAACTCCCAGCATCCTCCAGCCAGCCGTACTGAGCGGGTGCCATGTGAGAAATGCGACAGAGACCATGACATTAAAGCGCCACTGCTTGCAAAACAGTCACCGCGGCCCTTCAGCAGGCCGTGTGGCGGCGACGCCCCGTGCATCCGAGGAAATGGACTCGGAGCCACAAAACTTTATGCCCCCATAAATCTGCCAGTCCTTAATGTGCCACATGACAAAGGGTTGTTTTGGCTGCAAGGGACTAACACACCCTTCTGGAAAAGTGCACACTTAGAATTACTGTCTACCAATCAGTCAAGCCTTCGAGGTTAAATGCTCCAACGCTTTTTTTGCGTGTTGCCTTTCAAACTCGTTGGTGGACACACAAAAGGGATGACGGTATAATTAATGTTGTTGTTGTTGTTGTTGTTGTTATTATTAAGAGGGAGGCAGCCATGCAAAATGACTGAAGTCTCCCCCTTTCTGCTGCAGGCTATTGGCGGATTATTCCGGGACGAGCCTCTCCCCCGCGCCTCACTCAGAATTCCCCGGATTAAGGGATCGCTCCACTGTGCCCCATTCGCTCTTTGTTTTCTGTTCGGCCTAGACAAAGAGGCGGGCTCCGGCTCTTTAAGCCGCTTGTGAGGCGCAGGACAGAGACACAGCCTTCCATCGCCCATGGCTGGAGTCGCAGGGGGCTCGGGGGAGAACAGGGGAGATCTGTCTCGTGGGGATGAGTCCCGGGGTGACGTTACCGCGATGGAATGCGCTGCTCCGAGCGGCTGGTGCGCGCTGTACTTCCCAGGAAAGGTTTAGTGCCGATTTCTTTTTCAACTGACAAGAGCACGTCACTATTTTTTTTAATACTCAGATGGTGTATCCAGACCAGGGGTACTGTGAGCCTTTCTCAAAAGCAATCTTAGAGAATTAATGAAAGGCCATAACAAAGAACAAACAAGAGTGCGGAGTGTCTTCCAGCCAGCAAGAAACTGCAGAGCCAAAGGAGGAACGCTGGCATGTTTTACTCAGGAAACACATTTCTTTACGTTTCCAGCTCTCCAGAAAGTGAAGGACCTATGAAATTAAATCACACCTTGCAGCATGCATTTTAAAGCAGGAATTCTATGCACGTTCAGGAAAAAGCAGAAAATCTTATGCATGTTCAGGCAGAAAAAAGGCCCAGAATTCCCAGCATTCCCCAGCCAGCAAAGGGACGTTTCTAGCAGATTAATCGACTCAGGGACTTTCTAGCGAATATATGGCTGATTGAAGTAAGTCCCAGTGCATTCAGGGGAACTTAACTTCTGGATAAACTTGTTCCAGTTTGCAGTGGCTTGTAATTTTGCAGCTTCAGCATAACAGTCCTTTTACTAGATCAGCAACTGGTTAAAGAACGGAGAGCAGAGAGTAGGAATAAATGATTCATTCTCCCACTGGAGGGATATAACCAGTGGGAACCAACAAGGATCTAGACTGAGATCAGTGCTGTTCAACTTATTCAAAAATTAAGGTGAGCGGCAAAGTGTCTAAATTTTCTGGCAACACCAAATTATGTAGCATGATGAAAGCAAACAGGAATTGCAAGGAACGCCAGAAAGTTCTCTCCAAACTGGGAAAATGGACATCAAAATTAGAAATGCTGTTTAATGGACGCAAGTGTACAGTGACGCGCACAGGAGCAAAAAGTTCCAACTTTACAGATAAGTTGATGGGATCTGAGCAAGAGGTGACTGAGCAAGAAAGAGATCTCGGGGTGGTGGCGGACAGCTCAGTGAAAATGCCGACCCAGTGCACAGCTGCTGTGAAAAGGCAAACGCCATGCTAGGCATAATTGGGAATGACCTAAAAAATAGAACTGGCAAGGTCATCCTGTTGCTGTTAGTCGCGAAGTTGTGCCCGACCCATCACGACCCCATGGACAACATTCCTCCAGACTCTCCTGTCCTCCCTCGGAGTCCACCCAAGCCCACACCCACTGCCCCTGTGACTCCATCTAGCCACCTTATTCTCTGCCGTCCCCTTCTCCTTTTGCCGTCAATTGTTCCCAGCATCAAGGTCATCCTGACTTTATATAAATCGATGACGTCGCTACACTTAGAGAACTGTGTACAGTTCTGGTCACTCCACCTAAAAAGATTCTTGTAGACTTGGAAAGGTGAGAAAAGGGAAGCAAAGGTGTGATTCCGTGCTTGCTTTGGCAGAAGATTGCCTACAGCTCCCATGGTCTGGAAGAGGAATGCTTGGAACTGGAGGACTTCTCCCTGTTTAAATAGACATGATGCTGTGCTCCGCTATGAGGAAAGATGACAACATCCGTAAGTGTTTGGCTTAGAGACACGACAGAGGTGCACACATCAAGTATGGTGAAGGGGAAGGCATCTTTCATCCTCTTCCATAATTCCATAAGTTAAATGGGGTCATCCCATGAAGTTGGCTGGTGGCAGTTTCAGGACAGATGCAAGGGGGAATGTCTGTCTTCTCCTGACCCTACCTCCGCCCCACAGGTGTCAACTGCTTCTATACCCCTCCTCTTTGTTAGAGCAAACCAACAGTTTGCCGTGGCTGATTTAAGGCGTTCTCTGAGCATGTGCAGTTTTGCATTTTCAAATCATTTAAATCCCAGCACTCTCATGGCAACAGGGATAACCAAAGTGTCCTGCGGCTGCCTTGATGCGAAACACATTTTCTTGGCATGAGCTCCGTTTTGTGGCAGAAAAGGATGATGTATTTCAAAAGTAAAAAGAATGGAATGAGCATCTGCAACCAATCTGTATACCTGGCCAGCCATCGTGAGTACAACTTGCAGAATCAGAAGTACGTTGTGGCAACACGGTGGGTCTTGGTGTGCCATGCTGCCCCTGCTTCAGGAACGGGGTCTTTTTGGCACTGGCTCCATCACCCTCTGTTCTGGAGGGGCGTCATTTGGGGGCAGGACCTGCACTTCGGATCCAGGGCCTCGCCCCACGAGCTGCGGCATGGGTGGGGAAACAGCTTTGACCTGGTTCTACTCAGAAGCAAGCCCCACTGGGGTGAGTGAGACTTGCTCCCAGGTAAGGGTGCATGGGATCACAGCCAAGCTGGGCAATTGCAGGGGAGTGTTACAAGTCCAGGCACCATCCCTGACTGGACCCGCTCCATTTGGACTGTCAAGCCCAGTTCCAGGATCAGCACCAGCCCCTAAGGACTGTGGATACAGCCCGGCAGTGACTAGCATGCACCTGTTCCAGATTGTTCTCGCTTCACGCACCCCCTCTTTGGGTGTGCACTGGAGGGGGGGGGGTTGTCAACTTGATAAGCAGCCTCTGCTCCTGTGTCTTTAACAGCGGCTTGATCAGCAGGCGCTAATGCTTAAATTCAGGCCCCAAAGAATCCCCTGCCAGATTTGTGCAAAGCGAGGCACAGTCACTGGTCTGTCGGGACTGGATTTTTCCACCTCTTGGTCCATTGGCAACCCTTAAGTGCTGAAAGCAGAACATGATAAGAAACACAGCTCGGGGAAGTGGGGATATTAACATCCCTCATTTTCTAGCTGCTTGCTGGAATGTGATAGACAGTTGGCGTATTCCCTGTGGATAGAGACGTTCTGAATAATGAAATCCTCTTAAATTGCTATTTTTACAGGTAAGAGATTAATAGTGCAAACTAGGTTTCCCTCGCTTCTTGACTCCCCCAGGGCTTTTAATAGAGGGAAGTCATTCTCCAGGCCGGAAAGGCCAGGCTAAGGGTGACAACTAGTGCTTAATTTTTTAAAAAGGCTCAAAGCTGTCTAAAAACTCCCTCCTACCCGGATCCCTGAGTCCTAAACACTTCATTTCAAGCCCCTTCAACATGCTCAAAAGCACTCCCTCCCTTATTAAACCAGACATCACAAGGCTGAGCTTTGGCATTTGAATTAAGCCTGAGCTGAATTACCATTAAGCACTGAGTTGCCAACTGATCAGAAAACCCTGCTCTGGGTTGCTCCTCTGCCTTGAGCTGCAGAGGTTGGGGGTGGATACTGCATGGCTGACCACCATGGAAGGAACAGCTGCAGGGGCCAGGCGGGCCCAGGACATGCGTCTGTCTGAGGAAAAGAAGAAGATGGCACTCCTCATTGTAAGTGCAAAAGCTGAGGAGGCTGTTTCTTCAGCCGTGGTGATGGAACCGGATCCTCCACTGAACTGGAAGGCAGAAGTCTGGCTCAGGGAGACGGTGCCAAACAAAGCCCTCTCCTCCGTTCCTTCCTGCCGCCTCCCAGCCGCTGTGCTTATGGAGGGCTGGCCCAGTGCATGAGTGCGACTCCGCAGAAAGCTCGGGGCCACCTCCAGAGCCTCCTGCCCTGGATTTCTGCACCATCCCCTGGTCTAAGCCATTCTGGGACAGGCGTGTCCCAGAATCCCTCGCGTACCTACGGGACATGTTGCGGGGAGTCTCCCAGGTGGGGCAAAAGTTGCCCGCCAGCCTGCGCGGTGGGGTGAGCTGTCCCCTCAAACCTAGAAGGGTTTTCTGCTGCCCCTAAGTATATTGGCACCGCAAGATGCTGCCCACGCCTCCGATCGCACACCATGTGCTCCGGGGCTGCCCTTCAGCTGTTTCCCTGCCCCTCCGCCCTCTGCACCCACAGGACAGGTGGCTGCCAGAGGGTTGCCCCCCACCTCCCCCACGGCTGCTCAGTCCCAGCTGAAACAATCCCCTCATAATTTTTACAGCCGCTAATCTTAAACAGAAATAAACTAACGAAGTACAGATTAAAAGGACATTGATTAAATGCCAAGCGAAGAATTATGAGTCTAATAAATGGCAGTCCGTCTTCTGCGTTTGGGGGTCCTTTTATGAGGCTATTTCAACTTCATTATCAAAAAAGTGTATTAAAAACCATAAAGGCGAGTGCTCACCCCATGTCGCTTCAGAAACCCATCCGGCGTCTCCTGTCGTAAATCCCTGCTCATTCTCGGCTGCCTGGTCTGCTGGAGAGGCAAAAAAGTATTAAAAGGCCCTGGCTGTATCTAGAGCTTCCAGAAACACCTTCTTGGGTACAGCTGGTTCTACCTTTTGCAGGCTGAAAAAGGAGGGCAGGCTGCAACCTCGCAGAAGATAGAAAGATGCCTCAGTCCAAGAAAGCAAAGAGCAAAATAGATCCAAATCCACTGCATTTAATGCCTTGCATTCTTTTTAACTGGCTTTCTGGGATTTTATTTAAGGTATATATTCAGGCAATGTGGTTATTTAAAAAATGGCATTTCTTGCATTCAGCTTAGGGAAATTCTGAGACAGGATTTTGAAGTGTGCTTCTTCGCATGTGGGAATCTCAATACACGGGTGAGAACATGACGGCTGACTCCAAGTTCAGTTTAGCATAGCTTAAAATGAGTGAAAGAATGTGCAGCGTGAGTGGGGAGACCCGGTTCAAATCCCCACCTCACCACGATGGTTATCGCATGACTACCTTGCTGGGTGGTTGTTGTGGGGATAAAAGGGGCGGGGCACCTTTGAAGAGCAGGGTTATGCAAACGATAAGGCATGATGGGGCGAGGTGTCGCTTCCCCTGCTTGCCTTGGCTGGTGCTCTGTGCCCTGATCAAGCCATGCGCCTGAAGAGGCCGCTGAGCCATAATGGGGACCCTGGGGGAGGTGGAGCCCAAGGTTCTGGCCCTTTCCCTCACCCCCAGTGCTGGATCCCTCTTCACACATTTGCAGCATCTACAAAGAAGCTTGTTCACATCAGTGCAGCACTTGAGTCGAAGGTTAAAACGGGTGGCATCTATGGAAAAGCTTTCTGTTGCTGGTTGTGGCTTTCAAGCCATGCCGTGTGCGGGGAAAACAAGGGTGGCTTCTCCTGCAAAGAAGATGGGAGCCGAGCTGTTGCTTTCGGCGGAACCTGGTTTAGGTTCACCTCTGGGCCCTTTCTCTGAGCATCAGGAAGGGACGACTCGGGGAAGGGATGCTCCGGCACCTTGGCGCTTGTCAGAGCTTCCTGTCCATACAGTAAGAAAGAGCAATCTCACAATGTTGAGCGTGCATTTCTTTTCCAGGACAAAGCACCCAGTTCCCTGCTGACCCTCACCCCACTCCTGAAGTCAAGATGTTGCCGAAGGTGGAATGCAAAGAATCACTCAGCGGCTGGGGTGGGGAAGGAGAAAAAGTAGGATTTCTCCTGGAAAATCGGAAAAGGAACTAATCCTCAGTTGTCAGTCCTTCCTGCTTTCATCTCATTAATTCCCAGTCCTCCTCCTCAGCAGCCCCTGCCTAATTCAGCACTCTTGCTTGCTTTTAAACAGGTTTAACTTTTATTTATTTATTTCCTCCCCACCAGCCCATCGCCAGCGGGGCGATGCGCCGGCTTGCTCTCTTCCATGCACCTTCCTTCTTGCACCAGCGATGTGATGCTGTGCTTGGCAGAATGCCGCCTTCCAATTACAGGAGGGTGAAACTCATTTTAATTACATTAAGCAACTGGGATTAAGGAGACCTTATCATGTAATTCCCTCTTTATCTCTTAACTTCATACTTGCCGCCCTCAATGAAGGGAGGCCCGTCTTGTGCCGGTGTTTGGAATTTATGAGGTAACCTTTGTTAACCGACGCTGCTTTGCTCATGCCACGGAAAAGGAGCAGCAGAGAAACTCTAGCAGCAAACTTACACGTGGAGCCTTTGGAAACAGATGCGAGGGGTCCATGTTGGAAGGCTGCTCAGCCCGGTGTGCTTTTGCACCAGGCTTCCCGAAAGGTCTGCCACATTCCGGGTTGCACCGCTCTTTCCTTGCATCCAGCATCCGAGCTCGGATGCAAGGCATGTGGCTGCATGGCCTTGTCTCATTCATACCTCGAGCAGCCCTGGGAGGCAAGGTGCTCTGGGCGAGATATGATGAAGGGGGTGGAGCTCCCTGGAGATGTTCGGCAGTGGTGCAGCTGGTCGTCGCAGACGGAGCGCAATCGATGTCGAGAGGCCCCTCGGAAAGGAGTCCTAAAGCAACCGGCCAGGTTTTGCTCCCGTGTGTCCTTCCACACATGCGTACTCTGGGGATGGAGGAAGGTGTGTGCATGTGGTCCCTCATCCCACACACACGCAAGCAAGTCGTGAAATGCCTGCCAGTCACGGAGACTGAAGGGTCCTACGAGCAGGCGCTAATTGACATTAACTTCCCATTGTCTCCCCTCTTCCTATCAGCAGCTGAACAGAGCAGCTTGCTCTGCAAGGCAAGCGACTCACTTTTCAAGTTTAAAGGCAAGGTAAAGCTGCCCTAGCAGTAGCTGCAAGCTTTGCCAAGAGGTTTGTCAACCACACAGCTGCAAAAGTAGCACATGTGCTGCGCATCTCGAGTCAAATTCCGGAGTAGGAATGTCAGTGCAAAGGAGTTCAATTCAAAATACAGGCAAATATTCTTGGGGAATGTCGGTCCCGGCTCTTTAGTTGCCCTCTGTTAGGTTCCAGGACTTGCTTATTAGTTTGTTGTTTTTAGCGCATGGCATTTACTGCCAGGGAGTCTACCATGGTTTTATGCATGGTGGATGTTCTGGTGTCTGCAGTTGCTGCTCTGTTATTGCCCTGGTGCAGCACGGTGGGTGAGCTAGCTTAGCAGCGGTTGGCCAGTGATGCCTTTGACGGTCAGTTCATCTGGGGCTTTTCTCCGCCGATCTTCTGCCAAGCGCGTCCCGGCAGATCCAGCACTGGTGCTTGCTTTCATTGCGGACGAAGCCAGCGAGGAGTGGTGGTCCCTATTGATCTACCTGTAGATGGTAGGCTTTCGGACTGCTCGCTGGGCAGGAGCTAGAAGTGGATGATGGGAGCTTGCTCCATCCTGCAAGGCTGGGCTCAAACCGCTGGCATGCTGACCATTTCTGACCAACAGTTGCATCCTCATTAAGCCGCTTTGCCACCACGTCCCCTTGTAGGACATAATTGGACACTGAAGAGATGACAGTTGGATGCAACCCGCAAGGTGACAAAAGCCCGGTTTTTATAGTGGTCTTGGTGGAAAGAGCTTCAGGAGCATCTTGGTGGCTTCACGGGAGAAACTGATGCTGTTTTTGAGACTAGTTCCATGGCTGTGCACTTTGTTGAAGAAATAAATGTCACAACATAAGTCCCCAGTTCTCTCTTCTCAGGAGACAGATGCTGATGCCCAGCTTTCTCCATTTTGGAGCCCTCAAGAGGTCTTGGGTTGCAATTCCCGTCATCTCCTGTAGCTGCTGCTTTTGAAACTTCCCCAGGGAAAAGGACTGGGGCAAACGCCTGTCTGCAAAACAGTGTTCACTGAATCAGCAGCCAGGATTTGACCCCGCAGGCTATTATCATATCTAACAGATCTTGAGATAAAATGGGTTGGTCTTGCATGAAGGAGTTTTGGCATCTACAGTGCCTTAAACTGGCTTTCCCTCTGCACAGGTTTGCAAAATGAAAGCAAAATCTATCTTGACTAGAACCAAAGGAGATCCAAATACGAAAGCAGAACATTCAAGGGATTCTCGACTCCCTTGCTTGACGACCTGCCATGATAACCATGGGTCAAACAAGCCTTGGGTAAGGGTCAGGGCAAGCTGGACACCATCTGCCTAACCTTCAGCCCACGTGCAGCTTGCTGCGTCGTCTGAACCGAAGCAGCGTGGCTTGTTGGAGGGGAAAGAGTCTTCCAGTAACCCATGGGCTGTTACTGGGTTATGGGAGGGTTGCTTCCCCCTTCAACAAGCCATGTTGCCCAGGCTGGGATAACACAAGCTGTGCATGGGCGAGCCGTTGAGCCGATGGTGCCCAAGATGCACTGTGGCTTAAGCAAGCTGTGGCATCTTGCTTAGTCCAGGGTGAGCCAGCTCAGTGTCTCCTGTGAAATCAGTCCAAGACTCATTATGCAGAGGGAAATCTTATGTCCTCTTACCAGCAATGGGTCACTCCACATCACAAGCCCAGGATGTATGTGCAGATTCTGGCATATTTATGTAAAGGAAGAGACTAGTTCCTGTTTTTTAGGTAGAGATGGCGGCAGTGCAGCAAACCTGATCTGAAATGTGAGGCCGGTCGGAAGGGGCATGGCAGAACTCCCGGGAAAAAGCACTTCCAAAGCACTGAACTCCAGCAGATCCAGGTGAAGACCTACAGCGGGACACACCGTCCGCAATGCATCTTCTCAAAACTCCATCCCATTGTCTTCAATGGGGGCTCGCTCCTAGGGCCACCCTCAGCTGGTTTCCAATTACTCCCCCCTGATCTGGACTCGATGCAGGAGGTATCACTTCCAGCAACAACAACAATTTTCATTAATGCGCTGGCATGGTGCTGCGGGGACGATAGCATCACAGGGTCTGGATGCTCACCCTGCCTAGGCACTGTGCAAATGTGCCTTCATACACGTATGCAGAGGAAAGCACGCACATCGCTTTCCGTTCAGATGTTGAAATCCTGCAAAAGGCCCATCATCCCAAGCCCATCTGGCTCGCGGGGCACGGCCAGCCTAGCAGCTCCACAGTCCAATCCATGCGCTCAGCAAATGCTCACTCGGCAGCCTTAGGCTGGGTCGCGATGCCTCAGCAGCCACAGCTGGAAGCACGTGGTACAGGCGCGCTGTCACTCTGCTGAGATGTGAAGGAGCGTGCTTATCGCTGCTTTTCCAACACCGTCACCTCCTCCAACTGAGGGGGCCATATCCGCTGTCCTCAGCAGGGTGGTTAGCAGACTGTTTGTGCTTCCGATGGCCCCCGAACGCCAGCATGCAAAAACCGGGGCTGTTGCATCCCCCCTGCCCGCACCAGGCAGAGTTCCTCCTCCATCCCTCCGTCCGTCCGTCCGTCCTCACAGCTCCCTCTCCACATGCCTGTCCAGTCGCCTCGCTTGCTCAGCCCGGGAGCCGCCGCCTGCCAGGTCTAGCTGGAGACAGCTCCGCCAAAGGATTCTCATTAATCTTCATTGATGTGGTATGTGGAAGAGGCAGATTGGAGAGGAGACAGAGAAAGACGGGGGAGGCCTCCGCCCTCGCTGCGCTGCCCAAGCACGGGTTCCGCTTTGCCCCGCTTGCCTGCCCAAAGTGGAACGGACGCTGCCTGCTCTGTGGAGGGGAAAGAACTGGGGCTGTGCCCCTACGGGCCACAGCCTCCCCACACATGTGGAAGCCTGAACTCCCTCTGCCCCCTTCCAGGTTTCTCACGCACCAGCCCCGATGCCTCCGCCACCTCCTGTCACCCCAAACGGTGACAAGCCGGATCCCTTCCCTGCCCCCCCAACACTGTTCACCAGATGTTTGCATTTTGGAGCGTGCTTTGCCGGCCCTTCTCCCCCGTGGTCTGCACATCACTTGGAGAGAGGGAGAGGGAGAGGTTTTCATTACCCCTGGGATGAACTGACAGAAACCAGATCAGCTCGCAGCTCCTCTCGGGCTCCTTTCATCATCCCAGAGCACCCTCGGAGAATTCCCGCCAGAGGGGCACTTCAGCTGACCTCCCTGCGACCCGCCTCTCCCCCAAGTGATGCCGGAGCAGAAAAACCCATGCAGATGTGTTACCTGATGCCCAGCATCAGCCCTCTCTGCCCCAGCCTCCTCTCTCTCCACCCTTCTGAAACCTTATCGGCCTGAGTTACTGAGTGGCAGAAGAGGCTAAACCCATCACACGCCCCTGAAGTCATCCGAGAGTGACCTCGGAGGAAGAGGCCCTGACCTGGCCCTTCTCTCAGGAAGCCATCAACAGCAGCCCCAGCCCCAGCCCCAGCCCGCCCGCCCAAGCCAGCGTGGCTCGCTTTTCCACGAGGAAAAAAAATGGACAAGGAAGGCTTAGCTGGCAGGTAGGGCTGCTGAAGAAATTTGCAACAGGCTCAAACAAATTTGAATGGCTAAGAAGCTGACCCCTGGATTCTGCAATGGACCTACTTTTCCTGGAGTTTTGCAATCCCATCAAGTTGCAGACCTTTAAAAATGATTTTAGGTCATTTCATGCAAGTTTGCTGATAGAAAATGATGTAAATTTTAAAAGCACCCACCAAAAACGCACATTCCGCCATAGGCTCAGGCATGAAAATGAGCATTTGGGGGAGATTTGCTTAACTGGGGGTGGATGCAAGCATTTTCTAGAGCACAAGCTTGCACAACTCTGAATTTGCGTGGATGCATTCCAATGTATCTGTGCAAAATCCAAATGCAACAAGCAAGATGACAGAGTGAAAGGCACCTGGGAATCCATGCAAGACACATGGAATAGATTTCACACAGCCCTACAGATAGGCACCTTCTTATCTGCAAAGACTGAAAGGACAAGGCCGAACGGTTGCAATTCATTTCCTCTGCACCTACAGCAAGGACCCAACGCAGCTCGCTTGGGAACGGGGCTCGGGCTCAGGGGAAGAGGTCCAAACCGGCTCGCCTCAGGCCTCAGGCTCAACAAGCAGGCCAAGCCGCACGTCCTGCAAAGGCTTTGCGGCAGCGACCCGCACAGACAATCCTGGGATCGTGATCCGGTCATCAGATGCAGACCCAGAGTAGGTCCGGCACAAACCCTCGCCCTGTGCGGCTGCTGTATGAATGTGCGCCGTGAATGCGCACGAGGGGAGAGCCAGGAGACATTCGCTCGGGTGCCTCCATGGCCTCCCAGAGGTCGCGGGAGGTAAGTTCTTCAACCAGGAGATTTGTCCAGGTGCTGCATCACATGCGGGGAAGAGGAAGAAGACGACGCGCCAGTGGGAGTTCTTGTTTCCAGCAGGGAGGTGATATTATTTGGCGTGACCGTGGGGGGGGGGGGGGCTCTCTTCCCCCTGTTCTGACGAAAACCGGCTCCCTGCTCCTCCCCTCTACCTGTACCTAGTATTACATTTTTAAAAACTGTATAATTTAAGCCTCCCTTGAAAATGGTCCAGATACTTCAATTGGTGCAAAATTGGTGCAGAATACAATGCCAGTCCTCTACCACCTTCACTGGCTCCCAGCTTCACTGGCTCCCAGCTTCACTGGCTCCCAATCGAAGTCCGGACCCAATTCAAGGTGTTGGTACTTACCTATTAAGCCCTAAACAGCTTGGGTCCCGGATACCTGAAGGAGCGTCTCTTCCGCTATATGCCCTCATGCCCCTAAGATCGGCAGGGGAGGCTTACTCTGGGAACCCTCTTTGAGGGAGGTACGGAGGGCGTCCATGCGGAGGAGGGCCTTCTCTGCGGTGGCACCCAGACTATGGAACATGCTCCCCAGAGAGGTCCGCCTGGCGCCAGCCCTCCACTGTTTTCTCTCTGCCAGGGAAAGACCTTTTTATTTAACCTTCATTTTAACAACTAATACTATTTTATTAATACTGCTAATTTGTATACAGTTGCATTTTTATTATTTTTATCAATTAATAGGATATATTGTGGAATGTTTTTATATTATGTATAATATTATATTGTTATGTATTTTGGAATTTTATTCATGTAAGCCATCCTGAGGCTCTCGCAAAGGACGGCATACAAATGCCTTAAATAAATAAATATAAAGTATTTAAAGTATAAAGTAGCTTATTTGAAAGTTGTGGTTTTTATGTGCCATCAAGTCATCTCTGACATGTGGTGGCCCTGTGAATGACAGCCCCCCAAATGCCCTATTCATGGCAGCCCTGTCCACCTGTTGTAAATTCCAAGCCATGGCTTCTTTTAGGCAGCCTGGCCTCCTCGCGGCATTGCTCCCAGCTTCTCCGACCCTCACTGCATTCAGGTGTGCAATCAAGAGGGGGATATAAAAAGTGCAGAATTACTTTCACACAACTCTCTTTTTCCCTCTGCTAACTTTGTCCCCTCCTGCTTCTGCATCACATTGCAAATTACCGTTTTTGGGCTCACATGAACAATCATATCCACGCACATGCACATACGGCAGGGATTCTTTCGTTTAAACATTGTACATTTTTGTGTATGCTCTTTCAAAAGTGCACATTTCGTCAAGCATTTTTTTTCACTGCATGGAGTATTCTTGCACAGAGTTTTGTATGGGGATGCTGGTGTGAGGGGGAATTCTATGATGAACTTTGGAACAGTTTAGACTACAAGGTTTCAGTTTTTGAATCAGGGATTCAACAAGCTTGTCCTGAAATGTGAACTGAATTGGTTTACATCCATCTCTAAATTAAAGTGGAAAAAACTATGCTGGCTGCTCTGTGAGATCAGAAAAGCAACCTTGGAGCACTGCGAAAGCCAGGATGGGGAGGGGAGGAATCTGGAGTAGCCCAAAATAAGGTATCTTGCAGCCGTTCCAGCCCTGTACCGTCCCACTCCAGAGTGGCATTGTTAGATGGCTGGAAACATCAGAAGAGTGTGGTGAATGTATATGGGACTTTGGAAGCATCCAATCGTCTTACCTTGTCTTTCAATTTGTATTTTAACTTAATGTTGTAAGCCGCCCTGAGGCGTCGGCGAATGGGGCGGCATAAAAATGTCTTAATAAATAAATAAAATAAATAAAAAGCTGAGAATGTCCATTTTTCACCAATATTTTGCCCAGTTCCTTGGACTCCCATCCTGAAATCATCCATTCAGGTAGAGATATTTGTCCTACATGTTCTGCAGTGCAGACTGAGCAGAAGAATTCATTCTGCTTTTCTGCGATCTCCTTATCCTCCTTGAGTTCTGCTTTAGCTTCATCGCCATGCAATGGTGCAAGGACCTCTCTAGATGTTTTTCTGCATCTGGTATATTTAAAGGATTTTGCATTGTTGGCCTTGAAGTTTTTAGAGGCACATTCCTCAAAATGCTGTTTTGCTTCTCTTATTACCCGCTTTCATCTCTCTTGTTCAAACTGGTGCTCCCCTCATTTTTTTTCTTCATTTGGGCAAGACTTCCATTTTCTGAAGGAAGCCCTCCTCCCTCTTCTCAGCTACTGCTCATGAACTAGGCTGGTGATCTCTTGGGCTTGGTGCCACCTGTCCTGACGTGCGGTGACAGGCTATCTGGACTTCCATAATTGAGGTTTTGAATCATTTCTAAGCACTTTGAAGGGATTTATGATTGAAGGGATATCGATGTGACTAGGTTGGACTTTACTGGCCATTTTCCTCTAATACGTATATTAAATCTAACAGCACTGTGATTGTTATTTCCAATTGGTTCCACAACATTTACACGCTATGTGTGGTTGCAGGCAACGCTGCTTGGAATTAATCCAGAACCTCACTGATCCCTTCCACAACACTGTTTGAGGGCACACTTGGTTAGGGCACTGTGAAAGGTAGCACCTTTGTCATGTCTGGAACATATATGTAAACCCATAGGACTATAGCTTTGACTATAGTCCACAAGTGTCCAGCTGGAGGATGATGGGGGTCATAGTCCAAAACATCTGGGGAATCCAGGTTGGAAAAGCATGGCCTAGCACTGCAACTAGGCAACATCTGTTCCAACATTTTACAGATCAAAACTGGGACATGCATGTAAATTTCACCCCAAGAATAATCCACTCCCTTCCAACCCCAAACCCCACCGCAAAAGCTTCTTCTCAGTCCAATGCATTCTGTTTTCATTCCCCCATTGCCAGCTCCTTAATGATCAGAGCCCAGATGATGTTTGTTCTTTAAATTTAGGAAATATTAGAAAAAGACCGTGGACTTAAGCATCAGGGCTTCTCTGCATGAGGTTTTCAACCCGCCATTTTATCAAGACTCCTCTTTCCCGTTTCTTTGTGGAATTAAGCAGCTCCTTTACATGTCTGCTACTGCAAACTACTGCGATGGAGGAATCGGGAGTGCACAACATAAACTTTGTGTGGAAAAGCCCTTCGTTGTAAAAGCAGTGGCAGGCTCCATGCTCCTCGGGCCTTAATGCTCAAGTGAGCATAATGAACACAATGCGTCTGTCCCCCTCTAACTAGCAACGGGAGAGAACTTTGCTCATTTCACATTTCAAGCTGGACTTACCAAATGTTACCCTTCATGCGCCCAGCCAAGCCCTGGAAGGCTGCTTGCCACCAAAGTGTAGACACTTACACAAAATAAACACAATCATGCATATATTTGAAGAAAGCGTGCGCAAAATCTGTTGTTGTTAAACATATGACAATATGCAGTCATTTTGTGCAGACTCTCTCTCTCTCTTTAGAGAAATGCAATCTAATGAAGCACTGGGGTGGAATGAACACAGCTCTGGAAAAATGAGAATCTTAGCAAACGCCTAACATTCAGCTCCCATCCTGGCAAAGATCGAGGGGAGGAAACTGAAACTTGATGGAGGAACTCTAGAAACTCACATTAGTGTCATTTTAACAACCCCCCAGCCTCCCCCTTAAACACACACATGGGATAAATGGGGACAAAACTAGGGCAGAGATCTGCCAAGGATAGGTTCTACGAAACAGAGACCATCCCGGATTTGGAAAGCATGGCGCACAGATGGCGTCGGAATCGCCGCACTTGGAAGGGCTGCCGCATCGGGAGCATGGGCGTGATGGTGGAGGAGCTTAAGACCTCGATTTCTAGGCTCAAAGGGTGCATGAGGCATGAAAGAGTCGTGGTTAATACATAATATAAGCACTGGTCTGCAAATATTTATGCATAGCAGAAGGCAAAACTGGGCTCAGAAGACTGCATAATTTAAAGATCCAGTTGGATGTGTGTGGCAGGGTGGAGCTCGGAAGATACGCATCTGTTGGCATGCGTCCTCCAAGCTTACTTAGGACTGAGCTATGTGGAAGGGACAGGGAGTCATTTGAGTCCCCAGTGCTTTTTGCAAGATTTGGCAGTCTTCAGGCCCTCTCTGCTCCCGTCCTTTCCCAAGTCGGGCTCCAAGCACATCCCATGCAGGACCCTTGCTTTGCTAAAATCGTGAGAAATTAGCCAGTGGACTGAGCTTGGGCAAAGCAAAGCAACAGCTTCCCGATTACCTGGAAGACCCATTTGCAAGCAATGCCAGGATATTTTGTTGCATCAGAACTGAGAGCTTTGGCCGTTGGGCTGCATAGATATGGAATGCATGCATACATGGATCTAAGTCACCTGGCCAGGTGCCCGTATCCACTATGGTCTCTGGGCTCCCACGTGATCAGTCAAGCGAAGTGGGCCCCACTATTGGTACAAGAAGAAGCTAAGATTTCAAAAAAAAAAAAAAAAACAAACAAACAAACAAACAAAAAACAAAACAAAAACGAAACGAAACGAAACGAAACGAAACAAAACCAGCCTCCGAAACAGGCAGAAACGTCTTTCCAGACTGGGACAGAAGAGAGGCACTTCGTTCTGGAAGCAAGAGTTTCTGTGCATTTTCCGTTGCTATTTAAACCTCTGGCTCTCCAATGGGCTAGTGGTGGATCCAACTGGTACGTGGTCAGACCAGGATTCCATCCCAGGGGTCTTGGCTTACAGAGAGCAGTCCTCTAGTCTGGAGCGCTGATAAAGACCAGTCCTCTTTTCAAAAGTGTCCTCCATTTGAAAAGATATCCAGTGCAGTCTGGTTTGAAGTTCCAGAACTGGAAACCATCGCAAGCTGAGAAGGTGCTCGTACTGTTTGCACTGCTGGACCACGGACTGTGCAGGTGTCCAGGTCAGCTGCTCATTTCCCCCAGTATTTTGTGATGCATTGAATTGTTATTTCCATGACAGCCCTCGCTAAATTTGCAGCTATAGCCCTAGATTTGATGCAAATGTTATGCAAACTGACAGCCTCTTTCAACCTCCTCTTGGGAAAGCTGCTTTTCCTCTTGTTTGCCAAAGCAGAATCAGCCAGTCTCAAGCTAAGATGCTACAAGGAAGCGTAGGGCTGAGCTGTCCGGCTGCACAGCTTTAGCAAAGTTTTCAGCCACAGCTCTTCGGCTTGGCATCTTCTTCATCAGCCCCCGAAGCATCACCTGCCCAGAACAGGATTTGTGCGAGCACGGCAGGTGGAAGGCGTTTTATTCTGCCGTGCAGCCTTAAAACAGGGTGATGAGAAAGCCTCTTATTCCTGTCTTTTGTTTGCAACCTATGTCCAAGAAAATTAACTGAAGAAACGCAGGAGGGCGAGGGACGGTGACTGCACGTCTGTTTATGAAGAGAACAGTGTGCGTGCACATGTGCCTTTATGGGGCTGGGCAACCTGTTTTTGGTGGTCTCCCACATGGCCCCCTTCCCAAGAGGTCCCAGAGACGTTTTAAAGAGGTGCCAGGAGAACAGTCCTAAAGCTGTCAGCTTTTACTGCTGGGAGAGTGCAGGCATTTTGCCCCCTCCGCGCTCCCCTTTTTATTTTACTGCTGGGACAAAGCAGACGTGCTCCCCAGCACCCCAGTGTCTTCCGTGCTTCCTGAGCCTGGGCCCCTCGCCCTGTGGCCTGGAGGGCAGGGGTCCTGGAGAGAAAGGAAGGCCAGGCAACGGACGGCAGAGCCCTTCCCAGCCATGGAGCTATGGGAGTGGCGCGCCTCTAAGCTGGAATGAAATGAAACTCCGGTGGCATTTGGCTGGGGTGGCCAAAGGACTCCGGGAGCTCCCTGGAAGCTAGATTTTACCATGGGAGGCTCAAAAGTGCAGATTCAGAAAGGGGCTTCTGCCCAGGTGAAGTATATGCATTTGCTCCCTAAGCTTCAGTAGTTCTTCTGTAATTAGATTTCGGTTTTCGGGCATCCTGCAGTACCTACAACAACATTCCAAGGGACACGAGAATCAGCTGAACTCCTTCCCTTAATCTGGCAAACCCCTCTCCGTTAAGTATTCCCTGCAGATCTTTTGTGGTGCTGCAAAAAAATCACATATCCCACATTTTGAATGTTCAAAGTTCTTCATGCGCATGATCTCAGCAGTCCTCACAACATCCCTGCAAGGTAGTTCAGTATTAGGATCTCCAGATTGCACAGCCTGCAGTAGCAGCTGGCTGGCCCATAGCAATCAAAAAGGGTCGTAGCTGAGAACAGATGTGAATGGAGGGCTTCACAGCTCAGCCTCTTATTAACCATGATGCAGCAGATCTACTTAGAACGGACAGTGCTCTTAGGAGCGGGGTGCTAGCAAATCCATTTTCTTTCAGAAAAATTCCTATCAGATACACTCACTTCCCACATGCCTGGGACTGAAGGTTTGTCTTTAAGGGCTAGAAATTTGCTTTTGAAATAAAAATGAGTCAGAGCTCAGATTCTTGGGCAGTAAAATCTTAGAGACCATATGTTTTCTGTTTTTCTGTGGCTCTGTACAAACCCAATGAAGGCATTTATTTCCTCATTCATTTATCAATCATATTTCTATTTCACTTCTGGACACCAGCCGCTGTACTCACAGGACCAAATAACCAAGTGAGAAAGGAAGTCTGACAATTCGGAGCATTCTCCAGCTAGCCGGGCATAGGACTGAAGCCTGGAAAATGCTAGTCCAAGAGATGTCACACAGCCCCCTTCCTAAATGCAGGGGTGGCCAGTGGCATCACCAAAGCAAGCGCATTCCAGCGTCCGGGGGCCGCTCAGAGGAAAGCCTTTCCTTGAGTGCCCAGCCGCGTGCAATGGCTTCGCACACAAGGGCTCTCAGCAGTTCCAGGCAGAGGCTGGAGTTCCATTAGCAACTGGTCCATGCGAAGAAGAAAATCCAACTCCGCAAACCAAGAGCAGGGCCTCCGTGAGTCCATTTTGAACAGCATTAAAGCTTTGCTGGTGGTGGCATTCAGCTTGTCCCTTCCTGAACCAGGCAGATTGAGGAGGAGGAGGAGGAGGAAGGGACAGTGCAGGTTTGGCTGCAGCATCCTTTAAGGTCCTCCAAGGAGGTGAACCATCTGCGGAAGCAGCGCGATCCCAGAGAAAAGAATCATGCCTGCGCACCCGCTCCAAGATTTTGCAAAAGCACGAATGAATGCAAGAGGCGGCAGATCAGCAAAGGCTCGTTGCTGCGTTGCTCACTTGGGTTTGTTAGCTCTGCTCTGATTATCATGATTGCGATTACTTTCATTTCTAGGCCCTTCCCAGCAGCCGGGCACAAGCGTGTTTCCTGAGGGACGCTTTTCCTTGCAGGGAGCTGAAGCGAGGGGCCGGCTTCACCTGTTTAATTTCTCCCTGCCTGGTGCTGCTGAAGATGCTGAGAGAACAAAAGATGGCAAAGCGACTGGCAGGCCAGGCACCAACGCAGCCCTGAGACACTCAGCCGGCACAGGCTGCTCTGCCCCACTGCTATTTGGGGGAAGTGGAGCATGCCGTGCCTGGCACCCCCCCCCCCCGAGCACTCTCTCCTAAGCCCCAAGGGCCAGGGATGCTTACTTGGGCGTCCGGCAGAGGACAGGGCAGGAGGACAAGGACCCTCTTTCGGGGTACCTTGCCAGGGCCGAGTCGCACCTCGGCCTGCCAGCGGGGAAAGGCCTTTGGCCACGAAAGGGTGCAGAACAAGGCTGGGCCAGGAGCCGTGGGACTCTGCGAGCCCATATAGGCTGTTTGTTCAAAGGATATGGCAGTTTGTTCAAGAACCCCTCCGAGGGCCCTCCTTTCTGGCCGGATTAGTTGCTGTGAGAGCTGCCGCTTGGGGAGGGGGCGGGAAGACCTGACCCCATGAATATTCCAGAGGGTGAGAATGGAGACCCCGGTTGCCAAACAGAAACAAAAATGCCAGGATGAAAGGGGGAAAGGCCGTGGGGAAGAGGGAAGAAACGAGAGGCAAAGAAGGGCTGCCCGGCCTGCTTCCTGGTGGACTAGCAGCTGCAGACGGACCTCTTCTTGCATCTCGTGCGAGGCCTTCTGGTTTTCCCGTTAGCCAAACAGACAGAATTTTACTGCTCCGGGCAAATGCTGTTCCCAAGGTCATTTGCTGGGAAAAAGAGTGTCAGGCTGATCCAACTCGCCTGGAGTTTTCCCGTGATTTCTCTGCTTTCCTCCTCCTTTTCCCAAAGGCTGAGCCCTGAAACTCCTCTATTTTATCATGTGGAGGTTTGCACTGGAGTCCTGAAAGGCGTGGTGCTCAGCAAACCTAGAAGCAACTGTTTGTTTCTCAGGACCTGGGATGGATGCTGCCTCCCCTGCTTGTCCTAATCTCCATTTCTGTATTCGGTGTGTGTGCGTGTATTTGTGTGTGTGTGTGGGGGGGCTGCTGTGAAGGGCGACTGCTTGGGAAGGCCAGCCTTTTGGAATAAGGCCCGGGGCACATGTGTGTTCAGTCAGACCGCCACAAAATGGCAGTGCGAGCTGGTCCAGCCATCCGTTCCAGCGATTTTATCTTTTCCTCACCACGATCGGCGGGAAAACACCTTCCTGGGACAGAGCCAGGGCTGGGCAGCCGGGGAAAGAATTTCTGCAGGCCCGGGCAGGGCTTCGTCATAATACATTCCTGGGCAATTAGTGCAAACAGCCGCTTCCTCCTCCGGAGGGGCTGAGGGCTGGAGTGGACCCAAGAGCCTTCCCTTGCCTGCCTCCGCCACCCATCCTCCCATGGCCGCTGCCGCAGCTCCCTGTGGCAGGCCGCTTCCCAGTCCACTCCGCTGGCCCCATTCCCCGGCAGCCATCTCATTTCCGGAACCGGGCAACAGCGCTGCAGGAGGTCCCATGGCATTTGCTGGGCACCCCCCCGCTTCCAGAGCATCCGTTCAGGCAAGTCCCTGGAGTTCCACCAGAACGACATGTTTGGCCACCAATGAACTGATTCTAAAAAAGTGTCTGGACTGTGCAGAAATGGACTGATTGACTTTATCACTGAAGGAGAAAGAAGACACTGACTTCTATCAAACTTGGGACTCTTTATTATTGGCTAGAGAAATGGGACTTGGCTTAGATTTAAATATGTTTTTAAGTTACCATAAATGGAAAAAGAAGGGTGTGGGGGCTGACCCAGCGGGCTCGATGTTTTTGATGATGGATGTTGCTTGTAGTTTTCCTTTTGTTTTTTTTAGGATTATAATTTTAAATAAAACTTATTTAAAAAAAAAGAATGACATGTTTGCCTTCTCCCCACTGAGTCATCCCCTGCTGGCTGTCTTTGGCCACGGGCAGCCAATTCCAGTGATGCTCAGGAAAGTTTTGGGATCCCCTGGCCGGTTGGTTAAGATTGGTCGAGGATGGCTAAGACGATTTGTAGTATAACCTGTCCAAGATCCAAGGTCGGCTTTCTCCTTCCTCCCCGTTGCCACTCTCACTAACATTACCATTACTATTACATTGCATTTATTTCCCAACCTTTCTTCCTCTTACAAGGGACCCAAGAAGGCTTCCTCTCCATTTTATCCTCACCACAACAACAACCCTGTAAAGTAGATTCAGCTGAGAGGCAGCAGCGGCCCAAGAGGGGATTAGAGCCCAGATCTCCGGAGTCCCATTCCAGGCCACGCTGGCTCTCATAATGGCGCGTTGATCAAATCTGCCCTCGTTTTTTTGCTCTTTGTTGCCTCAGTAGCCTGGGCAGGTGGGAGAACTAGAACTTGATCTCTTCACTTCCTTAAGTCTTGCATTTCACACTTCTAAAGGCAGAGGAAACTTGCCAGAAGGAGGTGGTTGGCAACATCATTACGCTGCAAATGTCAGGGCGGCCTAGTGTTCCACTTTACAAAGGGCAAGCCTCAGTTCTGGAGAGGTGGCAGAGGATGGTCCAGCCCTGTTCATGCACAGTTTAAACTCCCGGACCCATAAGGAGTGAGAGGAGCAGCGCCTCGATGTTACGTACAACGCAGCACGTGAAGGGCAGAACTGAGCAGGCTGGGGGGGTGTGAGGAACCTGGGAGAGGGTAAAACTCTGATGGATTTCTGTGAGGCAAGCTGCATCTGCTCATGGGCTTCTCCCTCTAAGAGGGGCTCTTTGCATGCAATTTTTAACCACTAATGGACTTTCTGCAGGTAGCAGGAGTGGCTCCCGGATCAAATCAAGCCAGAAGTTGCCCTGCAAGCCAAAATGGCAGAACGGAGGCTGTCATTCTTTGGGCGTGTCATGGGAAGACCAGACTCCTTGGAGAAGACAATCATGCTGGGGAAAGCAGAAGGCAGAAGAAGAAGAGGAAGGAGACGGATGGACACCATCAAGGAAGACACAGCCTGGAGGGGACACGAGCTCAGCAAGGCTGTCAAGGCCAGGACAACTGGAAGGCTTTCATTTGCAGGGTCGCTGTAGGTCAGAGAGGGCCTGATGGCGCATCACAACAGCCAAGCACCCCAAACCAAGATGGCTGCAAATCTGATCCGTACAAAACTGTCATTTGCACAAATCAGCCGATCTGGCCCGAATCATGCTAGAGAAGTCTGGTTTGGGGGTGGTTCTTTGTGCAAATTTCATCAGTGGTCAAAAAACCTCGCAGAGCGAAGCCTGTCACAGAGATGGACGTCCACCAAAAAGGGCCCCGACTTAGCTGGCTCCGTCAGCAGAGGAGAAGCAGGCGGGAAATCCATCTCAATTTCCTTGCTTTGTCTCACCCTGCAAGGAGGCATGGAGGTCACCTGGTCATACTCGGAGGTGGGAGATTTGTATTTCTAGCTAAATCTTTGTTATCCTTTCCGAATTTGCACCTGTACGTAGAAATCAAGTTGCAACCGTGCTCCACAGAATCCATCCTTCTAGGATTCATGGACTTCCCCTCACGAATGGCCCTGTCTTGGAAAGATAGGCAAGACCAAAGGAAGTCCACGGACATGACGGGACGAAGGTGGTGCACCTGGCAGCCTTCCCTCGCATGCGCAGCAGCACAAACGGAGGCCGCTGCGTGGGATGCAGAACGGAGACTTTCACAGGCAGCCTCCGTGTGTGGCTCGATTCCTGGGGGGGCCACACAAGAGTTCTCAGGCCACCTGTGGCCGGAACTAAGGCTTGTGGAGTCCAGGGAGCCAGGCTCCAGAAACCCAACAAATTCCCTCCCCAAAACAGAATCCTCAGACATCCCTAGATATATGCGTAAATGTGTGTGTGTGCAGATGTTCTGCAAGTGAAGGTCCTTCTGGTGACATTTAAAGCCCTAAACAGCTTTAAATACCATGTATGTGTGTGTGTATGTATCCATATATACTTACCCGCCCCCTCAGAGCAGCTCAGGAAGCCCTTCTATGAGAACCACCCCTCAGGGGGATGAGAAGGGTGGCAATCCAGCCAAGGGCCTTTTCTGCTGCTGCTCCCCATCTCTGGACCTCCCTCCCTAGGGAAGTTCGCCTGGCACAATTTTTATTTTCCTTTCAGCACCAGGTAAAGACAAACCCTTTTAGGAAAATTGTTAACACTTAACCTGAATGCTGTGGCCCTTTTTATATTGCTTTCATAGATGTTTTAATGCATTGTGTTTTAATTGGTTTTAATGTGTTATTTTGTTAATATGTTATATGTATTGTAAGCTGCCTAGGAAGGCCTCAGCAGTTATTGGTTTAGTTGCAAAGCCGTGCCCGACCCATCGCAACTCCATGGACAACACTCCTCCAGGCCTTCCTGTCCTCCACCATCCCCCAGAGTCCACCCAAGCTCAAATCAACTGCCCCAGTGACTCCATCCAGCCACCTCATCCTCTGCCGCCCCCTTCTCCTTTTGCCATCAATTGTTCCCAGCATCAGGGTCTATAAATACATGTATAAATAAATTTACATGGCGACTCCAGTGGCAGCTACAGCTAAGCAAAAGCTTCATGAGTCCTTGTTCACAGAGGGGAACTGGAGCCAGCGTGCCGCCCAGGGACGGCCTGAAGGCAGCCTGAAGGCAGCCTTCCCGGCAGCTGTGCTGTCCCTGGAGCTGGTGAGCCAACGCCTGGGGGACCCCAAGTGGGACATTCCTGAGACCCGAACGGTCCCTGGAGGAGAGGCCCGCTGCCCTCAGCTACCGGCCTGTGCCCACGGCAGTTCCTCTGCTCCCTTCCGCCCAAGCCCTCCCGGTCTCGTCACACTTCCCCGTGCAGACAGAGTTAGAGCTCTGGTTAGCGTCCTTGCCCAAGTCGGTCTCTGCCAGGGCATTTGCCCGATAACCTCTGCAGATAAGGGCTCCTCTCCTGACCCGGAGCAGCGAGTGACCTGTCCGTTCCTTAAGTGATGGCCACAGCGCGGCGACTCCTGAAATGGCCCCCTTATCTTCCCCCCTCTCTCCTATTGACCTCAAGGGAAAGGTCATCTCTTCTCTTGACCCTGCCCCCTTGACCCAAAGACAACAGAGATGGGGAGCAGGGTGTCCAGAACAGCCAGAGCTTTTGCATGCAGTGGCTGCTTGCTCGTTGTGAGTTTAGGAACGCGGTGCGTTGTCCTGAGGTTAGCTATTTTGGGCACCCTGCGCTCATGGTTCATCAAGCTCTGTTAGGCACGTGCACAGCTTCAGGTTTTTCCAGCTGCAACAGAGACATAGCCTAGGTTGGATCTTTGAAGAGGAGGCTGCATTCATGCCGAGCGGATCGGGTGCGCAGCTTTGGGGTGCTCCTGGATGCACAGTCGTCACTGATGGCATGGTGGCTTTGGCAGCGAGTTGTGGCTTTTACCAGCTGGGCAGATTTACTGTCTGTGTCCCCATCTCCACAGAGCCAGCTGGGCCACTGGGCCATCTGTCTTCACTGGATTACTGCAGTGCAAGGGGCTACCCTTGAAAACTGTTCGGAAACATGCAAACCTGCCAGGCTCCCCCCTGGGACTGCTCAATAGGCTGCAGCCCTTTTCCAAGCCCTGTTCAAAGTGCTGTTGTTGCAGCCATTCTGTGACAGGCAATTCCATGAGACATCAGGAGGCAAAGTACCCGGAGGAGGGCCTTCTCTGCGGTGGCGCCCCATCTATGGAATGCGCTCCCCAGAGAGGTCCGCCTGGAGCCGTCGTTATTTCCTTTTCGGCGCCAGGCTAAGACCTTTTATTTAAACAATATTTTAACAACTCTTAATAATATCTATAGGTTTTAATTTTGCAGCCAGGGTGATTCTGGGTTTTTAATTGTATTATTATATTATGTTTATTTATTTTATGTGAGCCGTCCCGAGGCTATAAGCGATGGGACGGCATACAAAAATTCTAAATTAATTAATTTCTGGCCTGAATCAGGTGCAGGGCAAAGATGGCCCATCTCTTGCCTCACAATGCTTTTAAATGCCTTTGACTGTAATGCAAATGGCTTTCAATACCCAGAAAGGCAGACGAATTTTGCATCACATTTCTATCCCACCTAGAAACTCAGGCTGGCATACATAGGTTATCCCCAGAACAACCCTGCGAGGTAGGCCAGACCAAAAGACAGCGAGTGCTGCAAGGGGATGTGACAGTTGTTTGAGTCCTGGCCACCGTCACCCATGTCCAGCCACTAGCTGCTGCGTCACCCTTTGACTTCATCACCCTGGTTCCTATGAAGTGACATCATCGTGTTGCAATTTCTCTGGCCTAGTCGGCCAATTGCAGGGGCTGAAGACACCCTAATAAAATGACATCACTTTGTGCTTCATTACAAAGGAAGGAAGGAAGGAAGGAAGGAAGGAAGGAAGGAAGGAAGGAAGGAAGGAAGGAAGGAAAGAAATGAGCCCCAAACGAAAATCACAGGGAAGATGTGGCTGGAGCCATGGTTCAGCCTCACAGCAGGTTCAGCATCCCTTGGAATCAGTAACTGCATCCCCCAAAGGGATAACACCCTCCTATCACAAATCTGCCTCTGCAAACTGCCCCTCACCACTGCCCCAGGGACTTCTCTCCCCCCTCACAGCGGCTTGCTTGCTGCAATTATTACGAATATTACAGATAATTGATATAACGTCTCCAGTATTCAGCAGTATGGAGGCAACATGACACACATGATTATGGTTCCAAAAATTACAGTCATTTATGCATTTCCAATTATTTATTCATTAACTGTGCACGAGCCAGGTACTTGGCACACCAAGAAAGAGATACAGATCTCTTTGGAGGAAGGAACACCAAGGTCTAAGGAGAGCATTCAGCACGAAAAGCCAGCTTTGAAAGGAGTCACCTTTTCCTGGACTATGTGTTTCTGTCCGTCTGTCTGGGTGTGTGAGAGAGAAAGCAAGAGCGAGAGAGAGCATTTACTGGTGTTTTGTGGATCATCAAAAAAGATGATAGCATTGGATTCAATGCTGGTCTTTGTATGTAATGCTGGCCCATTGAAAGGAATGACATTTGAATTAGATATGGCTAACATGAGTCCTCTTCATTTTAACGGGTCTTCTCTTAATAGGATCAACAAGGGATATAACCACAGTCTGCATAACATCTGCATATGAAAAATATGTGGGTGTACATATGCAAATGTAAAAATAACTCTAACTTAAATAAAAATGCAACTCATGCCACCACAGTGTGGAAAGCTGCGTGCCGAGTCTGCCGTCCAGACGCTGCTGAGGGCGTCTGTCTGCAGGGCCTTCTCTCTTGGCCTTCTGGTGTTTCTGGATCTTTAAACTAGAGTTGGACTGGGCAGCCCTGCAACTGCAGGACTGCCCTTTGCAGCTCTCCAAAGTACCAGACGGTGCTTTGCCAAGTAGGGCATCTGGCCACCCTTGAAAGGGAGGGTGGAGACAAAGTTATAAACAGTTCTGCGCACACTTTTGCAGAGTGGATTTTTCTTCTGAGTCAGTGTGCATTGCGTGAAGCCATAAATCTCTCCTCTGTGTTTTGTATGGCAAATGGTTCCATGTGTGGCATGTGATGAAAGATTGGCTGCATTTTTTCCTTGGGAATTACATAGTAAAATACTGCAGGCGTTTGGGCACTCGAGAAAAGCAGTGGAAACAAAATTTGTTGCCCCTTAGGCCCGTCTCTCTCCCAGAAAGCAGGCTCCCAAAGAAAAACAAATGGTGTTCGTTTGGATAAAAGGTTAGGGGGTGATGTAATTAAGAGCAGCCCACCTTGTTTACCTTGGAGGCTTTAAAAGGCTGCTCATAAACAGTGTGTAACAACCAACTCCGTATCTGCCCGCAGAGCTTCCCAGCGATGGTGCCCCAGCCCATGGATTTGGGGCCGGCGGCCTGAGGTGAAGCCGTGGGTGAGTCAGGGGCCATGGGGAGCTGGGCAGTGCTTGAGGACTAGCGAGGGCGTTGTGAAGGGACCGCGCATGTATCACCGAGAGAGAGAAGCAAGGGCGGCATGGATTTGCTTAAGCACAGCATGCACTGATTTATCTGGATAGTGGCGATTTCAGGAAGAAAATAGGAGCACAGCATCTCTTGCTGCAGGGAGGGATATTCCGCAAGCACTGCCAGGCACTGCACACCTGTTCAGTCCCCTGTCCAGGTGCTCAGTGCTGATGGCACTTCTGGGCCTCTCCTGGATCACCTTTCTGATGAGTCTTTCTCTGTAAGCTGGACCTCAACCTGGGCAGAGTCCGCCTTCAAGGAGAACCTCGCCAATGTTTCAGTGGCCCCTCCTTAATGACAGCTTGATCTGCAGTTATGTGTAGTGAAAAATTATGTGCATCCTGCAAAAAGATTAAAGGCACAGCTGTGGCCAAACATTTGACAACACTTACTCATAGTTAAGGTGGGGGAAATTAGGGATTAATGAACCCAGCTGGTGCCAAGCAGGTTGCATCCAAACCTCCTTGAGCTCACCCCCCATTCATAGAAACATAGAAACAGAGCGAGTCAGAAGGGGCCTCCCGGGCCATCTAGTCTGACCCCCGGCTCCAGCCAGCTCCGCTCACGACATGCCCACTACATGCATGCCCAGCCTGTCCTTGAACACCCTCACTGATGATTCCTTACCAGTGCAGTGTTACCAGTTAGATCAGGACAGCTTTTCTCAGCCTGGTTCCCTTCAATGCTTTGGACTACAACTCCCATCCTCCCTAACCACTTGCCATAGTGGTGATCCAACCCATTTGGATTCCTGGGGCAGGAAGGGGCTTTAGTTCCCATGCCCAACAATGTTGAGCGGGATTGCTAGAAAGGGGCAAGATTAAGCGCCTCCCCCACCCCAGTGGACCTGATCCGGATTGCTGCAAGGGGAGACTTTACCCTCAACCTCCTCCCAGCAGTCCTGCCAGGAAAGAGGATCTGTGAGGGGGGACTATCCCCACATGCCTTCTCTCCCACCAGGACTCGGCTTCCAGCGGCTACTGTGCCACCCCTGGGCACCCACCTTCCCAGCATGATCAGAGTCCACACAATGCCATAACGCACAGAATTCATTGCCACCTCCACTGGGTTGCCACCTCGCTGCTTCTTGATTAAGTGCACACCTGCCCCTTTGAAAACTGGCGTCGTATTCCACTCTTTTCATCTTTCTCTTTTCAAGCCTAAGCATGCCCCAGTTCTCTCCGCCAGTCCACTCACCCTGCTTCCGGTCCCTTTTCTTGCAGTTCCCTCTTGTATCCCTTTTTGTTGCATAACCCCCCCCCCACCTGGCACACACCTTTGCCTGCCCCTCCTCAGTAATTCAATCCTTTGAGTCTCCATGCTTGCGGGGGGGGGGGCAGTTATTGCTCACGTAGAAGCGGCTATTGACTGATAAGAACAATTTTCAGACTTTTGTGCAACGCCTGGAGGGAATTCTATTTCACGCACAAAATCAATTTTTGCACATAACACTTGATTGCTATTGCATCTGAAAGTGTTTGCTTCGTAAATACCAGAGCGGCTGCTGGCAGAGATGCCTCCCTTTCTCATCCTCCACTTGACGTTTGCCATTGCCTGGCTGTGCACACTTTACTGCCTCTGCTCCACGCCCCACTTTTTTCCAGAACATATTCGAAAATAAGAGCCCATTTTTTTGTCGCATGTGCTGTGATGTGGCTTTCTCAAAAGGGACAGAATCCCGGTCCAGGCCTCTCCCCAGTTCCTTCATCTTGGCAGAAAGAGCCACTGCGTGATATGCTTTTGGAAAGCCTGTTATGAAAACAGGAATTCCTCTGCACAGGGACACTTTTATCCTGTCCTTGTGGCCTTCTATGCAGGGGCAGAAAGCCACAGTTGTGCAAAAAGGTCATCCAGAGGAGAGAGAACAAGAAGCAGAGACTCACAGGGTTGTGTGGGCTGTGGAGATTATCTAACCAGCCCCTGACGAACACCAAATGCAGTTGTAGCATCAGCAGAAAGTGCCTGTCATGGTTCTGCTCCAGCACCTCCTGAGGGCACTGGTTCCAACTGCCAATCAGACCTCACTTTCAGGTTTCTTTTACCATTTAGATCAAATGTGCTTCCCTGAAATGTTCCACCACTGGGTCTCGTCATTCCCTTCTGCTCCATTTTCTGCATGGCAGGTTTTTTAGATGCTTGAAGGCCACAGTCAGGCAAATCTGAAAAGCCTTTGCACCCTTCTCTGGGTCAGTGTTTGGTCCCTCCTGTGGCCATAGCTACCCTCAAAGGGCTTGGTTTTGCTTTCAGGTCATCCTCATGAGTCACTTCCTGGCAGAGCTGCTCTCCCCGTGACTGCCTCTTGCTGGATGAAGGGAGACTCACACCAGCCTTCCAGGTCCCCCTTGCAATGGCTCCCGCGTGGAAAGCCTCTGCCGCATCAGCTGGGTGGGCTGCATTGCTGACTGCCAGCACTCAGACTCTGATCAGACAGCCAGATGGTTGAAGATGTGGTGGGGGACCCCCTGAATCATTGCTCATATTCTCAACTAGAGTTGAAGAGCACAAGGGTGGTAGTGGGAACTCAAACCCACTCCTCTTCATAATTTCCATTATGAATGAAATCTGGCTAGATTTATTCCAACAACAATGATGCTTCAGTTTCAAGAAAATGGATGCAAAATCTCTGTGCTAATTAATTCACCAGGCAGAAACAGTCCCCTACCAGCTGGTGAGTTGTGTTCTCCTCCAAAGGACTGGTTTCTCTTTTCAGCAAGCAAGTCTGCATCTGCTCAGGGTTTGAGCCCTCCCCAACAGTAGACAGAAAAGTCTTTACAGGAGCAGAGTTCCTGCCCTTTCGGGGTTGCTCTTCTCATGTCTGTTCTCCCAGTGAAGGCACTTTATTTTCTCCTTCCTCTCCCCAAGGAAGAAAGGATCTAAATGACTCTTTAAGGCCTTTAGCAGCACACTTAGGGTGGCTCTCAGTCTCTGCCTCTCTGCTGGCTTTGGAATTCTGTGTTTCCTTGTAGTTGCCCAGAACTGTCCTCCCTTTTCGCTAATCTCACTTTTTTCAGACAATGTTTGAGCTCTTACCCCCACCTTTCAGGAACCACCATTGAGCTGAAGCTGATCCAGCCTAGCACTGGGACAAAACTCCATGGGATCCATCCCTCTAGCATTTGCAGATTTTCTCTTGTGCTTGACCCTCACTTAGAAAGCAAGCCAAGAGAGGCGAAGTCCACCAATGCTCAAGAACCTCAGCTGCAGGACAAGCAGCCTTCTTCTGTGTCATGTGCAGCAGGACACACAAATGCTGCAAGCATGTGCATGGAAGAGGGGCGGACCAGAGCACAGGGAGCTGAGCCCAGGGAATCCAATGGGTCCCCACCTCTAAAACAGGCTCCTCACACATCCTCAATCCAACCTACGCCTGGTTGAGCTGCATCTTCCTCACATGGTCTGATCCACCTGAAAAGAGTCCTCATTGATGGCGCTGCTCTGTGCTTGTCTCCTCATCAGCTGGATGATGTGAAAGGATGAGGACAAGCCCGTAGGACAATGGCATCCTGGCTGCAGGGATCTACTGCAGCTCAGTTCTTGAGCAAGGTTCAGGTTAGCTCCTGTTGCCCAGGTAAGCAAGACAGAGAGAGATCAGCACCATGGAGAGCTCCAAGCGGTGCTGGGGCTGGAAGTCAGGCAGGGTTGCTTGCATGCTGGTCTGAGAAGCAGCAGAGCAAGACTGGGACTTCAAGAGGACTGCAGCTGCATCTGGATCGGTTGGCTCCCACTGGTGCTCTGACCGGTCTCTTAAAAGGGTCTGGCCTGTTGTAGCCACCTTAGGATGCAACCGTGTAAGAGAGACTCGATATGCAGAAGTTCTCAAGATGAAATCCTCCAGGTCAAGGGCGGTAATGTGACCTCCTCTGGATTCAGGGAGATGATCCCTGGGGTATTTCTGGTGAACTGGGTCAAAGAGTCTTGATGCCTTTCTGTAGCCAAGTTATCTCCCTGCACCATTAATTCTGGAAAAGGCAAGGGGTCAGAATCCACTAAGGATGAGGGTCCTGGGTGTTGGTACATGGCATTTCCTCATCTCTGGACCCAGGATACTAGAGACAGGTCTAAGGGGGCTGCACTGCAGGAGCAAATCAAGACTCCCAAATTCCAGGGTCATAGGCATGGGGAAAGGGCTGTTTGGCTCAGATCCTTTGGTTCATGCCTTGCCATGATTCCAGTCTTGTACCACCTTGTGGACAGAGCAGAAGCCATATCAGTCAGCATCTCCAGGTGCAGCAAGGAGAGACCCAGCCAGACTGGCACTTTCAAAGGGAGCATGGAGACTAGAACTCAACTACCCTTTCCACGTTTTGTTCCTCCAAAAGTTGCAAAGGCACCGTCGGCTCTCAAAATGCACCCAAAAACGCTTTTAGCAGGCGGTGGGTTTAGCAATGCATACTTGCAGGGAAAATGCTTCCGGTGAAATGAATTTGGCAAGACCATACTTCCAAAAGTTGGTTTCTAAATGCAAATGTCTGTTCAGCTCAAAAAAATGGAAACTGGGCAGGATGGACTTACAAATGAACTCTAACTGAAGTAATACAAACCAGAAAGGGTCTCCTCCTGTCTCAGCCAGCTCCCCAGGCATGCCAGATGGATCATTTGCAGACCCAAAGAGGGATGAAGGCTTTGCAAATGTTTTCTTTCCCCTCCATTGTTCCAGGGACCCAGAGTAGCCGATTTCGGGACGCAGCGACCACCTGCTGCAACATCCTCTCTTCGTCTCCCTGAGAAGCTCATTTCTGGCCAGGTGATTCTGAGGTCACTGCTACAGTGAGACGGAGCCCATCAGCCCAGGGTGTTAGCCAGGAGGCCGTGCGAGATAATTGAGGGCCTTTAATGTCCTCCAGCTGCAATTAGGTCAGGTGCAATGTGGAATTCATCAATCAGGGACAAATCGGCCGGATCGCCTCACTCCACTAAATCGTCTCCCTGCTGCACTGCTTCATTTGATCCCCTTCTGAAAAAATGCAGCCCCTCCAGATAAAGGGACCCTCCCCTCCCCCGAATTTCCACCTTGCATGGAGGATGGCCTGTCCAAAGGAAATGAGGGGTCCCTCAGGAGCGCTGTGCAATCGCATCTGCAGCCAAGCAGCTGGCTGGGAGCAGAGCAGAGGTGAATGTGTATGGGCGAGAAATGAGGCCCCTCCGTGCAATCAGGCACGGGCGGCCCCTGAAGCATCGCGGTCCCTGGCAGAGCGTCCTGCGAGCAGACTCGCCATCCTCATGCATCGGCCTGTGGCAGCTTTCCCCACCCACCCGACCACCAGAGGCCACCGCAGGCAACATGGAGCACCAAAATGGAGGACAACAGAAGGCCCCGATTCGCACACCACTGCGCATATCCATTGGCTCGCATAGGTGTGAATTTAGAAATAGTAACTATGATCTAAATAGAAACACACCGGGGAGAAGACCAACCAGCTGACCCATGTGCCTGCTCCACCCGCTGCTAAATCTCACTGGGCAACTGTGAGACCTCTGGCATTCTCCCATCTCCTGTTGTTTGAACCTTAAATCAACTTCAACCTGAACGCCCGTCAGACAGAAGGCAGCCTCGAATGGAGAACTGTCCTCTGCCAGCTGTCCAAAATAGAGGACTGTCCTCTGTAAAGTAGAACATCTGGCTACTCTACCTGCTGCCTCCACTGCACTGCCTATAAGGCCAGCAGTTTGATCCCATGGCAAATTATTCTTCTGCGGTGGTCCAGCCAGAGCCAATTCCTGGAAACCAAGATCCATTTTTTCTCCAGTTGGAAAGCCCGATCTCTCACTCCAAACTACAGCATGGAGTTGACAGGCTGAAAAACCTGGAGGGCAGCCGGTGTTGGACTCTGGTGTGGGACGGAGGTTCCACAGGGTGGTGGCAGAGGCATTTGAGCCCTCGGTAACAAAGGCCAATGCACAGGTCTGTCGACTTTCCCAGAAGGCTTTGCGCAACAATATTCTGCGTGGCCTGGCCTTGGGAGAGCCATGCCCCGTGAGCTTTACAGCAGGCCAGCATTTCTAATGGCTTTTAGGAGCAATAAAGTGTCCAGATGCCATTGGGATGGGCCCCATTGCAAACTGCTTTCTATTTGCTCTGCAGCTTTGCTGGCATCAAGAGCTTAAGCAAAGGACTCGCTACTTATCTGTGCCTTTCACTAATCCCTCAAGTCAATGGGGAATCTCCCAATTCAGGCAAGGTGGGGCTGCCACATCAGGGGAGCAATGAATGGGGGAGGAGAGGAAACAGAGCAGGCCCTGCGCATTGTCCGTCCCTTTCAGTCCCTCTGGGGACAAGAGCATTAGGCATTTTAGCAAAGAATTTCTAGAAATCCTGGTGGCCCCAGGTCCCATCTTTCATCATCCCCAGCAAACAGTCTCCTTCTATTTGTGTTAGCCTGCCAGCACTTCTCTCCCACGGCTGGGGTGGATCGGAGTCATGCTTGCAGCAGGCAAAGTCTGGACATCGCTGCTCCACAGTGGGGGCAGCATGGGGCAGCCCCACTCACCCAGTGCGCCCCAGATGTGTTGGGCTTCGACTCCCATCAGGGCAGCCCAACTGGCTTAAGGTGAGCCCTGCCTTCCTCCGAGAGCCTGATTTCAGTGCAACAAGAAGAATACATGATGTAGATCCATGCACCCAATGGACTCTTCCCACCAATAGGTGACTGAGGTCAGTGTCAAATAGACAGATGCATCACAGGGTGAATATAGACAGATGCATCACCGGGTTGTGAAGCTCCTTTTGGGATCCATCTCTCTTCAGTTCTCTGGACTTCCTATCACGTTTAGCTCTGGCTTAGGAAGTGAGCCAAGCCAAGAGAAATTCTGCAGACACTCACAGAATTCTGCTTGCGCAATCCTACTGGCAGCCTTCTTCCAGTCCTGAGACGATTGTCGTAAAGGGTGGCATACAATTGTTTTGAATAACGTATAAATAAAATAAACAAAGGCTGCAAGTCATGTGTACAGAAGAGAAACGCTGCTTGTGCGGCATCTGAATGTGGCTCGAGTCCTGGCAGGTGCCCATGTGAATGCTTGCCATGCTCAGCACCATGTTGGACTCATGGCTGTGATAAGTCTGGGGAGTCCAGCCAAAGGAACCAATTCCAACCCTCAAAGCAGATTCCTCACACTGCCCTGGATACATGTCACCCCTAGCCTAGTCCTGTAGACCCCAAGAAGCAGCCAAACTCCTCTGTGGAGATCACTCCCTGCCCTTCCACCCAAAATGGATTAATTCTGGAGTGGGCACAGCACGGCCCATGGACAATATGCAGCCGCCGTAACTCCTGGCACCTCCCACTGCCCCCAAATTGGGAGGGGGGTGGCATCCTTAGTGGCCATGAGACAACTACTTTCCACTTGCAAACAAGCTAAATTTGAGCCTGTTGATGCACCGCAGGGAGGCACTGGGCGGAAATGCCCCTGGATACTCCTGCTTTAACTAGGGATAACCGAGGACTGGAATGAGGGCTCCATTCACACAGAAGGCATCCCTCGCACCCCTGGTCCTTATGGGGTGAGGCACTGAGAGTCCGGGGGGTTCCGAAGCTGCAGGGAATGAGGAGCGGCTCTCCACAAGGAAAGCGGGGGCACGGGAGGTTAGAATCCTGCGGCTGCTGCCTCCACGCCCGAGGGGTCTCTGCAGCGAGCTCCCAGAAGCAGAGCAGTCGTGCTGACAAGAGAAGACCCTCTTGCTCAGGTGCACGCACGCACGCACGCACGCACGCACTTGCAAGAAACCTGGTGCGCTGCTTGTACTGCGCATCCCACGCTGGTCTGACCGCCGCTCTTACGCTGTGTGAACAGCCGGGGCATGGCGAAAGCCGCCGCCGCCCCCCCTCGCCGCAGCTCACGCAGCCCGCGCTCCTTGGATGCGCTGCGCGAATGCCTGTTCTGGTCGCGGGACGGAGTGCCGTCCTGCAGACGTGGCCTCGGGGTCTGTGCAATGCAATGGAAGAAGCGGCTTCTGCGTTTCAGTCGGTCTCCACAAACGCACCGAGCCCCGGGAGTGAGCTGCGGGAGGGCTCCAGGCAGCAAACGAACCACAAAACGAAGTGACAACAACTTCCTTCAGTGCGTGTGCGAGTGCCTCTTGGGTGTGAAAAGAGCCTCTGGGTGCCAAATTCCTCCTCTCTCCGCCTCTCGCTCTCTCACACTTTCTTCACGCACAGACAGACACATCCGGTCCCATGACAAGGGCTTCACACTTGCTTCTGGTATGTGTACCCTTGAACTGAGCTTCCTTCTCCCACCAGGGCTTGGGAGAAAGCCAGTTCCCTGAAGCATCACTGCGCAACTCGTCTTGGAGGGCGCAGGCACATCGCACAGAGGCTGGCTTCTGTGCCGTGGCTCACGGCCCTTTGGGCTGTGAAACGGCCAGGATGCTCCGGAGCCCAGGTAGCCCCAGCTCAAGGCAAGCTGAAGGGGTCTCCGCTTGACGGGGCAGGTGAGTGGATGCTCAGGCAATGGGATTACAGCTGCACGACTCTGACCTTGACCAGCTTCAAATGTTCATATGTGCCCGACCCCAAACGTGCCAGTGAGGGCAAAACGGGAGTCCTGGAGTGATTCTGGGGTTCCCATTTTGCAGTGAGCGGTTGATAAAATGGGTCTCCAGTTCAGCTCTCTCCTTACCCTGGAATACTAATGGAGACTCCTCGGGTCACGCGTACTGAAGCCGTCGGGCCTGTAGAGGGCCTGTTTGGCCCCCAGCCCATCCTGGTTCTGCCCCTTGGCATGCTCTAAGTCAAGCCTAGGGAAGCATCCCCCTCCAGATGTCACTGGACTATAGAACCAGTCTTCTGTGACCATCAGCCATGCTAGCTGGGGCTGATGGCTGATGGAATCCAAGCAATATATGTATGGGGCCGCATATTCCCCACCTCTGATTTAAGTGCTCAGATTGTAACGCTCATTATTGTGCTTATGTCCCATGGCCTGCAGCCCTTGGTCATGGACCTTCTAGGGTGCTGGAGAGTCTTCAGATGAGGACGAGGCATGAGGAGCTTCCTTGGATGTGGTCCAACCACGGCCTTAGTTTTGGCCCTGCCAGCATCTGGCTCAGGGGGCCCCAAACAAGGCCCAGACCGCCCCACCCCCAGGAAGCTGCCTGTGTCTCGTCTTCATCGGACGCTGCTCCTGCGGCGCCTGAGGGCTGGAGAGCGCCCTGCTTTCCCGCCTGGACGGAGGCATCCTGTGTGCCAGGACAGGGGCTGCCGTGGGGGAGCACGCCGGGCCCTCCTCCCCAGGGGCACAAAGCTACTCGGCTGCGCATGCACTCCACTCCACGCCACTCGGCACCTGGCCACAGCCACGGCCGGTCAGCCGCACGGACTGGTGTGGCCGGATGACCAGAGCAGAGGCTGCCAGTGCTGGAACGGAACGGCCCTTTCGGGGGCCAGCCTCGGATTCTTCTTCCTTGACCGGCTGCGGTTTTGGAAAGTGGGCAGACAGAGCTGCAGCAGGCCAGCGGGGGAACTGCAGGCACACGGAGATGGACCGGCCTAGGCGGCAAACCGAGCAACAGGCCTGCTGGAGCAGACGAGGAGACTTGAGTCTGCGCAGCTTTGCTCCCCTCGGAAGGGCGGGGGGCACCTCCTTGCACCCCTTGAGCAGGGGTGGTGGCACTGGGCAATACCTTGGCCACCAGGCCCCCCGCATTCTCATTTCCTACTGCAACTGCCGGTGTTGTCAGCGACTTTTTGTTGTTTGTAGCCGCGTGGCCCTCTCCACAGCTGGCCTTCCTTCTTCAGACTGCAGACTTCTGGAACCATTTTTTTAGAGTCTGAGCAAAGGTGTTTTGCTGTGCCTTTGGCTTTTGGCAAATTTTTAAAGTGTATTTATTGAGTCCATTTCTAGGTTGCTCCCAACAGTCAAAGCTCTCTAGGAGGCCGACAAAACCAAACCATAAGTCTTAAAGATACAACAGCAGCATAGTAAAACACATCATAAGCTCGAAGTTTACAGAAAAGCATAATAACAAAGTAAACGCTGGAAGCAGTGCAAAGATCTAAAAATCGCTTTCAGGTGCGATCCTATGCATGTTTAGAGAGGGAAAAATCATACTGCTGCCAGCGTACCCCAGTAATCGGACCACTTTTTCTCTGCATGGATAGGATTTCTCCCTAAGCACATTTTAAAACAGAAGGTCTAAAAGGAAAAGGCCTTTACCAGGGCCAAGAAGACCACAATACCACAATGCAAGTGCCATGCAGTGGTGAATTTGTGGCATCCCGAGCATGGCACGGGATGCAAACACAGAAAGGCTGCCAATGAAATAATTCACACGACTCTCAAAGGAGGGGCAAGTGGAAGTCCATTCAGTCAATTCCAGCCTCAGATTACCGAAACTGCACACTCCTTTGCTGTCGTTAGAACTGCGCTTGGAAGGCTTTGGGTGCTATTTTAGCCATGTGTTTTAGTAACGATTCTGTTTTCAATCTGGATTTTATTCAGACTGCCTTGAGTGTCATTTTTGCGGCCGGGAGCAGAAAGGCGGGGCACCGATTACATTAATAAACAAAGAAATAAAACAGTGGAGGTTGTTCAAATGCCAGCGGCTTCTCCAGCAGCCAGCATGATCCAGCCTTTCGACATATTTGGGATTTTGAGGAACTGCCGTGGGCGCCACCACAAAATGGATGCTGCAGAGGCTGGGGTTAGTCACAAAAAAGTTAGTCAAAGGTGAGCTCAGGTGCAGCAGCAGGATGCGGGGAAGGAAGAACAAGGAGAGAGGCCAGAAGGGGACAGACAGACGGCCACGCCAGCACTTTCCAAGGCTTGCAGTTATTGTTATTATAATATTATCGTCACTACGATTGCTCAGAACACAGAGGCAGGGAGGAGAGAGCTCTGTGGGTGGCATGCTGGGGACCCTTCAGGGATGCCCTGGATGGAAATGCCCCAGAATGCTTTGCAAATGTGTAGCGGTTGCCCATGGCACTTTGGGGTCCGACAAGATAGCCACTGCCTTACCTCAAGGCTGTGCAAGATGGAAGCTGCCACCGGCGTCCCAGAGTTAAAAATATTCTTGGACTATTTAAAGGGCGCGGCATTGCCAGGCACCTTCGTTTTTCATCTCTGGACTGCCCGCTGTTCCACCTGCCTTCTGCCAGGCTACGCAAACACTCACACACTCCCAAAATGCCCCCATCCCTTCCAGTAAGGCTCCACTGTGAATTACTTCTGGTCATTTTGTTTCTCCTTGCAGGAGGATTAAGTTCTGAAAATTAACAGAGCACATCAGTCGGCCACTTTGGCAGCGCTGGTCTTTGGAAAGTTTTGAAAGGGGGGCTGTCGGCCGGGAGGTGGGCAAGGGAGAGCCGTGTTTAGCAGGGGGGTGGGTGAGGAGTCGTGGTTAATATGACGGGGATTAAAATTCCAGTCCGATTAATACACCCTAGGTGACAGATTTTTCACAGCGCTCGGGGTTGAGCCGAGCAAGAAAGACACGCAAGCAGGAGCAGAGCTGAGGTGGCAGTTGAGGGGAGAGGAGGGAAGGAGGGGCGAGGCGGGGAAGAAAGAAGCCCATTTACATTGCTGGGGCCAGCCAGGCAGAAAGGTCAGGGTGAGCGGGAGAACCAAACAGCTCCATTACAGCAGATGGATCTCCCCTGTGCCCCCACCCCCGGCCCCGCTCCCCTGGGGGATGGGCGCATGGCCGCAAGGGCTTGGGGCACGCATGGGTGTCGGGAGAGCTGGTCCGGTGCGTGGGCGGATGGGTGAGAGGAGGAAGACGTGGGTGGACGTCCACTCTCGGCCTTCGGGACATGGGCCAGCCCGTTCGCCAGTGGGGAATCTGGCTTGCTGAAGTCGTCCGTCCAAAATGGGAAGGAAGGCTTGGCTTCTCTGCCGGATTCAGCGCAGGATGGTCTGGGTGCTTGCAAACGGTCTGCGAAGGCCCGTGCTCGTGGAGACGGAGCGTGGCCAGTGCCTGCACAGCTGCGTCGGTGATGCAGCTCTGTTTGTGAGCGTGGGAGAACGGTAGTGTGTACATGCGTGGCCTGTGGTTGCCACAATAGCAATATCTCATTCGAGGCTCACACACGGAAAAGCAAAGACACTTTGCTCTGCAGAAACACGGGTCTTGACGCAGTGGCATCGAGGGGCCGTCAAGATGCCCTCTCCCTCCCTCGGGGCGTTCATCCCCGCAACACCGTCCTGAGACTGTTCCACAGGCCTGGACAGCCACTGCAGCCGTGGTGCTGTGCGCGTCTTGCATTTCTCGTGCGTAATGCACAAAGAGGCTGTTTGACCGGCCCATTGCAAGGTGCCAGACGTGACCGTGAGCTGAACAGCAGTGCGCCGCTGGAATTTCAAGCTGGTCCTTCATCCAAAGCAGGGCCACATGCCAGAAAAAGTTTTCAAAACTCGGCTTGAGCCCAGAAACATCTTGAGCGATAAAAGGGAAAGCGCACTTGAGCATGTGTAGCAATGCACCACTCCTATGTGGTGCAGCCCTTGCCTGGGCCGGTGGAACTGTGGGGCATAACACTGGGAAGGCCAAAGTGCCCCACGTGACCAGGGGAAGGTTAGGGGAACAACACAGCTTTTGGCTCGTGCATGCACACATCAGCCGAACATACAGTGAGGAGCCATTGTTTGAACTGCAGAAGAGCAACAGTGTTCGAACAGCCGCTGCACCGAAGGGCATCGAGAAAGAGCCAAGCTGTGTGGTGAGAGAGCCAGCCGTGCCCCTCTGCATGTGTGAACGGCCACACGGAAGCGAGTGTGCGCGCGAAAGTGGCCTGGCCTGCCTTTGTGTCTCCCGTGTGCAACCGCCTGCCCTTTGCTCCCCGGATCGCATGTGTCAGGCTTGTTTTCTGCTCTGTTGCCCCCATCTGTGCCTGACCATAATGACATGTTAATTGGGGCTGTCAGGAGGCTAGCTCCAGCCCCCCCGTCCGGCCCACCGCTGGACCCCACAGCCCGGCACCACGGCATGCTGGGCCTCGGAGCCCCTGGCCTTGATGAGCCGGGGAGGACCAGCCACCCCGCAGCACCATGTGGCCGAGGCGCTGGACCTCTCCCCGCCACTGCTGGACGGCCGGGAAGACATTCCGGGAGGCTGCGGTGGGGGCCGGAGTCAGGGGATCGGGAAAAATGCTGGGCCCCATTGTTCTCTGCTTTTCAGTTTGTGTGGGTGGGAAACAGGACGGCAAGGGGGGAAAAAAGGCAAGGAATCTTGCGGGGCTGATGGCACTCATGGGAAGCAAAGGGAACGATCTTGCTGTGCTCCCACAGTTCAGAAAGGTGCCCCAGGGCCACTGAGACATGCTTCTTCACTGGCTTTTACATAGAGTGCCCCTGAGCATGCGCAAAGAACCTTTCCCTCTCCCCAGAGCATCCTCACCCCTTTTTAGGATGCAAAAAGGCTGGGCTTCCAGCATAGCGGCATGGATTTCTGAAAGGTCTGGTCCCCCACCTCGCAGACACGGAACTTTGCCACGCCAGCCCTGCAGCAGTCCCAGAGTTTCCTGTGTTATTCCCCTTGGCCTGGAACCCGGTCTCCGCGTTAATGTTTACACGGGTAACCAGGGGCCTTCTGCGTTTGCACATTGCATTTTCTGCTTGGCCACGTCCATCTGTGTCCCCGCATAATGATTTTTTATGCTACATTAATTTAACACACTGACGCAAGCTGAGAGGGCTGGGACCCCGGGCTTTTTAATTGTGTCAAAGAAAATTTTGTACACTTGCCCTTTCATTAAGAGCCAGAGCTTGAGATGGTTCGCACACAGGAGGGGAGGGAGGCCGAGGAAGCGAGGGGAAGGGAGCCCATCCCTCCGAGGGGACGGCGGCAAGGATTCCGTCAATGAGGCTGGGGAGGTGAGGAAGAGCTTCACGGGCCCTGAACAGCACACGAGCTTGTTCTCAGCATGAATGCATCCAGGAAAAAACAGGTGCGCCGTGTTTTCGCGTTCCCCAGTGCAGGGCCTGCTTTTCTGCTCCTGGGTGCACTGCAAGCAGGATCTGAAAGCACCCCCACGGCCGGGGCAATTGCCAGCCGGCTTCTTCGGGATTCTTCACCACAATGGTAGCCTGGAAAGGCTTTGCTGCCGGTCAGCACCGTGTTCTTGCTGCTGCTGTTTTCATTTCTATACCACCCCACAGCTGAAGCTCTCTGCGCGGTTCACAATGATCCAGAAAATCAGGGGGAAACAGTTTAAAACTGGCAAAAGAGACAATAGCAAAGAGCGACTCTGCCAAATACCCGGGATGGGTGGCCCCTCTCAAGCCACTGGGTGGCCAAGGAAGGCTTTAAAGGCCTCAGGAGAAAAGGCCGTCTTAACCAGAGGCTGAAAAGATGGCAAATTTGGCACCAGCCAGGCCACAATGAGGAGGCTGTTCCATGGAAGAGGGGCCACCACAAAGGAAGCCTTGTTGCCACGCTCTGCGCTTCCTACAGTGTTGGCACGGACAATTTGATTCAGTGGACTCAGTCTGGGGCAGCACCTGACCTGGCCGTGTCCTGCCTGTGTCTCCACATCTGGGGCTCCCTTGCCAGAGATGCCTCTATCTCCAGCCCTCCTGCTCCCAAACCTTCTCCCTCAAAAATGACACCCTTTTCTCCTGTGCGGACACTGATGGTCTTCTCAAACACCTCCATGGCCTTCACGTTGCCTGCGGGCTGGGGATGCTGGGAGTTGCAGTCCAACACATTTGGGGGCCACCAGATTAGGGAAGGCTGGCTGACACTCAAAGGCCCTGTGTGTGTTTAAGGAAAAATCCAGAACTCCCTGGAGGAGAGCAGGACTTGTTCTCTGCCTAAGCAGGTGTAGGATTGGACCTTTCGGCTGCCACTGCATACCTGCTTGCCTCTTTTTGAAGGCGCCCCTCTGTCCAGTTGGAGTCCAGTTTAAAGGTAAAGAACGGTGAGAAAGTGGAAGATGGGCCAGTCACATTTAGCCTGGAGGGGCAGAGGGGGCAGAAGAAGATCATTTGCTCACAGTTGCCCCTGCCAGGAGCGGAAGGAGAACTGATTGCGCATCTGTTCAAATTGTAACAGTGCTTTCCAAATTTGCGGCTATATGTATAAATTAGCAGATGCAACCTTTGTGCCCCCGAGTCCTCTTTTTTTAAAAGCCCTCTTTCTCTGGCCATGAGAAAGTGGCTGTCCTAGGAGTGGTTTGTGCTCTACTCCTCTGCAGATGTGAAGGGATCTCGCAACATAGCTGAGCCATTGCCTTGAAAAGCATGTTTTCTGTATGCAAGATTTTCCTGTCTCCTCCAGGCCCCAAGATGACCTGCTGGAACATGGGCCTGGACAGGTGCCCCACCAGGTGGGCCCCCCAAGCTGGCCCTGCCCAGGAGGGGTAGCTCTGGCCCCCAGTTCCGTGCACCCTCCTTGCTATCCTCAGGTAGGATTCTAGCTAGTTGGTTGCTTGGTGGGCTGTTGAGTCGCTGCTGTTACTCGCCATGAGCCTGGGCAACATGGTGGGCCACGAGCACTCAACCTCTCCTGCTAGGGAAGGAAAGAAGACAGGACAAGCTTAGTGAGGGACTCTAAGAAGATTTAGGCGAAATCCCTGCCAGGATGTGTTTACATTTTCCCTTGGGGTTTCCAAACTGGCAAATTTCCACAGCAAATACACCCTATCTCCTATCCACAAGGATCTCAAATGCTCCTTTTGAAATGACTCATTTCTATTAGTCTATGATCATTTTCCAAATGCTTTCTATTAGCCATAAACCCAATTTAATATTATGAATAATAAAAAATAAGATGTGTTATAACCGTGGCGGTGAGTGTATACATGTGTGGGATGCGGTTATTGTTTTTCCAAGTTCAGAAGGAAATGCCAAAACCAGTTCCCAGTCTATGCACATATATGGCTTTATATTGTTCTTTTTATAGGGAAGTTTATCCCATTGATGTATGAAAATTACAAATAAAGTGGGAGAAGGCAGGGGGAAATGAATGTTATATCAGCGATAATCTGAAGCAGGAAAAGCATTTCTTGCTGGAGAGATAAAACAGGGGCGTCAATTTTCCCTTTGGATCCTTTTGAAGGAACCAAAGAGGTCAAGGGAAACACTGCATTTGGGTGTATGCCTTCCGCACTGGGAAGAAAATTGCAGAAAAGAGGCAGAATTGGGCCAATGAAGACACCTGCTCAGAGAAAGTAGGAATGTATATGCTGGTTAATGGAAGTGGACCCAGCCACCACTGGACAGTACCAAACTCCCCATCTGAGGGGGCCAGGCCAATGTGTCTTCTGGTGGATCCCCTCTTGCATCAGTAACCATTATTATCCATTTCATTTCTATACAACCCCCAGCCAGAGCTCTCTGACAGTTTACAACAATGACGCCAGAAGCAGCGCTAGCAACGGTGCTCCGGGAAATTGGCTTGTCCTGCCATTTTAATCCCCCACAATGCCCTGACGTAGCATCACTCTGTGGCATTGTGGGAAATTTGGCTAGGCTTTGTTTTGTTTTTTTACAGCGAGGGCCAAGCTTACTGGCACCGGGTGCTGCCAGGTTGCTGGGGCGTTGGCAGCTGTCCAGAGGTTCCAGGCACTGACATTGGCCCTAGATAGAGTATCAGCAGGCGGTTCAGCCTGGGCATGGGAAAACCCACATCAGTGTCTGTTCCCATGCCCCACTCACATGCAACGCATTTGCTGAGATATATCCTGGAAAATCAGAATGTATCCTGGGCAAATGTGATTGTACATCAGCCAGGAGCTGCTCCGATACACTTGAAGCAGGACTGTGCGTTTTCCCTGCCGTTCCGTAGGGATGCTCAACGGATCTGACGCGACCCTTGTGTAAACTGCAGCACGAAATGATTTCACCTGTCCCTGCTGGATTAACGAGCAGATCAGAGTTGCTTTCCAAGGGCAAGTCTGGGGAGAAAATCCATTGCAATGCATACATTTTGAGAGAAAATATCCACATCTTTAAACCAAATAGAGGCTATCATGGTGCATAAATGTAGGTCTTTTCCAAGATTTTTTTTAAATACACACAGCTCCATCCTTACCCAGCTGCTCACACTGTCCTGTGCTAACGTCTACAGCATGTTCGGAATTTCAGGTAAGCAAAATTTCTGGGGATTCCGGCAAAAAGCTCCAAGTGAGGTTGACATTTGTTTGTTTGTTTTTAAGGAATGTTCTGATGAAAGGTGACGGCAACATGGAAAAATCTTAGTTTCTCCGAATGCTTTGGACTTCAGCCAGCATGGCCAATGCACAGGGATTTCAGCCCCTGTGGTTTAAAGGGTTCAGGGAGCGCCAGGTTTGGGGAACACCAGTCTGGCCTGTTGGTTTCTCCTGAGGCTCTCCAGGTCTCTGACAGACAGCCTGGCTCTCTCCCGACCCTTCAAACTCGCAATCCAGCCGGGCCCCTCCTGCGTTGCCCGTGTCCCAGCCTGCACCTGCGCACAACCCGTTTTTTGCCTTTGGTCAACTAGTTTTGCAGGGTTTTGTGGTCTCTTCTGCTTAAAACCTGCAAAGCCTGTTTGGCCAGAGCCAACCGCGGGATGAAAGAAATGTGCATGGTTGCCAAACAACACGGCTGCCTCTATTATGCTAGCTTTAAAGAGCTCTTTAAAAATGATCCACCCACTGAACCGATCCTCAGTTGCGGCAGCATGTTATTTCTGTGCATTTCCATCGGTGCTTCACGTCACTGAGAGCAGCAAAGCATCTTCAGTGGAGAAGGGGATGATTCTTTAGAGGCAGAAGAGATGACGGCCAGAGCTGCCTTAAGGACTAGAAGCATGGCAGTCCCTGAGCAGGCGAGACGCAATCTGTGAAGGAGCCATTGGCACCTGGACACCTTGACTCTAGACTTTCCAACTCCAGCATGTCTTTGGGGAGACCTGGAGAAAGGCCTTGCCAAGCCTCCTCCCTCCTTGAGTCTGCCTTCTCACCACCACGGCCATCAGCCACGCCGGCTCCTTGTTCCCCTGCTTGCCTGCCAGGCAGAGAGTGAGGCGGCTGTGGCATCTTTGCCTCTTCCCCCTCCCCAACCCCGTTGTCTCAGCCTGAGCCGGAGGCAGTTCAGCAGGTTGCAGTGGGAGGAAGGGGCACGTCCAGGTGCCCCTGGGCCCCTGCATGGTCAGGGGCCCTCGGTGAGTGCCCGCACATGCCGGGTGCTGGCCCCACCTGAGATCGGCCCTCCATGGCACTAACCTCTGCGCCTTCCCGGCTGACGAGCTGGGCGGCCTGCTGCAGGAGGGAAAGGGCGAGTCGCTGCAGTCTTGCTTTGCCTGCGGGCACCTTCTGGGCTGGGCCGGCTGGGGAAAGGGAGAGGAGGAGGAGGAGAGCGAAGAGGGTGAGTGGTGGGTTGTGTATGTGAGCCGGGGGTTAAGTGGTTTGTTTGTGTTCCCTGAATGGCAAGGGGAGCCTAACAAGGCAGATCGAATGCAGGGTGAAGGGCTGTCCAGACGGGAACTGACAGCTCGATTTCAAGCTTGTCAAGCGCGGATTCGGTGGGTATTGAGGAGGGCACATTCCTGCACCGCGCACCCCGCTCCCCTGGCTGCGGGCAAACAAGCCCCCGAGGAGGCTGCCCTCGAAAGGAGCCGGAACTCCTCTCAGGAACAAAGACCCTTTGGGAAGCCTGGCTGGGAAGGCCTGCCAAGGAGCCGAGAACCGGAGCGGCACCGAAGGCCGAGTCTAGCGGCGGCTCCGTGGCTTTCCTCTGATCTGCACCCCCAAACCTCCCGAAGCCCAGCTCTGGCATGTGCCAGCCGGGCACGGCCAACTCCGCACCCCCCGTGCACGTTTCATTGAGGGATCATGACAAACAAGGGAACACCATCCAGAAAGACAAGAGACCGAGACCTGGAAACTGGACGCAAGGGGAGAGATTCATCACCGTAGCAACCACTGTCATGAAAGAGTAAAGATAACTCCATGGGCACCGTCTATTCCAAGTGAAGGATACAGTGGATCTCATTCATTCGGATGGGAAAAGCAGAAGCATCTCTGGGTTGCCTCATGCATGCATGGAAAAATACTGAGGTTCAGGAGGTGCCTGGTGCTGGATCAGGCCCCTGGCACCGATTCAGCACTTTCCCAAGCTCCTAGTCTTTGTGGGCAAGACTTCTCCAGTATGGCTGGCCGGTGTTATTAACCCAACAAGACACGAAGGAGTGTATTGGAGACTTTCAAGCAGCCATTTTGACATCTTTGAACAAGATGCCACTGTCCAAAGTCAGGTTCCCCTAGTCTGGCACACTCCGGGACAACTCTTATCAACCTCATCAGCCAGGAGGAGGGCTGTGGGTGCTGGGAATTGTAGTCCAACACATTTGGAAGGCACCAGGATGAAGAAGGCTGCGCTCCAGTGGTGGTGGGAGGGCGAGACAGGTGTCTTTGGTCACCTGCCAAAATGCCCCTTTTGCGCAGCTGTCAAAGGGAAAGGGCACCCCTCTCTGGTCACCTGAATCAGCCCTCTCCATTAGAAGTGCAGATTCCTTGGCTGTTGCTGCGTGTGAAGACAGGTGGGTGGGAGCGTTAAATGTACCAGAGGATCATCTCTGGAGAAAAGCAAAGCAGGCCTGGCTAAGCTGCAGCCTTCACACTGGAGCATCTGCTTGGCTGCTGTGTGAACATAAGGTTTGATTACCTCCTGGAGACATGAGAGAGCTGTGTTTCCAGCAGTTCAAAACTGGGACTTGACCCGTCCACACCGCTGAAGGCTGGCATGCAGAGTGGCAAAGCTCACTTGTTCCCCGGCGTGCAATGCTTCCTTGCCTCCATTTACATAATCAGCAATCTTGGGGAAATGCTGTGGCCGTGCTTCAGCCAACAGAGGGGAGCTGTGCCCTGTACGTTCAGGTGGGGGACGCTGGGAGAAATACCCAAATTGCAAGGGCAGACGGACAGTCGAGGCCGTAACCGAGCGGCCTGGCAGGCTCTGCAGGCAGAAGCTGGACAGCCATCTGCTGGGGGGCTCCCGATTGTGGTTTCATGCAAGCAACTGGAGAGCGGGATGCTGGTGCCGAACCACAAAGCTCTCTCCAAGCCTGAGATTCTGCGGTACCAGACCGAGCGGAGATAGTGCACAGGGCTTCAACTCTGCAGGTAAATTTAGATGTGGAGACAGTGGGCGAAAATGAAAGGCACTTGAGAAATTCGTCCTAAATAGACAGTGGGTGGGTTTTTTTGGTTTTTGTTTAATATGGGCAGGGAAGAGAGAATACATTATTGCAAGACCTTGTCTGGGGGAATATGTGGGATTCTCCCTCTCTCTCTCTCTGGTGACTGAAAGGTTCTGTGACAGATTGTCAGCTGCAATTTGCAGGCACGGAGCTGTTTGATTCATTGTAGATAGCAGTGCTTTTGGCTTTCTGATCTTAACCGCGTGTGTGTTTCTTCTTCTCATGATGCGTTTTGGCATCACAGATGGATAGCTCGCTCGCTAGGGTTAGTTTATTTATTTATTTACATTTCTGTACTTCCCCATAGCCAACGCTCTCTCCGGGTGGCTCATCATGATTAAAACCATAAACCAAACCATGATAAAATGCAGTATCAAAGTTTAGAACTGCAGCAGAAATCAAAGTAGCAGTAGCAGCAGCGGGGCACAATTTTCGACTACAATAACAGAGTTAAGGCAGCCGAAACCAACAGATAGCAGGATACGGCAGCAATATATGCTGGGCGAGGAGGATGGGCATTTGAGTGTGCAAGCTTTTTGCGGGGGATGGGGGCAGATGTTGCTTTTCCTTCACTGCCCCAAGCAGAGTCATTAGCATCAGACCAAAATCTGTCTCTGTGGGCAGCCTAGTTGGGTTAGGTGTCCTACTTACAGAGGTCAGTCCTCACTTTTGGAGAGCTGGCTGTGGACAATCCTCTGCTCAGAAGTTGTCCTGTGTTTGAAGAGGTATCTGGTGCAGTCTGGTCTGAAGTCCCAGAGCCATAAAAAGGTTCTTCAGAGGCCTGGAAGAGGCCCTACAGATGTTCAGCTCACCTGGTCCTCTTCTCCACTATGGTAAGATGCATTGTATGTTAATCAAGTGCTCTCTATTGTTCAATTCGACAGCAATACACACAGATATGCAGCTGTATGCAAACTGGTGCCTTCTTTCTCCATTTGGTGAGCTTCTTTGGAAACATGCTTGAAACCATATTTGTAGGTCTTTTTCTGGTCTAAAGGCACCTAGGATCAAATCTTAACATACATTACGTGAAGTTGTATTTCTTTTTGTCTTTTATCTGTTGTTCATTCATTTTGCTGTGTGACCCCTGAATTCTGTAGGAGATGGAGAATAAATTCATTTCGCTACTACGATTTATTTATTTCACTACTGAGATTCTGTAGTGAGATTTGGTTAACAAATCTACCGGGACTCAGCACAGAGCAGCATCCCTGCCAGGCCAGGCCAGGCCATGTCAGGATAGTCTTAAAACCTGTTTGTTTTTACTAGCTCTGCTCCTGTATCTACATGCACATGGCTCATCTCTCCATTTAATTCTACTGTTCTGTATCTAATGATAATGGTATTTTTCCTTGAAGTCATGGAGTTTGTGGAATCGGCTCCCCTCAGGGAAATATGCCTGGCGCCAACGCTATATACACTCTGGTGCCAGGTTAAAACTTTTATTTTCCCACCATTTTATTTGTTGATTTTCTGGTTTTATACTGGCTTTTAAATTGTCTGGTACATGTGGAATAGTTGTTATTATTTATTGTACTGTATTGCTTGTTGCTGTATACGCCTGCAAAAATTTAATTGTATATTGATGTTTGATTGAAGGCAAATCTGTTTGGAATTGTTTTGTTTTAATTGTTGGATTTCATATATTTTAATTACATTTTGTAAACCATTTTGCTAATCAAATGGTATATAAATGCTTTAAATAAATAATAAACAAACAAATGAGATGGACAAAATTTAAAAAATGTGTGACTTTAAAACATAGAGATAACGCTGACAGAAAGAGCAGATCCATTTTGACTTTCACCTTTTCATAGCCAAAGCACAGATGTATCCACCCCATTCAGTCTCAGATGGATTATTTGAAAAGAAATTGACATGCAACTCTAAAGGACCTTAAAGGTACCCTAATGCATACTTTTAAATACATACATATGGTATGCACATATAATGTTTAGCTCCCTCATTAGCCACAAGGCTCCCTGGACAGGTTCCAAAATATGCAATCAATATATACTTAATATACAGTAAATAAATATTAAAGAGCTAAAGCTTTTGCGGTGTGGTAGTCAGGGCTGCCAGTTTTTCAGATAACCTGCATTGCCTGCCACTCCATTAACAGTGGCTTGATTTGCAGCGAGAGCAGCTAATAAAGTCTCTCTACGTATGACAAAGTTTCTCCTGTTAATTCTTGCACGACAAGCCCAGAGTCTGCTTGATGGATGGTAGTACTGGAAACTACTGGAAACAACTCTGCCTCCTGGGCTGGGTTGCCATTCATGGCAGAGGAGTGGATGTGACAGAAAAGAGAGCTGGTCTGGCTAGCGGTTACGACCGCGGGACGGGGACTCAGGCGATCTGGGTTCTAGTGCCCGTTTGGCCATGGGTGAGTTGGGCCAGTCACAGATGCTCAGCCCCACCTACTTTGCAGGGTTGGTGTTGTGAGGATAAGACTGAGAGGAAAAGAAGAATTATGTAAGCCACCCTGAGTTCCTTGGAAGGAAAAAAGGCAGGATACAAATCTAATAAGTACGTAAATAAAAGCTGGCAGTCCAGCCAGAAAGAGTCTATCATCAAAATAGGATGGTCACTTATGAATTGACGGAAAAGAGGAGATGCACCCACATGGAAAAGGACACAGATCTGCATAATATTTGTCCAGATGCACATCAAGAGATGCGTATTGTATTTTCAACTGTCCTACACTTTTCTTGCAGTTCTTTCTCTGCACAAGACTTGGACTGACCAGCTTTTCAGATCGAGGATGCTTGCAAACATCAGGCAGTGCTTCTGAAGGAGGACTGCCCTCTGCAAAGGGTCCACCCTCCCCGAAAATGATCGTGTGACTCATGGCCATGGGAAAGGGAATGTTTTCGCTCTCGGTGAGCTTTGCGCTTTTACTTTTTTTAACGCGGCATGTTATCTCGCTTTCCCTCATCCGAAGCTTGTTTGTACAGTCGCTGGGCTAACGAACATTTGCTCGGCCTGGCTAGTCCCTGCAGCAGGTGAGCTCTGCAGGAGGTTCCCAGGTGTGGGCAAAGGGGGCACACGTTTTTGGAAGTGCGGGGCCTGGGGGAGCTAGCCCCTCTCTCCTCGGAGGTCTCTCTCTGGGCGGGTGCTGGGCAGCGGCCGTCCCTCTCCCCGGCCAGGCGCGCCCGGGCTGGCGCGGCTTCTGGGCAAGCCGCCTTCGGCCTCCCCCCGAGCCCAGTGCGGTACGTGGCCTTCAATATTTGCAAACACGGACAAAATGGCTCTTTGAGGCGCTTGGCCCAGCTGCCGGCTTTGTGCCTGTGCGAGCTCATTTGGGGCTAATTACCATTCACGGGGTGGGATTCTTTCCTGCTCCTTTATGAATCAGTGAGAAACGCCGAGGGAGCTCTCTGTCTCCCAGCTCATGCATGCATTCATTCTTTCCCCCTCGACGCGCCGCTAATCATCTCTCGGGGAAAAGACAAAGATCCAGGCTGGGTCACCGCAGACAGAGGGGCTGAAGGGGGGCGCGGAGGAAGGGGGCGGCCGCTGCTGCGCACGCATCCGCCGGGCCCGCAGACACCCGCGTCCTCACGCGCACATGTGCCTGCATTGTCCTCCGTGGCCAGTGACCAGGCGCTCGGGGGATGATGGGACTTGCAGGCCAACCCACACGAAAGATGCCCAGTTGGGGAAGGGAGTTTTAATCTATGTCCCAGCAAAATCACACGATTCCTGGTCCCCCCCCCCACCCTCCCCTTCAGGAACTGCTTCTTTAAAATGATTGTTCTCCAGAATTCAGCCTCCTCCCCAGCTCACCAGAGCAGGGAGAAGGAATTGTGTTTCTCTGCACAGTTGCATTGCAGGTTCCAGCACCCCCATCCGCCATAGCCAGCGGTCAAAAATGCTGCGCGTTTCAGAAGGCACCAGAATTTGTCTGTTTAACAGTGATGTGAATATGGCTTGTCTGCAATCCCAAAGGTGAGCAGCTGTTTGCTGTTTTCTGGGAACTGTGCAATCACATTTCAAAAAAGGTGCATTTCTAGAAAATCTGTGCCTTCAAATAAGCATTAGAAAACAAAAAATGCATGTTCACAAATTAGTGTGGCGGAGAGCACACATCTGAAAAAACGTAGAGAAATGCACATTTGAAAGGTATACTTTCTTGTGCAAAGAAGCTGAAAAACTAGTCAAAAACAAAACCAGGAGCAAAATTATGCTTCAAAATTATTTTTTCAAAAATGTAGGTGACCACAAAATTCCAAACATCTGGAAGGCCAGACTTTCTCCTTTCCTGCTGCAGAAGGTGCATTTCTAATACCCTGGGTGTTGGGGGGATCTTGTGTCCCATGCAGGTAAATTCACACAGGTGAATCCCACGGTCTCCCACAGTGTGCACCACCTGTCATATGTTGCACAGCAACCACGGAGGTATATTTTGCATCGCTTGGCACATGTGATGGTACATCATCAGCACATTGGATGGTGATGGCTGCCTAATACACCTTTTACGAAAAGAATGAAATCCTCATGGATTGTAAAGCAGAGGAGAGAAGCTGATTGCCAGCTGAATGGGTCCAGCATGAGAGAAATGCAGAAGACGCATGCAAACATAGTTTAGCAATCATGCTCCTATCTTCACTGATATGGAATTTCAAAGGTCATGTGCAAACTATTCTTATCCTCCTAAGAACATTCACACACGTTACACAGAAGTGGAATTTGACAGTACAAGGGTCCCCCGCCCCACATAATCTCGGGGTAGGAGGGCAGAACTGATGGGGGGGGGGAATGCTCGTAAGGGTCACCCACTCACCAATTCTCCCTAGCACATGTCCCACCCAGTCAATCTTAACTGCTGTCTTTTCCCCTGTACAGCTGGGCTCTGAAAGAAAACCATCAGGTGGAGTATTTCCAAGAGAGTTTTAATGGGTGATTAGGGAGTTAAGCACGCCTCCCTCCCAACTGCTAGTCTCCCCCTGGCATGCATTCACGGCATCTTGGCAAACACAGATTCGGAAACACATTTTTGTATCTCACCCTCTTGTGAAGAACCCGTTACTTATGGGCTAGCTTCCATAACCCTCCCCCTCCCCCTCTCCATATTGTCTTCTCAACAACAACCAGGTGAGGTAGGTTGGGCTGAGAGTCTGTGACCGGCCCAAAGTCATGCAGTGAGCATCATAACTGAGTGGGGACTAGAACCGTTTTTCCCAAATCCCCAGTCCAGGATTCTAACCACTACACCACACAGGCTTTCATTTGAAGTTCTTTTCCTTCACATACGTATTTGCATTTCTACCCATGTACAGGCACCCTTCTCTCCCACACACACTCTCTCTCGCTCTCGCTCTCGCTCTCACTGCATTTATTCATTTATACTATTTCTGTCTGACTTTTCAGGGCACAGCCCTCCTAAGATGGTTCACAAAAATGTCATGAGGACACACACATGTAGGATACATAGCTTAGAAATAAGTTGAATAAGGGGAGACATGACAAGTGTTTAAAATTATGCATGGTGTGGAAAAAGTGGGGAAGGAGAGCTTTTTCTAGCTCTCCCGTAACTCTTGAACCCAGGGTCCTCCCGCAAAGCTGATTGGTGGGAGGTTTCAGACAGATGAAAGAAGGTAGTTCTTCGAACTATGGAATCTGCTGCCATGGGAAGTGGCTTTAAAAGGGGACTGGACAGATTCATGGAGGAGGCTACCAGTGGCTCCTAGCCCTGCTGGCCATGGGCTGCCCCCTTCACCAGAGGTGTCCTGCCAGCAGACATGAGTTGCTGAGGAGCTTGGGCAGGCGGGGGGAGGCCTTGCACACATCCTGCGGGGGGGGGGGGTCCTGTTTGCCACCATGCGTGCAGAGCGGATGGGCCTTTGGTCTGATCTTACGTTCTCGTGCTTCCCCCAAACAGATTCATTCACACCTGTGTACGCGCGCGCACACACAATGACCAGGTTTGCATGACACTGTGGCTTTTTAGAACCCCTGACCACCTGCCCTTGGACCCAGGCCATCCAGCACTGCGGTGTATCGGGTCATGTGAACCGAGCAGGGAGGCTTCTGTAAGGGCTAAACCGCCCCTGCATGGCCCCAGAAGAGCCCGTGGGTTGAGCAAGCATTGTTTAGGCTTCAGCAGGTTTGCGTGGCAGCATGAGCTGCTGGCTGTGGCATCCAGCAGGTGCATGCTGTGGCCCACCCTGGTGGACCGGAGCAAGTGAGCCCGCTTCTCCTGAAGGCTGAAGGAGCCGCACGGCTCAGACCAGAGGCCTCCCTGGCCCAGCATGCCGTTCCCACAGGGGCCGCTCTGATCCACCACCACGGGGTGGGAGTAAGGGCAGGTCTGCAGACGCCCAGGCGTGGCCTCCAAGGACGCAGGCAGCGCAGGGCCACTGTGCCTAATAGCCACCGAGTCCCTTATCCTCCAAGGAGGTTTCTGCTCTCCCTGAAAGCAGCCGGGTTGACAGCCTCTCTTGGAACTTTCGATCACGCTCTGCAGATTAAAGTTGGTGTTCATGTCCAGGACCCAGTCTTCTTCTCGACCTTGAAGGAGGAAATGAGGCAAGATGCAGTGGGACATCATAGCAGAAGCAAACTTTTGGGAAAGTGGTGCTTGCCCTGCTTATTGCTGCAAACGGTTCTTGTAACACACCCACACACCATTCTGGAGAATGCATCTGCAGCATCTTCAGTCGCCTTCATTCTGTAATGACTGTCTTTTATGGTCTTGCATTAACCATCTTGCTCACCACACGTCCCGGCTTTGACTTTTTAGTTACCTTGCAAGTATGGAGCTAATCCAGTTGGGAGTCTGTTCTGAATTGTCGATAGATTCCAGCATTCCTCATAATATCAAAACCCTCGTGCAGTCCATCTGGTGATGGGAAATGGATTTTTCTTAATGGAGATTTCAGGAGCCCCGTATTGTCGTTCTCTGGTGCGCTTATCTGTCAGAAGTGGCCTAAAGAGCCCTCTTATACGCTGATGGTGAGGATTTGCCGGCGGGTGGGAGAGGCTCTTCTCCACACTGAAATAGGAGTGTGTGTTTTTCGTTTTTCTTTCGCAAGCAAGCGGTTTCAGCCCGATGATGTACGCGTCGTCATAAGAGATGCATATTTTCAAATCAAGTGGAGATGCTTCCTTGGTGTTCTGCTGATGTCATTGTGGGTCCATTTCAGATTTTAGCCAGTCCCTTCAGCCATCAACTTTGGCATCCGAGTGGATGCAGCTTCCTCGGAGCTGTTGACCCACAGAAGCAGCTCCCCAGCTTCTGCCTGTTGTGTCCCGTTTTTGTTCGGGGAATTCCCAGGGAAGTGGCGGAGGCTGCTGTCCTGTCCCCCATCTTGTGAGGCCGGGCCAAGTCTGTTCCCCTGGGTTGCCCAAGAAGGCCATGCCCCCTTGCCCTGCCCAGCCCCTTCCTCCAGCTGCTGTGGAACGTGTCCCGCCTCAATGCCTTCCTCAAAGCTCAGTTGCTCACAGGAACCACTTTAAACTAAAATGGCCTGCACCCTTTTTGCCTTTGGCCCCCTCCGCCACTGCAGGGTCGCCCTCCAAGAGCCTCTCCAAGGTGGAACTTGGCCCTTGGAATGTTATATTATTTTTATCATTGCATTGCATTTATATCCTGTCTTTTTTGCCTCTTGTGGGAAACCCAAGGTGGCTTGCACAGCTCCATTAGATCCAAGTAACCGCCCCGTGAGGTAGGTCAGGCTGAGATTCCACGACTGGCCCAAAGTCCCCCAGTGAGCTTCATGGCTGAGTGGGGACTAGAACCGGGATCTCCTCAGTCTCTTTCAGCACTCTAACCACTAGGCCACATTGCTTCAAATAGAAAGTTGTCCCCTGGCAACTGCTCAAGTGGAGGGATGCTCTTTGTAAAATAGGCCCCCTGCCCTCCTCCCCAAACTAGGGACATACTTTGCATACCGTAAGCCCCATGTGCAAGTTGTGGGAGCTCATGAAAAGGATCAAGGAATGGGAATCGTAACCTATCTCACAAGGCTGTTGTGAGGATAACAGTGGAAGCCACCTTGGGTTCCCGGAGGGAAAAAGGCAGGACATAAATAGAACAATGAAATGGGGAATCCGATGGGGGAGACGTGAAAGAGCTCCCTGAACCCCCCTCGCGCGCCTCGCTGTGGCCAACCAGTAGAACGAGCCCCGGGCTAGGGAGACACTCGATGGGAGGCAGCCGTGGGTGGCTTAGAGGAACAGTGAGGGGCCTGATGCGTCCAGCGCCAGAGCTTGCCTTGGACCACGGGGCCTGAAGGGGGGCTACGTCTCGTCCCACCTGTCACGTGCTTCCCCCTTTGCGCTTGCACCTGAAGGACACCACCCCACTCGAGCGCTCTCTCGATCCAGGAGAGGCACGGAGCATCTCTGATGTCTCTGTCTGGGGGGGGGGGGGGAGGCAGGCCTCTCGTTTCCAGCCACTGTTTGCTGTTCTAAACCGAGCAGCCCTTTGAGCATGGATTTGGAGTCTGGCGCTAGAGGCCCAGCTCGTCAGGATCTGAGCAAGGCCGTGGCTTGTGTTCTCCGCTCTCGGAGCTCCGGCTTGCCAGGGAAGGAGGCCTCAGTGCCTGCTTTGTACCCCTCGCTTCACAGGCCTCACCGGGGTCATGCAAGCTCCGTGCTGCAATTTGCTGATTGCTTCGGCTCCCACAACAAAGGGGAAAAATCATCTTCCCGCAGCTGCTGCCCTTTGGCTTCTTTTTTCTCTGTATCAGCCTAATTGTTCATGAGCAACTCACGCTGATTCCTGGGTTTGCCGTCTTCCGAAGCTCTCAGATTAGCCAGAGCTGCCAGAAAGCCCTTCTCATGGGCAACTGTGCAGCCCCTCGAAATATGGATTCTGTCCTCTGCGCCAATGCGGCATGGCCGCCAGGCCTGGTACCACTGCCTAGAATACTCGGGCAACTGCCAGGGTCCACTAGGACCAGCCCCCGGACCCGCTGCCTTCCAGACCCTCCTTATTTGAGCTCAGAAGAGTGGTTTTGCAGCCACATCTGCCCTATAGGTACGTTCTTGGCCAGTGTGCTTTTCTTTTAGACTCATCGGGTTGCCTTCTGAGGAAAGAATGTTTGGTGACCTGCCATCCAGCCCATGGCTATCCCTTTGAGCATGTGACCATGCAACCTCTCAAAATCGCAAATGTGCCCACTGACCCCAAAAGGTGCGCCCCCACCACCCTATGCACTAATGGTGAACTCCTTTTCCAGCGTGGAACCGAATAGCACCACCACGCACAAGTGGAGGGAGGAGCTCCTTAGTCTTGGAAAAACGGCACGAGTTGCAGACTCCGTGACTGGAACCCCGACGGAACCTCCCGGGACGCAGACTGCTGACAGACTCAAATGGAGTTTCCGAGAAGATGGCATGGCCGGCTGCTGAAGAAAGCCGGCACACCTGCATCCCATCAAATGCAGAAGTGGCTTCTTCCGATTGGCGAAGGCTGCAGGAAAGCCCTTTTAGAGAGCCGCAAATGAGCCCCTCAAAACAGGGGCTCCATCGTCCCACTAGCACAATGTGGCAGTCAAGCCCAGAGTGCTCGGGCAGCTGCCAGGGCCCACACACTCTTGCGGGGCCTGCGCGCCGTGAGCCACTCTGCCTGCCAGCATGATTGCTTTCCAGTGCAATGGATGCACAGCGTGGCACGGACCTTACGAGTGAGAGATGCTTTTATCCACTGGGAGGACAGTGGCCATACCTGACCATCTAGCATAAGGAATCAGCTCTGAGTGGGGAGCTTCTGGCTGCCAAAAAGGTTAGCATTTGCAGTGGTGGACTTCTCTCCATCACCTTTCAGTGTTCAGTGAGTGCATGCATGCTGCATTTTTATTTCAGGATGAGGAAGAATTTTTTAAATGGGATGTCACCTGTTCCCTCTTGCTTCAGCTACAGTCTTGCGTTGCTGGGAACATGCAATCCCACCTCTAGTGAAAGCATGACCAGAATTCGCCTTGATTGACCATCCTTCAGAAGCTCTGTCCATACAAATGAGGACACTTTCCGGAGAAGCAGCTTGCCAGTTGTTCTTGCAAAGTATTTCCCAGAGGAAATGAAACGGGAGGAAGGCATTTGATAAGAGCCACATTGCCGGTCGTTTCAAAGGAGAAAACAGACAGCCAAGTCAGCCCTCCAACAGGCTTGTCAGAAAGAGCAATAATAAGGCAAAGCTACTTTATAACAACCTCCTCCATCATGGAGCTGGACTACAGCTCCCAACATTGGGTGTGTGGGGAGTGGATGGTGGGAGATGTAGTCCAATACAGCCAGAAGGCAATGGGTTGGGAAAAGAATCTTTACTGACATGGCACATCCTGCGATTTATGGTCTTTCTCATTCTTCCTAACTCCCAAACTCGGATGTGCTGAGTTGAATTGTCCTTATCATTACATTACATTTCTGGTTGGACACAGAAGTGACAGCTGAGCCCCAACTCTGAGCTGTTCATGATCGTGGCTGCAGCTGACCTCCTTGTGAGCAAATGGATGTTTTCTCACACAGAGGTCTCTGGCTTGGGCTGGCCTTCCTTCCAAGCACCCATCTTTTCAAGCAGCGTCTCTCCCAAGTCCCTGTACACAGGGATGCTGCTATCATGGTCCCCCCAGGGACTGGACTTCTTCTGGTCTACCACCAGAGGTTGGTTTGTGGTCCACTAGAGGAAGGATCTTTCAGGGGGTTGTGCCAGGTGCTCTAAAGAGTGGGACTGTCCATAATTCTCCAGTTTGGAAGCTGAAGAGTATCCTTAATGGGGATATATGCACACCATGTGTTGGCTTGAAAAGCACACAAGCGTGCCCTGTTCAAAGTCCCATATTTTATCAGCATGTTTCTGCCAAAAACATTTGCAAACTGCTGGAGATGCCCCTGGCTTTTGCCAGCATGCACTATGCAACTTTCCCACTTCGATTTTGTGCAAGTTTTCAAATTTGTGCAAACTTTCCTCTGTAGAATGAATCAGCCCCATGGAGGAAATCTGCAGCAGTTTATACCGATGAGGAGAAATTTCTGCAAATGTCTCATTCAGTCACTGCTTGACCATCATGATTTCCCCATTTGCAAGAGTAAGCAGTAATGGCAAACGCTAACAGGAACCGGGCACAGAGTGAGTATTCAAATGATGCATGGAGGATGGTTCCCATTGCTCAGGCATTAGCCACCAGCCTCAGGTGACAGGATGATGGGAGATGAGGCACTGAAACAGCAAGTCCCGCCTTCCCTGAACACTGTAGACAAGATTCCAGTCAAAGGGCTCAGTCCCAGTATGGCTTCACCATTTCTTCTGGTAGCCAGCGGAAGGCAAGCCATTCAGGCACATCAGATCGAACCTGGGTCAAGCATGGCACAGCCCTGCAGTTCAAATGTGACTTTTCCCATTTGGAATTGTGCAAGGCTGTGTGCCTTGCTAGGTTTTCCTCAGCCCCTTGAGACCAGGGGGTCACCACAGAATTGGGCTATGCGGCTTGGAGAAGGCCCCAAAGCAAAGAGGAAGCTGTGGCTGCGAGCATCAGTTTCAGAGTGGGAGATTCCAGTTTGCTCTGTGGTCGACGCATCGGGGTGCTGAGGCAGTTGCAGCTCACAGGCACCCAGGAAGGTGCTTCTTGCCTTTTTTTGAGGGAGGGGCTGCATAAAAGCTGCAGATCTGTTGTGGAGAAAGGCAGTGTTGTCAGGGGAAGGAACATGGCACTCGGGGGAATACCGGAGGAATGCCATGGCCTGAGGTATTGCACCCCTCATATACATCCCTTGAGCAGCCCTTATCAGGGGCATCCCCCTCCCATGCACATCTAGCCAGAAAAAAGGCCTTCAGCCCCCTGCACACCCATCCATAGGATCCAGCCCTTTATCAAGCAAGTTCTCTCCCCGCTGCTCACTTCCAGTCTTCGGAACTCGCTGCTGCAGGACATGGGACTGACCCACAGCATGGGTTAGGCACTGGGGTAGCGCGGGCAGGGGAGGCAGCCCAAACAACATGCAGAATGAGGAGAAAGTCCGGACTGTGAGAAGCTGCTGGAAGAGGCCCAGCGCTCCCGAGAAGCCGTTTCCTTCTCTCGTGGCTGAATCCCATCTTTGTTTGCACCTAATCCCCTGCTTGTTGTTGGAAGGGTTGGCGCAGGGGTGGGGGTGTTGAGGGGGGGGGGCTTGGTCGTTTAGGGCCAGGAGAGCAGGGGGTTGCTCTTTTCCTAGCACCTTTTCTGCTGAGTAAACCCCCCCTCAGGGGCCCCGGGGTGACCTTCCCCTCAGCACAGCCAGCTAAGCCTTTTGTAATGGGATTTCATGGCAGAACTGGCAAATTAGGGGAGAAATGAATGTACTAAGCTCCTGATTTCCTTTCTGGCTGGGTCCCTCTCTCAGGCCCAAGGAGAGCTATGTGAGGGCCTTGCAGAACAAAGAGGGGCGCTCTTGCCTTTTCATCTCCAGAGGGGCATCGGGAAACCCCCAACAGTGGCAGCGGTGAGAGGCTGTTAAGTGCCGGGGGGAGGGGGAGCCCCCCCAGCCGAGGAGGGGAGACGGCATGAGGCAGGGAGGGCTCCGCGTTTCCACACCATTCAGCCAAGAGCAGCAAGAGTCATCAGAATTTCAAAAGCTGCTCCTCTGGAGAGAGAGGCCGGCGCAGAATGGAAGCTTGCGCTGGCGAATGTCACCGCAGAAGGGAGCCGATCCACAGGACGAGGAATGGCAAAGATGCTTCATGCGCCTGGCACTGCCAACCTATGCTGGTTTAGACAGAAAAAAGCCCGACAAGTCCCCACAGGTTCCAGCTGCTGGAAGAATTCTTATTAGCAGTGATAATCACTGAATTATACCTGGTGGGTGAGCCATTCACATGTAATAATAAAGTTGTGATTTGGACAGATTTATGCTCTGTTACCTTTGTTAAAGATGCCAGTGAAAAGAAAAAAGGTTTGAAAACTAACCTGGCTTGGAGACTCTGGATATATTCTCTGCCATGTGAAATTACAGGATCATGAAAAATATATTTATTCGCCTGCCAGGCCGCTCGGTTACGGCCTCGACTGTCCGTCGCCATCTCCCATGGAACTCAGGGGCCACCCAAGAAAATCATTGGACAGTAGATGAAAAACAGACAAAAGGACGTACGACTTCACATAACATCTGCCGTTAAGGATGTGATCTGATGCATGTTTAGATACAAATACGTCTGCAATACTTCCAGCCATCAGGGCTAGTAGCCATGGATAACCGTCTAAGAACATAGCAAAAGTCATGCTGAATCAGACCAGGGATCCGGAGCTTAATTCACACAGTGCCAGGCCAGCTGTGCACAGGACCACTGCAGCAGGATAGGTGCAAGGTCTCAGCCTGCCCGGGCTCCTCACAGAGCGCCTGGATAGACTTCTCTGTGAATTTGTCCAGTCGTCCCTTAAAGCCGCCCAGGTTGCTGGTTAGTGGAGGTGAATGCCAGAGTTCCACTAGACACGGTGGGAAGACGTTCTTCTTTTGATCTGTCCTGACCTCTTGCCAACCCATCCCTTGAGGTTCTAAAATCACGATAGGGGGAGAAAGGTGTCTCCTTCTCTGCTTTCTCCACTGCATGGAGAAATCATTTCACATGCCTTTGTCACGTACACCTCCTTCAAAATAGGAGATGAATGAAAAAGAGGTGGCACACGCAAGAGGTTGGAGAAGGCCGTTCCAAGCAAACTGGTGAGAGCCCGTGCGGTGTGTCGGTGCGAGTGCTGGGCTGGGGACCCAGGAGATCTGGGTTCTAGTCCCCCATCAGCCATGAAGCTCTCTGGGCGACGTTGGGCCAGTCACAGGCCCTACTTTACAACATTGTTGTTATGAAGATAAAATGGAAGAATGTAAGCTCCTTTAGGTTGCTCAGAAGAAGAAAGGTGGGAGAGCAAAGCAACGCAATGGGGGTCGTTTTAGTCATTGCTTAAGGAAGCCATTGTCTTCCCCAGCCTGGTAGCCTCTAATTGTTTTGGAGTACAACCCCCTCCATGCTCAACCATTGGCCATGCAGGCTGGGGCTGATGGGAGTCTGATGGCCATCCATACATTGCCAAGAAGGCAGAAACTCATCAGCAGGGAACAAAACAGTGGACATCAAATTGTGCAGCATTTGTATATGCAAGTTGCCCAGGGAAGTTGGCCTCACAGAGGCCCAAGGAGGTTTCCTGGGAGAGGGGACGGAGCAGCCCTCACCTTTGCTTACTAGCGGTCACCCACAGAGCCTCATGACGAGGCCCCATTCCTCTGCCCTGTGCTGCACCTGTCGAATCACCCAGTTGGGATGGGCTCCAAGTTCGTTTCTGTCTGGCTTTGACAAAAACATACCAACATTTACAGAAGGCTCCACATCCAGAGCAAAAGGTACTTGAGTTGGCAATAGGAACGGAATGTAGGAGAGATCGCAAGTTGCATCCATCCAGGCCCAGGGCTTTGAGTGTCTTGCTCTTAAAAGTCTGGGCGTGAATTTCCAGGTATTCAGAAACATGAATGGCTCTGAATTTGGCTTGCCTCCTCTTTTTTCCGACACCTTCCTCATTTGGCAGCAGCACGCAACTTGGTCATCTCCGTGCTGGGAACAGTTGTACATATTTGATTTGGCTGGAAGAGACGGGTGAGCATTTTATTTTAGGGCATTTTTGATGAGAATTTTCCAAGATTCACAAAGTTCTTCGTGTTTGGGAGAGAAAGACGATACAATTTTAAAAATGAGAATGCAGGAGGAAGAGCAACTGAGATTCTCCCATTGTTTAACAAGTGATTCTCCCTGTGCCCCCACCTTTTATCACCTGCACATGCAGCCCCTGCCCACAACAGTTGTGTATGCCCTGATCTATCTTAGATGCTGATCTTTGTTCTAGCCCTCTCAAAGAGAATTGAAAAATACAATGCAATGCAATGCAATCTCTGTCCTGAAGAATGAAGTATGAGGCTAAAAGCCATTAAGCAAGTTCAGGGAAACATTCCGTATTACAAGTCCAAATGCCAACCAACTCATCCATTACCTGAGGGTCACAGGGAAGATGTAAACTAGTTTATCATGCACTCTGTGAAATAAAACTTCCTTGCTTGCAATAAAAAACGTAAACTCTGCAAGGCTTTTTGGTTTAAGACCAAGAGCCTCAAAGGCACAATTCTGCAGTAATGGCTGTAAGTCCTCGAATTCGGATGTCAGAAGAGTAGAGGAGGTAACCCCCACTTCCGCGTTCACCCACCTTGCAATTCTCCCTTGTGTCCATCTAGTTACTGCATTTCAGAACAGGAAGGAAGGTGGTTGAAGGGGCACCAGGTTAGCTCCTACCCTGACCTCTCTGGTCTCCCCCTAGCCCCCCAAACACTCCCTTCTCACCCTCTCCAAGGTCATTTTTCTGTGGTTCTTTCTGTGCCGGCTGTGGAATGAGGGAGGGGGCAGTCAGAGCGCCAGTTCCCAGCCGCAGCCTTGGTGCTGGGAGTCCCAACTCTTCTACGGTCCCCCAGAAGCTGCCTCATGGCGGTAAGATGGCTCCCTAAAGGGAATGACAAAGCGCAGGGGGGGGCAACCTGTGGCCCTCCAGATTTGGGGACCAATGACTCCTACTGGCTAGCCTTGAAGGCAGTTGCAAGCCAAAATATCTGAGAGTCACAAGGTGCCTAGAGAGAGAGGAGCTCCTTCCATCATCTAACTGGAATTTAGGAGTCACCCGATGAAATTGATGAAGGGCAAAAGGAAGTCCATCTCTGGGTGGCTGAGGCATGTAGTCCAACACATCTAGAGTTGGAATGTAGGGCAGTCCCTGCAACAAGACGCGATGCAGGCCCCCAGCTTAGATGGCTTTAAAAGGGCAGCAGGGTGGTGCTTTAGAGAGCTGTCTGCCAACAGCTCTCAGTCATGACAGCCGGCCATACCAGCGTGGGATGCCTGAGAGCTTCATTCCGTCCCCGTTTTGAAGTGGCTGAACCAAGTCCCACCTTCTGGACAAATTTGGAGACTGGAGCAGTTAACTTTCAGAATTGCACTTCTCTGAATTCGATAATGCTCTTTGCAACTCCAAACACTTTCCAGAATGCCTATACAAAGCATGTTTTGGGATAAAATATGTTAACAGGTGTACATTTTAAGAGATGTGTTTATGTAAATACAATTTTTCGTGTCAATGTATTCTTGCTTTCAAATTGCTGGTGAATTGATTTCCTTCCTTCATTACATTTTTCCTCTGCCAAATAGCCAAAGTTCTGTGGGTGGTTTGCAAAGATCAAAACCTGTAAATGCCGTAAAATAAGGCAATGGGAAACCATTTGCATACGGAAATATAAAACCCTTTTTTAATTAATTAATTAATTTCGCACAACAAGCCGTTTCGGGGCCCATTGAAAATCTTATCCTTTGCTGTCCAATGCCTGGAGGAGAAGAAAGTCTTAAGCTGAGAAAACCAGCAATGCTGGAAGTGGGGAGAGCATCCCATGGGTGATTTTGAAATCTGGAGAGGACGGATGTCGACATGGGCCAGAAACAGGCGGGCCCCTTGGATCCTAGTGCCGGTCTCATGACACAGTGCAAACCCTGATTCCTGCTTCAGATGCCCCACTTTAAGGCACGTTGCTTTGCCCAACAGAAGGGCTGCTCATTGTATAGAAGTCTTGTTTGGGCCCAGAGAGCAAAAGCTTGGGGGGTTTCCGCCTTGAGACCAGGCATGGGAGCTTCTTCGAAGTATCTGGCCAACAACTATGGGAGCCGGGACCCTGGGTTGGACCAGGGGCGTTGAACCTCTGGTCTGTGAGTAAAATTTGGACTGCTTGGGTTGCCTTTCAGGTGCTGTGGGGTTTCTCAGCTGGCTATGCACCATTCCTTTGGACCTACCCTTGTCCCCAAACTTGTTGTCTAGTGGCTTCCTGGCTTTTGTGCCATTCCGGGAGGTCTAAATGGGTCACAGGTTGCACAGTTCCTGCCAGGAGAAGAGATTTAACATAGAAACAGAGCGAGTCGGAAGGGGCCTCCTGGGCCATCTAGTCTGACCCCAACTCCACTCATGACATGCCTACCATGTGCATGTCCGGCCTATCCTTAAACACCCTCACTGATGGGGCTTCTACCACCTCCTGTGGAAGCCCATTCCAGACCCTCGGGGCCCTAACCATCTGGAAGTACTTCCTGGCATCCACCCTAAATCTTGCTTCCCTGAGCTTTGCTCCACTGGAACATCCTGCCCTTCAGTGCAGGGGAAAAACTGCCATGACCCACCTCTGTGTACCTGTCAGTCTCACGTCTTTCTCCTCTCGGCCTTAGAGACCTCCACCAAATGAGAGTTTGGCCTTCAAGCTAAGAGCTTCACCACACATGGGCTCCATGGACCTGTGGTCTGATCCTGCAGGGTTCTTTTTGTGGACTCTTGTTCAGTGCAGGTCTCAGGCAGAAGTCTTCCCCGGCCAAGACCTCTGCAGTTTTCTCCCCAGCCAGATTAGGGACTGCCACTGTCCATGTGCCACTAAGCCAGAGTGTCTGGGCCTGAATGCATCCGAAAAGGGCGAATGATGCCGTATCCCCTGGGAACATCCAGCCTTGATTCACCATGCAGGCAAATCTTCTCTCCCGCTTTCCCCAGGGGCCACCCACCCCCGTAAGTGTGAGCCAGAGCAGCTGCCAGCGTTGCACCCGCTCGGGGGCTGCCCTGGCAACGCGAAGAGGCCTGGCCTGGCAGTGGAGAGCAAACACTTCTGCCGAGGTGTGACGAGGGGCCCGGCTCCTGGCAGGAATGTTTCTCCGGCGCAAGGACTTCATTAGCACCAGCAAATAAAAGCCATAAATACTCATTAATTTGCCAGCTAATTGATGTCCTGCAAAACCCTGTTTACTCAGCAGTCCCATTGCTCCTGTTTAGGGCACCAATTGCCTCGTTTCCTTTTATGACTCAGTTAATTAATCGACCATCGTTTGCGGTTTGTGCATCGTATCTTGGTGACAGGTCCAAGCTGGGGCTCTTGTCTCCCCGGGAGCTTGGAGGGAGGCTGGTTTGGGCGTGCCAAATTGAAGCCTAATTGCCTGCTTTCCCCTTGCAATGATTCACCGCGCCGTCCTGCCAGAAAGGGCCGGTTTATCTGGTCCAGAGATGCTGCTCCGGCCTTTCGCAAGACCCCTCCTGGAGACGTGCCTTAGCAGAGCTCTCCGTCCGCAGCCTCCCCTCCATCCCAGCTTGGTGGAATCTTTCCCTGCAGAAAATTGGTGTGTCAGCCAGCACTTCACTGCCAGGGTGGCCATGTCTCCTACTTTACAGGTGGCAGTCCTCTATCGGAAGCCTATGTTAGTAGTGCCGTCCAGTCCAAGTCGGGGTGATGAGAGATGAAGGACCCTTAGAAGGGAGACCAGGGGACCTGGAGTCGCCCACTTGGTATGTGGGCAAGAGAGGAACCGGCACCTCTGGGCCGGGTCAGCTAGCATGAGAAGTATCCATGTCTATTTAAATTGTACTAATTCATGTCTAAATTGACATCTATGCATACACATAGTACAGGTGTAGAGAAATGAGGCCAAGTGCTAAATCTGCCCCTCCTCGGGTCCCAATTCAGCCCTCTGCACTTTCCTGGAGAGCTTTACCCCCTTGCCCTGCTCCACCCCATCCCATGGCACTTTCCGTCCTTTCCCCCAAGTTCCTTGGTTGATTTTGCCACCAAACTAAAAGACCGAAAAGCTACAAGATGCCAGCCTGTTTTGTTTTGTTTGCTTTGTTTCTGCAGCTGTTTTATTTATTACTATTATTTATTTAATTCCATGTCTATGCCGCCCCATAACCCAAAGGTTCTCTTTGTCCTTTCGTCTTGGTTTTGTCTTTTGACACACAAACCATCCCTCTGGGCCAGTCCCTTTTGCCTTTGGGCCTGTCCACCACAGAAATGCAGTCCCTCAAGCCCTCGCTAAACTTTCCCATGCCAGCCGGGGGTCCCACACACCTGGGTGGAGGGCACCCAGACGGGGCAGCCAGCCTGCAGGAGGATGCTCTGTTTCAGCCCAGTCTGGATCATCCAGGATGCTGAATCCCAAGCCCTGCTTGATGCATCTTAAAGCCCGCCACCTACACAGCAGACTGACCCACATGCAACAGAGCTGTCATAATTTTTCCAAGAGTAGCTTCCCCCGTTCTGCAAAGGGCAAATGCATGGCAGCTACAAGCGCCTTGCAAAAGCCCAAGAATGATTTTCCACTGCTCCATTCCCCCACTGAACTAATTTTTTTAGCATCTCCCCTGCATGCAATTTATCTCTCATGTTTGAAAAGGAGGCAGTTTAATTAAGATAAAAGCATGCCCTTTTCTGCTCGGGGAATTGTGGCCTCCACTCTTCCAGGGCACCTATCTGATGAATGGATGTACTTTCGGGCTGACCTGGATCAAGAGGTGTTGGGCAACCTGCCTCAGATCCTTCCCAAAACGGGCTCTTTATGTCTTCCGGCCAAGCTGTGCCTTTGGACAGATAAGCCAGGGGTGGCCAATGGTCGTCTTTCATTAGAAACCTTTTGCAGGACAGCTTATTTTAGGCCCAGGCTGAAATAGCCCTTGCTGATACCCCACTACAGAGCTGGGCTGCTTATTTTCCAGCCAGGGTCCTGGCTGTCCATTCCTACGAGGAATTTATTTCTCTGTCACCACTGAGCCAAAGAAGAAGGTGATGCTGCTGGTATTTCTCAGGGGCCATTGAGACACCTGGCTGCATAGGGGGCTGCATCAGGGTGGAGATGGGGAAGCACAGGTGAGGGGTGGGCTCTCCCATCCCTTCCTTACCTTAAATGGAGGCCCCTGTTCCACCCCTTGAAACAGGAGCGATGTAACCCCCAGGACAATGCAAGCTGCCCCACCACAGCCCACCCGGCATTCCGTCTTGGTTAAAAACCTTGTGAGCATTTTGTTGTATGATATGGATACTCAGAAACAACGGGTTCCTTGAAGACCAATATAATGCTAGATCCTGACCATTATTATTGTTACACAGTATTCATATACCACCTTTTTTTCCTCTCGTGAGGAACCCAGCATGGCTTACCTGGTTCCATTTCATCCTCACAAGAACAACCCTGCGAGGTAGGCTGGGCCGAGAGTGAATGCTGGGCCCGGAGTCACCCAGTGAGCATCATGGTCCGGTGGGGACTTGAACCCAGAGCTCCCAGGGCCCCAGTTCAGGACTCTGGCTACCACGTCACACTGGCTTTCGGAGGGAGAAGCAGGTGAGAAGCAGATGGCAGGCAGGCAGGCAGGCAGGCAGACCATCCATCGCTACAAATGGTGTTCACATGGTCAGGTAAGTTAGAAGGCAGATCTCTGCGCTGAGGCATTTACAGTCTAAAACCTGACAGTGGGGAAGAGAACGAAGTGGAAGCCGGGGGGACAATGCCTTGCTCTCCTTTCCCCCAGTCTCCTCAGTTTCCAAATTTAGATTGTAAGTTCCTCAGGCAGAAGCCCACCTCCTGCTACCATGCACCATTTTTGCTTCCCTGACCATTGCCCTCTGTCACAATGTCACCACGATGGGACTTAAAAAGATCTCCCAGAATGTGGCATCTTCTGTGCACAGACCCTCTGGCCCTTTCTTCCTGCTTTGGCCAGGCGGGTCCCGCCAACACACCGGAAGGAAGCGCACTGCCTGCACCGTATCACAAGGCCTCTTTTTCTGATACGTGCGCATATATTCGTAGTCAGTAGCACATTCCCGCTCTCCCCAAGAAGGCTCAGTCAAATCCCATGCAATCTGCAGCACCAAGAGAGCAACCCTGGCCTTCCTTACAGGGTTGTTGTAAAGATTACGGAGCCCATGTTTGCAAGGTACTTTGAATAGGCCAAAGTAACCTGCCTGAGACTGCAGATATGCAGGGTTGCTCATGCTGGCTGGGATGATGAAAGAGGTAGTCCAACACCTTCCGGGAGTGCCAGTTTTGGAAAGGCGGCTCTGAGATAGGGGGCAACTGGTCCGCCCACAGATGTTTAATCTACAACCTCCGTGATCCCTCACGGTTGGCGGGGGCTGCTGGAAGTTGCTGGCCAGAATAGCTGGAGGTCCACACATCATCCCCCTGTTCTAGTTTGACCCCTAAATTCTGCTGCAGGCCATATCAAAGGACTGCTTGGGCATGGGGAAGAATGGGGCACGAGAAGCTCCTTCCATCCCCCGGCACCACTTTATCTGAAGGCTGATGCACAACGAGCCAACATTATGTAACACGTAATGCGTGGCAGAAGCCGTGCGTTCCCTCCCTCCCTCCTCCTGCCAAGCATCTGGGCTAGATATTGAGTGTAGTGGGAAGAGCAGGCGGGAGGGAGGCAGGTCACTCCTCCTCTCCGCTGACCCGCAAAGGGAGAAGCTGCCTGGGCATCGATCCTGCCGGCTCTTCCAGGCAGGTACGTGCTCCGTAGGTGCGATTCAGCCCCCAGAAGCCCGGCACGGCTCCCAGCCTGGGAGCCATCTCAGAGCCCTCCTGGGAGCACCCGGCACGCTCTTTGCTACCTTTCTGAAAAACCCCTCTTGAAAGCTGACCTGCGGCTTGCTCATCTTCTCTCCTTGCAATGCTGTTTGATTGCTTCTCGCCTCCTTCCCCAGCAACTACAAGTCCCAGGATTCCTTGGGGGTGGAGGGCCACGCAAGTTAAGCTACAGTTCGTGTGTACTGCAGGTACACCCTTAGACAGGGGTGCAGGGGGGGCACTGAAGCAGCAGGCAGAGTTTGGGCTCTGCCCAGTCTCCAGTGCGATGCTGCCAAAGTCTGTTGGGTTGCCTGTGCAACCCCATATGGTCCTAGACTTTATTATATTTGTTATATTTATATCCTGCCTTTTTTTTCCTTTCAAGGCACTCAGGGCAGCTTAGTCCTTCTCCTCACAACAGCCCTGTGAGGTAGGTTAGCCTTAGAGTCCATGACTGGGCCAAAGTCATGCAGTGAGCATAATGGCTGAGTGGGGACTCGAACCCAGGACTCCCACATCCCAGTCCAACACTGTCACCGCTAGGCTACACTGTGTGCCAGAATTATGCCACAGAATCCTCTGCAGCATTGCTAAGGATTCTGGGAGTGCAACTGTCGGGTTGCCTGGTGCAGCCATTGGGGTTGGCAAGACGTTTGGTGCCAGCCGAGGGGCAACCCTGTCCACGCACCCGCATTGCCCCTGTTCCGTTCCTGCTCCTCCTCGTCTTTCTCATCATGGCTACCACAGGCCAGGTGGAGAGGCAGAGGGCAAACAGGCCAGGCATCTGCTGCCCGTCCTTCGCACCCTGGCCGTTGTCTCAGCCAGAGGGAAAGGCCAGTGAACATGCAAGCTGCAGTGCTGAAGAGCAAGGCCCTCTCATCCTTGGGCCCTTGTGGGGTAACACCTTCGGCAGGTGTCCAACCATGCCACACCTGGATGCCCGTCCCGCCCAGAACACTCAGTGAATCTTCATAGCTATCTGTCAGCTCAGTCTCAAGAAACCCTCATTTCAGTTCCGTACAAGTTCGGGAGCAATGTGGGAGTGCTGAAATCGAGCTAGGAATGCCAGCACCGGCTCCCTCCAGCTCTGGTGGAAGCACGAGCAACCCAAAACCCGGCCGTCCGCTTCCTTCCAGACGGCAAAATCGTGCAGGCAGCTCAGAATCGGGCACAGCTGCTGGAGCAGATCAGTGCCTGATTAATGTGGCACAACTTGTTATATTGTCAGATAATTATCCCCAAACTGTATGACTTTTCTGCTAAGTGGCAGCGCTTAATTGCGTTTTTAATTACACTGTAATAATTCCAGCCCAGACTTAGGGGGAGGACTGTGTGCGGCTTGGCGGTGGAAAGGCCTGCCAAGAGCCATTAACCTGTCTAAGGAGAGGGGAAGGGGCGCACGGCGGCCACAGGGCGAGCTAGCTGCCCCCTGGCTCGGCGTAATGGCCAGGCCAAGTTCCCCCGCTGACCCCGGGGCCCAGCCCTGTCCGAGGTCACGCTCCTTGAGGGCCAGCTGCACTGCCTATCACTCTGTAGGTTCTGTCAAGAGTTGTCATATATCGGTGAAGGATGAAGAGATTTCAGAAACATTCCAAGGCCTGCAAGTGAGAGCAACCGGGACAGCAGATGGATAGACAGACGGACCGATGGACGGACAGAGAAAGCCATACTTCGGGCCATTTAGTGTCATTCCATCTTTCCTCTGTTTGGTTTATTTTATTTGGTAGGGTAAAGAAGCACAAAAAGCTGGTTTTTTTTGTTTTGATAACACTCTGAAGGGCTGTCACAGATCTAGAAATGTTGCACAAGCCCCAGTCACTCTCTGTCTCTCCCCCGCCCCCCATGCAGAGGTAGAATGCCTGTGTGTGCACATGTCTGAATACTAAAGAGAAAAAACACAGTATGTGGTATAGGCCCTTCCACAAAAATGTTTCACTGATCCACCTTCACAAAAGCCCTTGCAACCAATGCCGTTGTTCTTTCTGCCTGCCTGCCTCCCTCCCTCTCGCACACGCATCATCTCCTTGCATGCATGCATTACATGAAGTAAATTCATGGCAGATAGACTGGTCAGTGGCTATTTGCCAGGGTACTCCCCAGAGCCTCCAAGACTAGGGGCAGTGTATCTCAGGATGTCAAATGCCGAGGATGAATAACACAGGCGACTTGCACCTTCCATGGCTGCTGCTTGTTGGCTGCATTTGTATCTTGCCTTTCCTCCAAAGACCCTGAGGCAGCACACATGCCACTGCTCTGCGTTCTCCTCACAACAACCCTGTGAGGTAGCTTAGGCTGTCCAAAGTCACCCAATGAACTTTACTGCCTTGGGGGTCGGGTGGGGGGCTGGAAGCCGGATCTCCCAAGGCCCAGTCCAACATCCTATTCACTTCTGCCATGCAAGCTCTCTTGCTTAGTTCATGCAATTAGAGGCAATCGGAGGAGAAGGACCCTGCTGAACGGGGTCAAGGATGCATTTTACTCTGCGCTTTATCCCCAACCGTGGCCACTGTGATGTTTCTAAGAAACCGTACGGCTCAGCACGACAAAGCTCCCATGTGCCGGTTCTGTAACAACGGCTGCTCAGTCATCGCCCATATCACTGTGAATACGCATCGCTGTCTAGCTATCGTCGCTGGTTCCTGGTGGCTCTAATGTCAGAGGGGTGGTGTATCCACTCTGGCTTACAGTCTGAACTTTAAAGACGCTGTCCATGGTTCTGACGCTCACCCCAAGGAGACTCTGCACTATGAATACCCCTTCAAAGTTCAGAGTACAGCTCAGACAGAATAAACTGTTCCACCAGCACTCAAGTCACCAGAGTCCACTGTCTATTTCTTTAAACAAATTTCTAATTTGCTTTGCAGAACACATTGCCTGCACAAGGTGGGTTACCAAGAAAAGAGAGTTTAAAACACCTGAAAACAGCATCAATAGCCTATTAATACAAACAGCATGTTGCAATTTCACAACCATGTATTTCAAACCCAGTGAGAGCCCAAATGTCTTTCTAAGCACAATAGAGTGGGAAGGTTTGCACAATCATCTTTAATTTTTTCCAGCACATTCTGGGCGCTCAGAGATACCTGCTCATAGGTTGTGACGTTGTCTGAACCTCATGAGGGTGGACTGTTGGTGTGGTTAACAAACCACCCAGAATCAATGGTCTGTTTTAGGAAGATGAGTGGTTTGGATGATACAACAACCTACATACAGGGGTTTTCTTATAAAATGCCATGCACCATGGCAACTTAATTAAGCCACCATAGCTGAAAATGATTATGCAGACCCATTCACTAACTAAACATGGGCTGGGATGTAAACATCTTCAAGCTTTTTTTCCCAAATTAGCTGCAATGAAGCTATATATATATATATTCCCCTAGGGAGTTGAACCCTATGGGGGACAGCACTGGGAAGGCCCTGCTCTAGCTTGTCGGGCTTACAGTTCCTATAGGTGGGCCACAGATATCAGTCTGGCAGCCAGGGACTGTCTTTACTTCTGGGAGCACTTTATCTCCTGCATTTTCCAAGTGCTCTAAAATTGCAGCCCCAGATAAAGCATATTGCAGTAATCCAGCCTGAATAAGCTGGAACATCTAATTCCCCACGGCCACATTTTGTGGGAAGCAAATCCCTTGAATTGTGGGCAAGGTCTTTGAGGGGGTGCTCTCCCTCCCGGCTCCCCCTGTGTCCAAAGCCTTGGGCACCTTTTGGAAAAGCGCCAGCGCCAGCCAGGGCTTTCCATCACGGGAGCCTGTGCGGCCAGGCGGGCCCCTTCCTCCCCCAGCCCGCTGACAGAAGCCTGCCTCGGTAACGAGCAAGTTTGGTGCTCACAGTCCCAGAACGCGCTTCGGTTCCAGCCGACTGAGAGCCTAAATTCGCCCGTCAATCTGCTCTCCTGCTCCAGGAGCTGGGGGAGTGTGTCAGCCGGCTGGTCCCGGGGGCCAGGGAGTGAGGCTGGGAGAAGGGGGCAGGCACCGGAGCAGGCTGTGGGAGAGCTCAGCTCCCAGCACTAATAAGAAGGGAAAGCTCAGCGTCTGATCGATGGCGCGGCCGAGTGGAACATCTCCAGCCGCCAGCTCTGAAGGAAGAGAGGAAGGGAAGGGAGAGGCCTTGCAAAGCTTTCTAAATAAATAAATAATTGGGAAGGGAGGCCTGCCGTGCCGTCCTGACAGATGTCTTCCGCCCCCATCAAGGCCGGGAGCACTGCTTGCCGCCCCCTCCTGCAGTCTGTCCCCCCATATCTGGGCTGTGCGATGATGTGGCAGGAAGGACACACCAGCTGCAGCAGGTCTCCCGGACCCAAAGCTTCCCGGAAAAGAGCAAGCTCGGTGCTACCTGCCGATGTGTGCGCTAAAGGCAGCACAGCTGCTTCTCCTAAGGAAAAGCAACACTGGGAGGGAACAGAACAGTGGCAGGCAGGCAGGGAGGGATGTTATGATATTCTGCTCCTGCCGTTTTTGCCCATCACCGGATCTGCTTGCGCTTTAAAAGGCAGCGGGGAAGCGGGGTTTGCCCTGTGTGTTTGCGTTTCCTGTGCATTGAGCTCATGCAGGTGACAAGTGTGAAAGGAAGGTGTCTCCTGCAGTGAGACGGGGAGCAGGGAGCACTTTTCAGTTAGAGGGCCAAATTCAGTTTTGGCAATGATCTCCGCATGCCTTCATTTATTACTTCATGGCGCAGTCCGTGCCCGTTGTACCTCTGCAGGGAAGGTGTCCCACAGAGGGTACCCTAGTACTAGGGTGGCCTTTGGTACACTGTCAAAAAAGAGGACATGCATCACCAAAACAGAGGGTGCCGATTTGCATCGTACCTGCATAGACATTAAAAAATGCAACACATCTCAGCATGAGTGACAGAAAGTGACTAAGTGACTTGCATGTCTCGTCAGGATGCTACATGGCGGTACTAATTGTTCCCCCAAATAGAGGACTTTACTCTATAAAACAGATCACTTGCCTATTCCACACATCCTCCCTTTTTGTCAATGCATACCATCAACATATACCAACAATACTGACATGGCTTCCCTAAGCTGGGACCCTCCAGGTGTCTTGGACTACAACTCCCATAATCCCCCAGCTTTGCAGGGTACCAGCTCAGTGAGGCTGAATTATTCAGACAACCCACTGAAGCAGCTGGCAAAGCCGCAGTGAACTAATTAAATGCCTGGTGACAGAGGACAGCCTTGACTCAGTGCCGGAAGGATGGTAAAGTCGGCTCCAGGTGGGCTCAGTTAGGAGTCCATGCCATAACGGGGGTTGAGGGCAGGGCTCCAACGAAAAGGTCCCCTTCCTTGTGGCGACCGATCGAGTCTCTTTGGAGGTGGTAAAGAGGCAGGCTGCAGAGCTTGGAAGCAACGCTCGGGCGACTGCGGTCAGGAGAGCTGCTTCATGGCTGTGACTCCTTTTCTATCCCGCCTTTTTCCCCCCTGCAAGAAACCTGGGGCAGTTGACACGGCGCTCCTCCTCCCCCTTTTATGCTCACAAGAGCCCTGTGAGGGAGGTCAGGCTGAGGGCCCGTGGCTGGCCCGAGCGCCCCAGTGGGCCTCCTGGCCAGCTCTCCCGGCCCCCGTCCAGCACTCAGACACGCTGCCCGGATCCCGCTCCCCGCTCCAGAATGTCCGTGCGTTCTCCCCGCAAGGGGAGCGCCCGGGAGCCTCCGCTAGCCAGACGAGGCGGGTCAGAGGTCTCCGCATTTAACATTCTTGTGGGCTCTTAACTGCGCAGAAACCCAGTAGAGGCAGCGCGGATGAATAAGGGCACCGTGGGGCGTCCTCAGTTCAAAGCGCCAACGATGCGGGCCGTCCTCCACCTCCCCCAGGGCACCCCCGGAGGCTGCACCTAACCAGAGGCTGGGAGAGACCAGCTGATCTTCGGGCAGCTGCCGAAAATCCCTTGGACGGGGTGGGGGGGAGCAGGGGGGGTGAGGGGGAAGGCTCGAGAGAAAGCTGTTTCTGTTTGGACCTCATAGCTTATCCGGGAGATTAGGCAGCCGTGAGAGAGGCAATGCTTTTATTTGAACCCGGCCTCGGGTGTGTTGTGGGTGGGGTTCACCCAAGGGTCAGGCCTTGGGGCAAAAGAAAGGGCGGTAGGTAGATTAAAATGTGCCATTCAGGACGGGTGGGTGCATAAGTCAGCTTGCGGGGGGGGGGGGGCTTGGATGCAGGTGGGGTGATGCTTTTGTAGGAGCAACGCTTACCGGCGGATAACCTGTGCAAATTGTAGACCTGGATTCCCTCCCCCACCCCGAAAAGGATGACATCCTCTTGGAAAAACACCACATCCTGCTTCCATGGGCGAGGCCATTCCTTTGACTTCCAGAATCCAGGCTAGCAAGCTGATAGGGACTTGCGGATCTGTGCTCTGACACACCTGGACGGTATCAGGTAGAGGGTGATAGAATTCTGATCTGTGGGGGAAATCACATGGGCCTGAATTCACCCCCCCCACTCGCATTCTCCCCTTTAATCACTGACTGCGGTTCAATTCTCCCAATATTCTCCAGACACGAGGCTTGTCAGAGAAGCCTTTTCTGTTCAACGTGGTGAATTTCCTTATTTTCTTATTGCAGGCAACATTTGGGAAAGGAGTAGAACATCCCAGAGATGTCGTTGCAGGTTCCGTGAACTGCCACCAAGAACCCGCTTTCCCCCGCAACCCACATCTCCCTGGTAACCACTCTGGGAATATAATTCAAGGGCGGACTAAAAATACTTACAATAAGTAAATACTTTCATATAAATAATAAAGAAACTTGGTCAAAAACGTGTGCAGTGCAGCACGTGCCTTGGCATCTGATGCTTCTTGGATTTCGCTGCTGCCTGCACAGATTGGGGGCCTCACGTGCCGCTTTTACCACATACTTCTGGGAGACACGGGTTGCATGAGCTGCTGCTTCATGGCTCCGGTGCATTCCAGCAGTGTGTGGTCTGACCCTTGGCATTCCTGTAGTGCTGCATCGCGCCCATTTGCTGTGCCAGCCGTTCAGCAATGCAGGAAAGTGGGAGAGTGAGCCCAATATTTGTTGTTGTTAGTTGCGAAGTCGTGTCCGACCCATCGCGACCCCATGGACAACACTCCTCCAGGCCTTCCTGTCCTCCACCATCCCCTGGAGTCCACCTAAGCTCACACCAACTGCCTCAGTGACCCCATCCAGCCACCTCATCCTCTGCCGCCCCCTTCTTCTTTTGCCTTCAGTTGTTCCCAGCATTAGGCTCTTCTCCAGGGAGTCCTTCCTTCTCATTAGGTGGCCAAAGTATTTGAGCTTCATCTTCAGGATCTGGCCTTCTAAAGAGTAGTCAGGGTTGATCTCCTCTAAGACCAACTGGTTTGATCACCTTGCAGTCCAAGGGACTCGCAGGAGTCTCCTCCAGCACCCCAATATTACGCATGGGGCACTGAGGCGGGCACCAGAACTGTATTAGATGTGACATCAACTGTGCAATTACAAGAGCTGTGTCTGGTTTTCCAAACTTGAACAGCAGCTGTGGGGATGGAAGATGGATCAGTATTGAGACCATGAGACATGGGGAGGGGGGGATTAGCTCTTTCCTCCTCTGCAGAGGTCCTAAAGACACCCCCCCAAAAAAAGTTGCTATTTGGGGAGGGGCCAGTGACAGTTTTCCTCCTGGGCCAAAGAGCAGGAGGACTTTCATTGGTGTGTGCGTGTGCGCATGTCTGAGACAGAGTTAACCTCTCTTGCTGAACTCCACAGCCCTGACTCCAACCAGGAAGAGGGAGACATCCCAAAGCTTCCATTTAAACCTCCAACCCACGCTTGTTATTCACAACCACACAATTCATGCCACATCTAAGGCTCTGTAAGAAACCAGTTTTGTGGGTGGGAATCCATGAGATTCCCTAGACTGGGCTCCCTGGACTTTGGCCCATGTTCACACAGCCATGAGCCCGCATTCCTGGTGAGCATGCCCGGTGTTCACGCAGCCTCGCCAGGAACTGAGCATCATTCAGCCGCTCCTTCCACGCCACGTGGCAGCCTTTGCTAGTGGTTGCCAGTTTGCGCAGCCTTCACTCCACAGAATCCGCAGGCTTCTTTTGCTCTCTAAGACCAGGAAGTGAGGAAGACTGCCAACGGGAGAGTGACGGGTTCCCTGTTACATCTAGTTTGGCAGAGGTAGGACTTCTCCCCGTTTATAGCTTAGTCATGAATTCTGCAACCCTGAATATTCCTCCCTGGGAGTAACCCTTCCTGAATTCAGCAGGGCATCCCCTTAAAGACGCATAAGACAGGTATGAATCACGATTTGCTACCATCAGGGTCTCAGCTGAGTGTCAGTTCCCTTTTAGTAGACAGGTACTATAGAAAATTCTTATTGGTTCTCTTTGATCAGGATTTATGCAGTGTATAACTTCCAGAGGGAATGCAGAATGTATGGTCCAATCCATACATTTCCAAACACACCAAAGAAATGTGTTCGCCAGCATGCATGGGTGCGGCAAATGCACATGAAAATATTAGTACTTTTGAAAAATGCACAAATATGCTTTAGTCAGTGAGGGAAGGATACACAAAGATGGGCAAAATTGATGCAGAGATTTGGGAAAATATGTATGAAAATACCCAGGGATTCTCCTGCAAAAGGACAAAAAGCAAAGCTCACAATCTAATAGGAAGGAATTGGAAGGAATGACAAAATGGAATTCAGAGAACTTCAGCACGCTTAATTTCTTACCATTTAGTCAAATTTGTATTCCATACATTCCTTGAACCCAAGTTGGTGTTCTTCCAATATGGGCTACAGACTCCATCATTCCCAGCCAACATAGCCACTGGCCAATCTGGCTGGAGATGATGGGAATTGTAATCCAACACAACCAAGGCCTGTCAGATTGAGGAAGGCTGATTTAACCAGTCAGGAAACATCCCTTTAAATGGGTAAAGTGCCCCATACTGTCAAATCTCAAATACTGAGGCCAAATTTCACTCCCTAAATGTAAATGTCCAATAAGTATGTATTTATTCATTTCTTACATTTATTCCCCACCTTTTTTCCTCTTGCAAGGAACCAAGGCAGCTTACCTAATTCTCCTCCTCTCCATCTTATCCCCACAACAACCACCCTGCGAGGTAGGTTCGTCTGAGAATCTGCGACTGGCCCAAAGCCACCCAGTTGGCTCCATGGCTGAGTGGGAACGAGAGCCCAGATTGGCTGAGTCCCAGTCCCACGCTTTTAACCACCACACCACACTGGTTCTCTCATTATATATGTGGGAAGTGTGTCTAATTTTTGATCTCAAAATATTAATAGTGAACTCAGATCATTCATCAAATAGATAGAATAAAATGGCACATGTGTGTTTGGATTTAATTAGGAACTTTTCCAAAAGACTCTTCTTTAAAATTAAACATCACCCCTCCTCCACATAAACCATTTTTGTAAAACAACAATCAAAAGCAGTCCTATTAAAATGGTTGAACGAGTTACATTCTGTCTAGGGTTTTGCTGTTTCCCATTATTGCTTATTAGCCACCCTGTAGGTTTAGGCCCCCCTTACCGGAATATTTCTGATTAAAGACCATGCAGATAAGCCCTAAGGGCATACATTCAGGAGATGGGACGTGGGGGGTGTCTGCCGGGCCACCCCAGCTTCCCCCTTCCTCCCATATGCATGCCAGCCCTCGGGATAACCTGCCCCCATGACCCCAGCGGGACTGCAGACTGACTGCCGGGAGGGTGGGCGCTTGCGGAGCAGCCTCATCCATCTGTTCAGGTATGTCTTTGTCCGGGCCCCTCTGTCAGCACTGGGAGGGCCGCTCACAAAAGGCAGGAAGCCGCAGGGCCTCAGGTGCAGCGAGTCACCTGTGGGTCAGGTGGACAGGAGTCTCATCATCTCTAAGCCCCCAAAGAGATAAGCTGCCATTGTCCTTGCAGACAAAAGGGCAAGGTGCCCATCAGCACCTCTGCCTCTGCCTGGCAGTGGGAGGGGCAGCCCTGATTGAACTCCCCCCTGAGGAATGTCCCCCGGCCCACATCTGGGTGGGAGAGGCCAGGTGGGGAAGGCAAGCGAGGGTGCCTCGCTTTCCTGGAGCACCGTGTGTCTTATTCCCCTCCTGCACCGCCCTGTCAGCCTGCCCAACAGGGCCCCTTGGTCTCACTCACCCTGCCATTTCTCCCCTTCACAAATGGGAAACTGAGGCAGGGAGCCAGTGGCCCACTAAGTTTGCCATGCGAACTTCTGGCTGAATGGGGACTGCGTAATGAGCTTCTCCCTGCAAGGCATTTTCTGTGTTTGGCTGCCAGTTCCTGGAGAACAAGAGACACTCGTATCCCAGTCCCCCACGTGGAGGCGCAGGAGTTTGCTCCAGGCATCGCTCTCCCACTGCCTCTTTTCCAAGGGCAGCATAACAACAGCCCTATCAGGTAGAACAGCTTGAGAAGGTGAGATCCAAGCTGAGCCCGATCAGGCTAGGGCACAGTTGGCCATGATGGCCGAGCTGGATGTCAAGGATGGATCTTCACAGCCGGTTCCTGGAACCAGGCGGGGAGATTCCTGCCTCTAGCCCTCCACTAGTTCTGCCACCTCTCTGGAGCAGCCAGAAAGCAAGCGGGTTTCTGGTTCTGGGTTGGGGTGCCACGTAAGCCCACTGCACCAAAGTCAATTGGCTGTTGATTCAGGACCAACAGAACTGGCTCAGACGACTTTTGGGAAAGGGAGTCCCACCTTGCATTCAAAAGCAGAATTTCTTGGGCCAAACCAGGCCTTAAGGCAGAGATGCTTTCACTCCACTCTCCACTCCACTGAGCAGAAGGCCAGACCAGATTGCCTGCAAAACCCTGACCAGCTTTGTGAATCCATGAATCCAGATGGAAAGACCAGAGAACCAGGAGTGCTGGAAGCTGGTGAGAGTTTCAGCCTCACATCAGAGTTTGCTTTGCTTCATTTTCTTTCTCATTTCCAGCTTTTTCTCTTTTCATCCAAATGGGCAAAGAGCACCTTTTGAACAGGTGAAGTAGACATTTTCATGCACGTTTTTTTAAAAGCTTGCAGTCCCTCTGCCCTTGACTAAAACATGAAAATAGGTCTCCTTTGCAAAATGTGCTTTTTAAAGTGTGTTTGTGTTCAAACATGATCACATGCCTGTGTACGCAAGAGCTTTTCCCCAGAAAACTGTGCTCTTGTTTCTATTCAAGTTCACAAATGGCAATGACTTGCAGACTGAAAGGACATTCTCACAAATCTGTGACTAGGCTCTGCATGCGTGCGTGCGTGCGTGCGTGCGTGTTATGGCATGAGCCATGCCATACAAGCTGTTCTGTGTGCCATGGTTGTGCAGATGCCAGAGGTCCTCCGAAACTAGCAGCATTCTGGCAAGGCAGTTTCGACGTTAGCCCCAAAGGGGGAGATAAAAGGCCTTAAAAGCCGGCTGCAGCCAGCGAGCCCCTCACTTTTAGACCCAGGGGAACCTGCTGCCAGACTCCCCAGCCCCAAAGACCTGCGGCTGGCCAGCCCCCTGCCTCACCTTGTCACTGTGGGTGGCCGCATTTCCGCTCCCTTCTGCCCTCTCACCCTCTCCCTGTTCACACACTGACCCTTCACCCAAAATTTATGGCCCCTTCCTGGCTGTAATGAAATCCACTCCCCACCCCATCGCCTGCTTCTCCATGCCTGTTTCCCCCACCCACATGCGCACATCCCAATGCTGGGCAGACGATCCGCCCTCCCCAGGTCTTGATGGAGCTGTGCCTAATGGGCTCACGCAGCTTTATGAGATACATTAAATATTTCATTTATTCCAGGTCGCACATTACTGCCCATTTTATGGCTGTTCGGAGCGGCAGGCCCTCCAGCCGCTCGTTCAAGAGACCGGGTGTCGAGTAGCCCGGCACGGGAGATGATGCAGGATCTCCGAGCCCGTGGCAAGAGACAGAGGAAGAGGGCTATGCAGGGGTCATCGGCGAAGGCTTCTCTGCAACAGGCAGAACCCAGCCAGATATGCTTTCTCGGAGGCCCCTTAGCAACCTTGAGTACCTCTCCAAGAAATAAAAACAGCATACAGAGATTGCCAGGGAGTGAAAATATGAGCTCTGTGAGGATGATTCTCAGGGCCATGTGCACACTCTTCTTCACCCAATGCATAACGCACCTACGGAGGCCACTGGTTGGCTACAGCCACGTGAGAAGCTGGGCTAACAGGATCGAACAGGGCCTCCCTCAGGGATCCTGCCGTGTGCTCCCATCAGCATGCTGAAAACCCACCTGAGCTCAGGTTTTATCTTCAGGTCAGTAGCAGGTGATTTTTAAAAAGAGACAAGTTTCTAGCCCCTATGTTTTCAAAGATATGCTTGGATGGAATTGGGGTGGGGTAAAAACACCTGAAGCTGTCTCCAAAGCCAGAGGAGTTGTTGGAAATGATTTCAAGTGGGCAGAGAGGGAGATTTCTGAGTCCTCGGAGACTCCATCCACAGTCACATGTCTGGTGAAATGAGAAGTGATACCAAAGAGTCAGCCATGGGAAATAAAAGGGGCAGTTTAAGAAAACCACAGAAAAGTCCTTAAATGGGATGTTTTCTACATGTACAGAACAGAAGAACTGCTGGATCCATCTAGTGCTGTAACATAGAAACAGAGCGAGTCAGAAGGGGTCTCCCAGGCCATCTAGTCTGACCCCCGGCTCCAGCCAGCTCCACTCATGACAATGCCTCCCATGTGCATGTCCAGCTATCCTTGAACACCCGCACCAATGGGACTGCAACCACCTTTTGTGGAAGCCCATTCCACACCCTCGGGGTCCTAACCATCAGGAAATGCTTCCTGGCTTCCAACTTGAACCTTGTGTCCCTGAGCTTTGCTCCACTGGAACGCATCCTGCCCTCCTCCACGGGGGAAAATAGGTCTTGATCCAGAAGCCTTTGGCATTCAAAGGCAGACTGTGCCTGAACAGAGAGGTTCCTTTACACTGTCTTGTCAAGAGTGCACCTGCTCTATGAATATGTCTAATCCTTTTTAAATACATTTCCAGCCATTCAAGCTGCCACCAGCTCTTCAGGCTGAACATCCTGTAAGTTCTGCATGCACATTTGCCTGAAAACAACCTATCTCTTGCCTGCTTTCCCACATCTACAGCCAATCAATCCATTCCACAGGATGTACAGAATTCAGCTTTAAGGCACAGAAACCTAATCTACCTCACCCCCTTGCCTCTTGCCAACAAAGATCTTTCTTTGTTTCAAAAGGCATTGCCACATCTTCCTCTGTGCTGTTCCATGTGTGGTTAAGGTTTTGACAAGGAAAGACTTAGCCCAGCTCCCTTTCCCTGCAGTATCCGTTGCTTCCCAGCAACAGTTTCCCGACACACCAAAGCCTCCACATTGGCATGGCAACTGGCACATTTTTATTGCTACAGTGGATTTAGGTAGAGAGGGCCAGGAGAGCTGCGTGGAGCTTTACAATGTGTGCTCACATTCAGCTTCACCCACACCTGACAAGCAAACATGTAAACTCCACTTCCAAGGTTTAAGTGGGCTTCCCCCTAGTTTTTCAGCCCAAGAGCCAGCTGGAATTGCAAGCTGATGGAAGAGCCCATCTGATCTCTTCTAATTTGATTGCCTTTCTTTCTGCAGTTATCGGGGTGTCAGCTTTGGCCTTGCCTATTTCAGGGGACACCTTCGTTTGCACCAGCCTCCTTGAAGTACACGCTGGGCCCGTCGGATGGCTGACCTGTCTCTGTGATGCCCCCACTGTGGAGGAAGGTCCATTTGACTCGATCTCTGTGGCACATCAAGGCGTCCCTCTCTCGGAAAACCTTTCGCGAAGCCAAGCGCATTTGCTGGGGCTGCTGCTGTCCTGGTACATCGCTTTGATGGGCCACATCCCAGCTCAAGCACATCTGCCTCGACAAGCAGGAATGAGTCTATAGCAAGGCCCTTTTCTCTCCTTTTGTAAGCTTGAGTAGGTTCTGCCTGGCCAAAAGTGAGGATGTGGACAGTGGGGTTGGGACAAACCCTGTTGGGATCTATCCCCCAAGCATTCGCAGGCTTCCTCCTGGTCTTCCCAAGGGAGCCAAGTGGAGAGGAAGTCCACAAGTGCTCGCCGGGCCCGGCTGGGCAGCCTGCAACCTTCTTTTGCATCCGCAGCCACCCAAAAGGCAGCCGCAGCTGGTGCAGAAGACAGACGCTGCTCGCACAGCAATAAGGCGACTGATTTCATGAAGAGCCCCTCACAAGTGCATGTCTGTGGCCTGCCTTCTTCAGCACCAGGAGCAGCTGCCATCTGAGTGGCGGCCTCTTATGCACAAGAGTGGGACTCCGAGCTGTTGGGAGCTTCCTCTAACCCGCAACCAGCCTTCTTCAGCACTCCTCTGCTTGTGCCATGCATGGAGCTCAGCTCCTTTTGAGCGCAAGCCCAGGGAATCCGATGGACTCCTCACTCCTCCCTAATGGACAGCATGCATGGACCTCCTTTCCTGCTGGTTCCCCGATGCACTGGAGGGACGTGGCCAGAGGGAACCTGCTCCTCCACCTGTGGGCGGCCACACCTGTGCAGGGATGGACCATTCCCTTGGGCCTCTGTCCTCAGCAACTTGTTTTTCTGAACTTGGACTTAGAGGTGGGTCTGTCTATTGCTGGTGCACATCCATCTCTCAGGAATTTCTCATTCCTAAATCTCTTCTGCTACATCTGTTGTTGTGAGGACGGCTTGCAGAGGAAGTGGCTCGAGGAGCACCAAGGTCCCTGGATGCAGAAGGCAAGCTTCCCTCCCAACAATATGGTCTTCAGTGGGAGCCCCACAGCATGCACACTGCCGTAATCCAGCCCGAATTTTGCCAAGGCACGAAGGATGTGGCTACGTGAGGCTGCCCCTCACATGGTGCTTGTTGACAGTTCGCTCCTGCTCCCCCTGTCTCCAGTCTGCTTTGCTGCTCATTCTCTGGACACTGGCTGGGGGGACCTACCTTCTCCCTCCAAAGAAGGCATGCTCTTCCCCCACCTGGCTTTGGACTTTTCCTCCAAGCCCCTGCAAGCAGGTTGCCCCATGGTGTGACTTGCGCTTCTGAATTTTTCTTGCTAGGGACAGCAGAAAAGGCGCCTTTGTAGTAGTCAGGCATTACAGAGAGTGTTGTTCCTGCACAGATGCCAAAAGCTTTACTCCAAATAGAAGAACCCCACAGGGGTCCTGGGCAACCTCCAGGCCCCCAGTGGGATACCAAACCGCAGGGGAAAGGACCCTTTGATCTTCAGCTGTGCAGAGAGAGAGCTGCAAGAGATGAATCTAAGGGCAGCCATTCACCACAAAGGCACCAGTCCGTTTTGCAGTTCCTGCTTTCTGTAATGTAATTGGAAAACCTGCGTATTCTCTGGAAAACTCAGAGAAAAAAGGCTCCCTTCAGCTTCTGGAGACAGTTAATTGGGGTGTGCCAGCATGCTGAAGTCCTGGAGGTGTTTTGAAAGAAGCATCCCTATGCCCTGAGTCCAGACGGGTGAAAATGTTGCCTTATACCAAGTAGGGATCAGTGATTTTCTTTATATGCAAACATACCAAACTCTGCAAAGTTGGAACAATAGAATGAGAGAGAGAGAGAGAGAGATTAATAGAGGCAGAGATAAATCGAGTGTGAGAGAAACAAAAACAGGCAGATTCGTCGGTTCAGACCCACGGCTTTGAATTGCTTGCCTCAGTACAAATGCCTCAGCTTGACGCCATGTCAATGAGTAGGGTCGCCATGTCTTTTTTTCTGTGGGGCTCCTCATCCTAGCAGTCATCTAGTTGCCAGCTACTTCATAGTCCTCTTCATGCTAGCAATAGTTCCAGCTTGAACTCGGCTGGTGCAGATGGGAGGGAATTTCATTTCAGGTTGCACTGGAGACGAATTTACCAAGCGTCACAAAGTGCCTCGTATTCAGGAAAGAAAGAATGCGGGACCTTAAACACTGGAAGGTGAGACAGCAAAAGGGATGGATTCCCCCATTGCCAGCCTGAGTCGGGCTTGCTTAGAGCACCGTAAGTGACACGGATGGCAAGGATCTCCCCTGGTTTCCACGCAGGAGCTGTCCTTGCCTCAAGCGGAGATGCCTGGAGCTGAAAGCGGGGCGTCCTGCATGCCAGACGGGGCTCCTCTGCTGAGCTGCAGTCTCCCCCTAATGCTGCCTCTGGGGTAGGGAACCTGCAGTCTTGGGCTGCATACAGCTGGGTCCCGATCTTTTCGATATCTAGCAACGCCCATTTCTGCCAATTTTTCATACACCTTCTTCTTGAATTAAGGCTTCTACTTCACTGCCCTCCCAACATAGAATTTGCTCCCCCAAAACAAGTGCTTCCCACTCTCTCGGCTTTTAGAAAGGGAGTGAAGTCACATCTTTAGTCTTTTAAAAGGTACAGTTTACATTTCTCGATTCATTTTAACTGTTTATACATTCTTGTTATTGTTTTAAGGGTTTGTTGTTTCGTTTCTTGCATTGCTTTAAATTGTAGCACGGAAGGCACTATAAAATGTTAAGTAATATAGTGAAGTAATGTAGATCTTGACAAGAAAAGTTTTCCCTTTTATAATACCTCTTCCACGTGCTCATCTGGTAACATGATTTGGTAATGTTTTGCATAATTTCAAAACCTGTTTGACCAGAGATAGCAATGTATATGAGCTATCTGGGAGAAATGTGTGTGTTCACATACAGAAGTACAGTCATACAGTAAGATACTTTTTAATGAAAGCATTCAATACAAACATACTTTTTCTGACTGGGAAAAAGCTCTGGGAAACTGATCCTGAGACCCTTCAGTGTTTTCTTCAGTATAAATCATGGGAAAGCTGGCTTGGAAGGCCTGTTTGGACAGCACCCATGACATCACCAACCCCAGAGTCCAGAAGTGCTTTTGTTTCATGCTTTGACCATTTTTTTTCCAAAGGTAGAGGTTGAATATGTGTGTGTGTACATGTGTGTGTGCTAGTTGCAAAGTTGTGCCCGACCCATCGTGACCCCATGGACAACATTCCTCCAGGGCTTCCTGTCCTCCACCATCCCCTGGAGTCCACCTAAGCTCACACCAACTGCCTCAGTGACCCCATCCAGCCCCCTCATCCTCTGCCGCCCCCTTCTTCTTTTGCCCTCAATTGTTCCCAGCATCAGGCTCTTCTCCAGGGAGTCCTTCCTTCTCATTAGGTGGCCAAAGTATTTGAGTTTCATCTTCAGGATCTGGCCTTCTAAAGAGCAGTCAGGGTTGATCTCCTGTAGGACTGACCGGTTTGATCTCCTTGCAGTCCAAGGGACTCACAGGAGTCTCCTCCAGCACCACAATTCAAAGGCCTCAATCCTTCGGCACTCAGCCTTCCTTATGATCCATCTTTCACAGCCATACATTGCAACTGGGAAAACCATCGCCTTGACTATACGCACTTTTGTTGGCAGGGTGATGTCTCTGGGACTAAACCCCACTCAGCTCTGTGGAGCTTACTTCTGAGGAGCGATGGGCAGGACTATGCTGCTCATGAATGCACAAAGACCTCTCTCAACGGTTATTTTAAAAAAGAAAAGAAGAAAGAGGAAAACTCTTGAATCACAAGCAAGAGGCATCCAGTCTGATATCCAGTCTAAGGAAACAGAAGTTGCAAAGTCCAGGTCACATGGTCAGTGAAAGACCAGAGAGATCACAGTTAAATCGAAACATCCTTTTTATTCTGTGTGCATTGTGGGAATCAAAGGCTATTTTATGGTACAGTCCCATCCACTGCTACTGGGAAGCCAATAGGACCTGCTCTTGGGTCAACATGTACCAATTAAGCTCCACAGTGATGCTTGTCTTCAGGGTTAACTTCACTGATGCCAAAAATACCAGAGCCAGAGCATAAAAGGAATGTTGCAACTTGATGCAATCCTCCACTTACCTGTATCATCATCATCGTCGTCGTCGTCATCTGTTTGTCTGTTCCCTTGCTTTATTCTGAACTTGATGCTCAAGTGCAGACAGAACTTAAAATCATTTGGCAAGGGGCTGCGTAGGAAGAGGAAGCAAACCATTCACTTCTGATACATTTTTAAGAAGAGATCAACTCTGCCTCCTCTTCCAGGCTGCAAGCTTAGCCTCCAGGCAAAAGGCTGGGCCACCTCCACTCATTACCTGTTGATGATAAGGACAGGTGTCCAATCCAAAACTGTGGTTGCCAACCTGCCAGAGGGGACTGGCAGGAAAGCTGTCTTTTCTGCAGCAGCACTAACATCTTTCTAAAATGCTGTCAGCAACACAGGGAGGCAGAAGGAAGGTAGGGATGGAGGAGAAATCCATACTGTTTGCATTTTAATGGGAGCATACCTAATTTACAGTTCCAGGACCAAAATGTGATGCTCTTACTTTTCCAATTTTTGAAATGTTCCCGATTTTTTTCACCTATCAACAAATGCATATTAGGGGGAAAGGACACACAAAAATATTGTATATGCTAATGAAAGTAAAGTACAAAATCACATTAAATTACAGAAAATTGCTTGCCAAAATGGATATTTTGGGCAAAACAAAATGCATATATTAGGAGAATGGACAGCTGCTGCTGGTGCTACTGGGCAAACCCCTCTGCCTGGAGAGACGCGGATTGAACTTGATGGGGCAGAGGGAAGACTTCTGCTTTGTCCACAAAGCTATTACGATCCACTGTGGTGTGACTGTGAGAGTGCAGGACTGGGACTCAGGAGATCTGAGTTCTAGTCCCCGCTCAGCTATGAAGTCACTGGGTGTCTTGGGGCCATTTCCTCACCCTCAGCCTAGTCTACCTCACCAAGTCGCTGTAAAGGTACAATGGGGAGGAAGAGAACCTTGTAAACCATCTTGGGTTCCTTGCAAGAGGAAGAAAAGTGGGGTATCAAGTATCACCGTCATAAAGATCAGCATAGCACAGTCTGGAAAGGAGGCCAGTAGAGATACCCAGAACCAAATCCACCCACCATGGCTGGAGAACCTGAAGGTGCCCTAGGTAGACCTTCTGAGGAGAAGTTCAGACCGGCCAAGGGCAACGGGTGATGGGGCCACCCATTCATTGGCAGCGGGGAGCGCTATGGTGCCCACAAAGAGGACACGCCCGCCACACGCGCAGGCCCTGTAGGACCTCAGGAACGGGCACGGGCAACAGCGGAGAGAAGATGAGGAAGACAAGGCTTCCCAAGCAAGAGTATCTATGTATTTAATCACTTTCCATACCTAACATACCAGGGAAAGTGAGGGATTTGAGAAAAGATGCTGCCCTGGACAGGTCAACCTTCTAGCCAAGGCTACATCAGTCAGTGGCATCCTTGCCGGTATCATGGAATCATGGAATAGTAGAGTTGGAAGGGGTCCTGAAGGCCATCAGGTCCAACCCTCTGCTGTTGCAGGACACCCAGTTACACCATCCCACTGTCAAATTTCTTTTTGAATGTCTCCGGTGTGGGAGCGCCCGCCACCTCTCTAGGCAGCTGGTTCCACTGTCATCTTGCTCTGACAGTGAGGAAGCTTTTCCTGATGGCCAGCCTGAATCTGGGCTGTTGCAACTTGAACTGATTATTCTGTGTCCTTCCCTCTGGTATCAGCAAGAAGAGATCTTGACCTTCCTCTTTGTGACAGCCTTTCAGGTACTTACAGAGGGAGATCATGTCCCCCCTGAGTCTTCCCTTCTCAAGGCTGAACATGCCCAGTTCTCTCAGTCTCTCCTCACAGGCCAGTGTTTCCAAACCCTGCATCATTTTGTTGGACCAGGGACCACTGGACTCTTTCTAATTTACCTGCATCTTTCTTAAATCTTGGTGCCCATATGATGTCCTCAAGATGCTTTGGACTCCAACCCAGCCCCAGAGGCCCCCCTGATGGTTGTGGGTGATGGGAGTTGTTGTTGTGCAGAACCTCTGGAAGACGTCAGGTTTAGGGAAGCTGCTCTAAGATAATCTTGTTCATGTAAAAATGGGAGATGTGTCAAAAATTGTTTCTGTTCATTTTTTATCAGGATTTACCCACCTACGGCTAGGGATGACTCAAAGCTTCATGGAATCCACTCCTCTAGGATTCGCAGGCTTCCTTTTGTGCTTAGCCCTGTCTTTGAAAGCAAGAGAAGAAAGAAATTCTGCAAACATGCATGGAATGTACATTACATTGTACATTATTTGATACCTAGCAAAACATCTGCTTCTGCTTCATTGACTATGCTGAAGCCTTTGATAGTGTGGATCACAACAAATTGTGGCAAGTTCTTAAAAAGATGGGAGTACCAGACCATCTTATTTGTCTCTTGAGAAACCTATATGTGGGTCAAGAAGCAACAGTGAGAACTGGACACGGAACCACTGATAGGTTCAAAATTGAGAAAGGAGTTCAGCAAGGCTGTATACTGTCACCCTGCCTATTTAACTTATATGCAGAGCACATCATGAGAAAGGTGGGGCTAGACGAATCACCAGTTGGAATTAAGATTGCTGGGAGGAATATCAACAACCTCAGATATGCAGATGATACCACTCTCGTGGCAGAAAGTGAAGAGGAACTAAAGAGCCTCTTGATGCAGGTGAAGGATGAGAGTGCAAAAGTTGACTTGAAACTCAACATTAAGAAAACTAAGATCATGGCATCCAGTCCTCTCACTTCCTGGCAAATAGATGGGGAAGAAATGAAGGTAGCGACAGATTTTATTTTCCTGGGCTCCAAGATCACTGCAGACAAGGACTCCAGCCAAGAAATTGAAAGGCGCTTGCTCCTGGGGAGGAAAGCTATGGCAAATCTAGACAGCGTACTAAAAAGCAGAGACATCACCCTGCCAACAAAAGTGCGTATAGTCAAGGCTATGGTTTTCCCAGTTGCAATGTATGGCTGTGAAAGCTGGATCATAAGGAAGGCTGAGCGCCGAAGAATTAAGGCCTTTGAATTGTGGTGCTGGAGGAGACTCCTGTGAGTTCCTTGGACCGCAAGGAGATCAAAGCGGTCAGTCCTAGAGGAGATCAACCCTGACTGCTCTTTAGAAGGCCAGATCCTGAAGATGAAACTCAAATACTTTGGCCACCTAATGAGAAGGAAGGACTCCCTGGAGAAGAGCCTGATGCTGGGAACAATAGATGGCAAAAGAAGACGGGGACGGCAGAGGATGAGGTGGCTGGATGGAGTCACTGAGCCGGTGTGAGCTTAGGTGGACTCCGGGAGATGGTGGAGGACAGGAAGGCCTGGAGGAGTGTTGTCCATGGGGTCGCAATGGGTCAGGCACGACTTTGCAACTAACAACAACAAAAAAGGGCTGTTTGAATCCCAGGCATGTTTGCCAGGAACTCTCACTCACAGCCGGGTCAAAGCTGATCAGAGTGCAGGGCGCTGAGCCCAGGAAACAGTGGATTCCCATTCCCAAAACAGATTCCTCACACATCCCAGATTGGCACCTTCTGGACTGAATGTGGCCATCTCCAAGCTTATAATGTGATTTGTGATCCAAAAGCCACTTGCAGGAAATGTGTGTTAAAAATTGAGTACATTTGAAAAGGGAGCACAAATATGTTTCAATCTGTGGGAGAAGAATGCACAACTGACTGCACAACTGATGCATCTCCCACAACTGTGGGAGAAGACTGCACAACTGATCCATCCATTTTGGGACAAAGTGCATGCAATTCTGTGGGAAAAGGAAAAATAAAGCTCACAATCTGATATGGACTTGAGTTGGAATGAGCTTGGGATGGAATCTGGAGGACTTCAGCAAGCTGGAAGCTGGCAGTTCACATATCTTTATAAAATAGCCACACAAGACTGGCTTTTTGTGGGAGCATCGTGCTTCTGCCAGACATGAATTTTAGCAATGGCTGAGAAATTTGATCTCCAGATTCTGATAAAAACTGACCTCATCCACAACTCCTGGACTATCACACAGATGGAAATTTGTTATCCACTGGGATTTTGCACTTCTCTGAATGCTCTGATGCAGTTTGTGGCTCCAAAAATGTATAAAAATGTTTTTAAATGCCTCTTTTGAGAGAAAATATGTTAGACCAATTTGGAGATAAAGTACATGTAAATGTATATTGAAATGCAAATTTTCATGCAGGATGTTTTTGGCAGGGGAGTAATAGGTGCATGTAGAAAAGGGATAGGACAGAATTATGGTCAATACAACTTCAGAAAATACAATCTTGAAACAGGGTGTCCATGTGGCCAACTTTACAGAGGACAATCCTCAGAAGGAGTCTTTTATCTGAACAAATTTCTAGTGCATGACTGATCTAAAAATAAAACATCATCCAAAGGAGGAGCTGAAAAGCCTTGAAACTGCCCTGTAACAGCAACTGGAGAATAGGTTTAGCAAGAAATGCAGGTCACCTGGTTACATCCTTCCCCTCTATGGCTAAAAGGATTGTTTAGAGTGTGACGTGTGCAGGTATGTATGTATTTAAAAGATGTGTACATTGTCTTTTAGGCTTATAATCATCATAAATCGATGCATCCTGATTTCACTGAAAACCTATCTGCTATAGCTCCCTATGGCTCTTCAACTTCAAACCAGACCTGGACTGAATATTTCTTCAAATTGAAGAAACTTTCAAACAGAAGAATGTCCCCTGGCAGCACCCCAAACCAGAGGACTGTCCTCTACGAGGGAGGACACCTGGCCCAACCTACTGGAAAGACAACTTCAGCTATGTTCCCCCACAGAAAGAGAAGAAGTGAGACCCTGGACCCAATATCCGCCATCTTCAAGGAGTGGAATGGCATTTCTGCTTGATCTGTGCCCCGTGCCGTTATTAGCAAGACTTTTTTCCTAGTTCTCTTCCTCATTATTTAATTACTGGGCAGGAGAGCTGAGAAACAGAGCAGATTCTGCAGACTGCAGGGAAGAATTAAGGACTTGGACTTGCCACAGAGTCTGCCTTTCCCTCTTCTCTTCTCTTCTCTTCTCTTCTCTTCTCTTCTCTTCTCTTCTCTTCTCTTCTCTTCTCTTCTCTTCTCTTCTCTTCCTTCCTTCCTTCCTTCCTTCCTTCCTTCCTTCCTTCCTTCCTTCCTTCCGCTCTCTTCTCCATCTTTCTCTCTTCCACGGGATAAAGGGAGCCCCTCAGTGACTTTCCAGGCAGCTGAAGCCAGCTGGGGCACACCAAAGCAACCATGGTTAGTTTTCCAAGAGGAAGAAAAGCCCAATATGGAGGTGATGCTCCTGCTACAGCATCCCACACCACAGAGGAATGCCCATCAGCTACATCCTCAGTTTTCCCATTTTCATAGATTTAATGGAGAACCACGTGCAGCTTCACTAGCATGAATAAAGGTGACAGCTCCCACTACCCCTTTACCATACTTCCGCTTAGCTTTTCCTCATGATGGTCACCCCTTTCCGCACTTTTTCTGACCAGAGCTGCCCATGGGATTCTAAGTGTGGTTGCACCATAGATTTATATCAAGGATCATCAAGAGCATAAGCACAGGTCCTCACTCACTTCTGGGACAACTTGCTAAGAGAAGGTGCAGGCTTTGAGGCAAGGGCCTGATCGGGTCTCTTGGGACCAGCTGACTCCATGCTCAGGCAGAGGGGCACCATAGCCTAGATGGTTCCCATGAGCCACAACGCAGCCAGATTCTGCTTCTGAAAGATAGTGCTCGTGACCCAGAGAGCTGACTGCTAGAACCTGGCCTCTGCACGTGCTGGCTTGAGACCCCTTCCTCCCCGGGGATCTTGAACCCCACGGCAGTGCAATGCAGAGAGGAAAGGATCGGTGCCACCACCTGCTTGCGCAATCCTCGGCAGCTGCTGGCATGAAGAACTGCTGCGTTTGCTGGCTACTCCTTGGGGCAAGGGAAAGCGCAGGGAGAAGCAGCCAGCCACCGTGGGGCCATGGTTGCTTTGAACACGCCCGCCTATCTGCATCCCTCTAATGATCAAGACTCCGGGATCAGCACAACCACAGCCCGACGAGTGTTCAAGCGAGCGCTTGCTTTCAAAGCCTGCCAGGCTGCCAAGCCTTTGAAGTGGTGGAGCATTGCGAGCAAGAAGAGATAAAACCACGCCAGGCTGCCAGTCAGCGAGGGAGGGAGCAGGATCCTGCAGGGCGAGTAGGGGAACCTCAGACACATGGAAAGCGAAGCCAAGAGACTCAGGCTCTTTCCCAACAGATAAGACGGGAGGGCAAGACTCTCATTGCCTGGTTTCCAATAGCAGCCAATCCATTGCTTCACTGCTTTCTGATTCTCTGATTCATCCATCCAGTTTTGCATGCACGGAAGACCTATTTTCTTTGTTTTTCGACTTTTGAACGCATCTATTGCAGCATCTTAGGAGACCCATCCCTGTTCATCTTCCTCACATAGGAAAGGATGCCTCATTAGAGTGCACGGCACAGTAACTTTTTGTTAAGCGCTTGCCCTTAAAATGATTTGTCCATTTGCTGACAAAAGAGGACAGTCTCTTCTTTGGGATTGTTTCTTGGAAATCCTGCTTGTTTGTTTTTGTTTTTGAGAAAAGCAAAACTCTGTCTTTCCTTCCTTCCTTCCTTCCTTCCTTCCTTCCTTCCTTCCTTCCTTCCTTCCTTTGCAATTGTAATCTACACAAAGAATACTTACCCATGAATTCAAAGGAAGAGGCATAGACCAGAAAGGCCAGGACACTTCTATTTGCATCCTTCACATTTCCATCCTGCCGCGTACCTTCTTCTCTGCTCATACGGTTCTTTCTCTGCAAATGTAGCTGGACTTCCTGCAAGGGGGATGCTCAGAGCTCCCTCCTCTCCTAGCAAATCCTAGACAGCATGAGCAATGGATGCTTGGCTTGTACCAACCTGGTTGCTTCATTCCAGGAGGAGAGAGTGTCGGTTTGTCCTCTTCTTGCAGACCTTTGCTTCTCCCATGTCCCCCTTTTAAAAGATGCAAAACAGTGCCAGAGGGCTGACTTTGTGGAGTGAAGTTTGAGCCCTGATGCTTGCATCCATTGTGCAGAATTCACTCTGCCCCCTTTCTACTGCTTAGACAGAACAGCGCCACAGAAGAGGGGAGGCATTCCCTCGGTGGAGCCAACCTGTGCATCCTATCGAGAAGCACCTCTGATGCCAGAGTCCTGTCCTCCCATGTCTCTGAGGATGCCTTCCTCTCCCACTTCAGCTTGGGGGCTGGAGGAGGAAGACTCCAGCAAGCCCACTTCCACGGTCTCAGCTATCAAAAAGCAGGATGTTTCCCCGTGCCCACACACAGCAGCATCTGTCTCCCAACAGAGTTGCGAAAGAGTCCAAGATTATGCCAAGGAAGAGCAAAAGCAGCAGCCGCAGCTGTCAGGGAACTGACAGGGCCGGCCGGCCCATGGAGACGCCAGGTCCATGGGTCAGTAACAGCTTCTGAGCTCTGAGACAGAGGCTGAAGCTCGCTGGCATACTTCGTGGAGATGGGTGGGGGCAGAGCTTAAATCGAGCCTCGTCCAACACACGTCCCAGGCGGCACAGCCCAGATGGCCCTGGATCTGTGACAGTTACCCCCAATGAGAGATCCTTGCTGAGGTTGACGCCCCTAGAGGTGCACAAATCAGCAAAAGCAGAGCCTTGCGGTTGTCAAGGTTCTGTGATTTTCGCTGCAAAGCCTGCTTTGACTCGGGAATGTAACAGATTGTGAGCTTTCTTTTCTCTTCCGCAAGGATATTGTTATGCATTTCTCTGTGGCCTTTTTTGAAATGACACATTTTTCATTTCTTCTCCCACAAGGAAATGCAAGTTAGTGGGCACCAGATCACATGGTCATACATGAACAGATTTCCAGTCGCAAGTAGCATTTCTGTCAGCATTTGGTTCAAAGATGCACGAATTGGACAAGCTTGTATAAATTTAGGAACCCCGTGAATTTCTGCATGCCTCGCAGTGGAGGCATCTCCAGATCTTGGAACTGGCAAGAATTCCTGGGCTAGAATACATAACCCATACAGGCATTCCACCTTTCGCCATTCAATGGCTGACTTGATGGGTTTTCCCTGTCTTATAGAACTAGAAAACACCCTTAGGGCCTGAGACTTCTTCTGCTTCTCCTGGGAATTTCACTTTCAATACCAAAACCAACAAAACCTTTAGGAAGACAGTCTAGGACAGTGATGCGAATCTTTTAGAGACCGAGTGCCCAAACTGCAACCCAAAACCCACTTATTTATCGCAAAGTGCCAACACTATAATAAAACCTGAAAACTGAGGTTTTTAGTTTAGAAAAAACAACTCACAGCCAGGTCAAGCAAAATATATGTATCTTTGGCAGTGCAGAGCCAATGTGAAAGCTCAGACAAGTCACAGCTAATGAGTCATAGCTCGTGACATCATCGCCTGGCACCGCTACTCCTTTCCGAGCGTGCGCATGGCCCCTGTGTGGGCTGTTATCCGAATCTCGGCTGCTGGGGCGATGCTGGGTGACTTGGCCTGCGTGTTGACAGAGAGGGCTCTGCATGCCTGCTGCGTCACATGCGCCATAGGTTCGCCATCACTGGTCTAGGACATGGTAGTGCATCACACACACATCCAAACTGTGCCCCTTGGCAGGTGGTGGGAGACAGTGGCCGATAGGCCTTTCATCAGTAATGTTTGTCTGCAGACCATGAAATATTAAGGCTAAAACCCTGTATTTCAGGGAGTGCAGCTTCCTGTGTGTAGGCTCTCAAGTAAGCTTCCTTGCCCTTCCTGGAGACCTTCTGTATAGCCTGAAAAGTCTGATCCTGCCAAATCTCGTGATGCTAAGCAGCATCAGCCCTGGTTAGAATCTGGATGGGAGACCCGAGTCCTGCACAGAGCAGGCGGTTGGGCCCAATGGACTGATGATGACACAAACAAGGCAGGCTGCAGTGGGGAGGCCATTCCAAAGATGGGGGGCACCACAGGGAAAGCCCTCCCCCTGATTGCCACTGGCTGAGCCTCCCCCAGAGTTGAAACTTGGAGGAAGGCCCCAGATATTGAGCATTGTGCCTGGGTAGCTCCCCAAAGCCATGTGGGCCATCAGTGTAATGGTGTTGACATCATCAGAGGGAAATAAAAGCCATACTTCTGATAGAGCTCACATGTGTCAATGAAAATCAAACTTTTAATACAAAAATCCCTGCACCGAGACAAGGGAGGGGCTCTCTTGAATTGGGGGCAGCTTTTGCAGAAGGGACCCCCCCTTTCCCAACACACACACACCTACACAAACCCTTTCAGCTTGGCCCAGCTTTGCATGTGGAATGTTACCAGGTCTGGTTTCCCCACCTAAAGGAAAACAGGGCTAGGAAAAACAACTCTAATACCCGAAGACTGCCTCCCAATTAGAGTAGACCATACCGAATTAGAGGAATTTGATATGGTGTAAGGGATGAGCAGGCATCTCTTTCCATTCTCCTCAGGAACGCAGGTTGCCCCTTCTCTGCACAGCTTTCAGCATATTAGGAGTCTTTCCAAAAGCTTTTCATTTTCAAAAGCTTTTACAGGTTTCTGCTGGTTTGTGCTCCTTGGTTTTTCTTTAGTAGAGTTTTGTGCTAATGCTTGTCATTTTAATTTGCTGTTCAGCAGTTCTGAAACCTTTATTGTTTTAATGATTTTGTTGCTGCTGCTGTTTAAAGTTTTTGAATGCCTATTGCTTTGAGCACATACATACGTTGGGAAAGTGACTAAAATGTGAATGAATACATAAATGTTGGGAATAATGAGCAGTTGTACTTGCCACTGTGGAAACTCTTCATTACAATTCTTTCCTCACGGTTTTGTTTTGTCCTATCAACACCCCTGTGAGGTAGGACGGGTTAAAGGGCAGTATCTGGAAGGACAACAGTTGGGACTAGAAATTTAAACTCAGGAGGTCTGACTTCACGACTAACAAGAACAACAACAACAAATTTGTGCAAATTTGCACTTTTTGCACAACCTGCAATCTCAACATTTGCAAAAGCTGAGCTGGGCTGTCAAGGGTGGGATATTTTGGAGGGGCTTCACCCACAGGGTCCCCATAGGCTGGAGATGACCTGACAGTGTGTAACAACCGAGCAGTTTGGGCAAGTCCCAGTATTTGTTCAAATCAACCATTTTATGCAAATAGCACTTGATTTATGTGTTTTTCCAATGCTAATTCATACAAATTGCATAAATTCACACAACTTCCTTAGGGTTTTTTTTTTTTTAATTGTGCAAATCGTGGCCCTGTTTTAGAAATGAAAATCAATTTGCATCACAGCAGTTCAGCATCAGCACCGGGCTGGCAAATGCAAATTCACTGGAGAAGGCAAATCGCTGCTGGGAACCTTTGTGGGTTGCAAGCTGGAGCCTCCATCTCTAGCTGCCTCTTCCGTGCAGCTTCCGTCCTGTCCTGCACAAGCAGCAGCCACAGTCCTCCCCTCCAAAACCGTTCAAGTTCCTTTGTGCAGGCTCCCTTGGCCGTGCCGCTGGCAGCAAGCAAAAATGCCCGTGACTACACGGGCGGTGGCTCGGTTGCACGCGTTGAATTCAGTGCATTTGACTAATAAATGAAAGCAGGCAGGTACAACAGCTGGGGAGGGCAAAGCAGGCGGCTCTTCCACAGCTGACCTATTGGACTCGGAAGTGTTAATGAACGCATGCAGCAGAGACGGGCAGTCACCACCCGTTCTGCCTTTCTCGCCACGAGGTCAGTCCAACAGGGCCTTATTTATCATGGCTGGATAGGTAGATACTTCTTTTCTTGAGTGCTCAAAGCACTTAAGGGAGGGCGTCTCAGAAATCTATGCAGCAAACCCAGCATGGGACCACAATCCCTCTTCTGGCCTGGATCTACACCGACCCAGCGATCATACCTGTGGCCTTCCTCCGAGTGCCGCCCAGACGGGGGCATGGGGGCAGCAGCACGGCCTTCCCAGTGGTGGCTCCCCTAATGCAGAAGACTCTCCCCGCTGCTGCCATCTCCTCACTGCCTGCCAGGACTCCTCTCTGCTCCCAGGCGCTGCATGGCATAGGAGGGGCATTTGTCCCAGTGGTCTTTTGAACGCATCCAGTATTTTTACCTATGTCATCTTCAGCCTTTTCAATTGTTTTACATTTTGTGCATTGACATTTAATGTGGCATTTTATGATCTGCATTAGTGGTTTGTAATTGTCTGAATGCCTGCAATCTGCCCAAGAGCTTCAGATATGGGGTAGTGTAGAATTAAATCAGTCATAATATTAGCATTCTGGTTTGGATAGCCAAGCATTTTCCTGGCATTCCCTTTCACTTAACCCTTAATCTTCATCTGTCCTTCAAGCCAAGCTATTTATGTGAAACACACACCTTCACTTGCTCCCCTCCACCCACCCCACCCCCTTTTGTCCCCTCATGCAATTTTTAAAAAATATTTACCTAACCAGTCAGGAATCATACAGCGAACAAGATCAACAGCCAACAAGGTCTGGCTGCATGCGGACCCACTGGGGACTCCCAACAGAAAGTGAAAGCAATATTTCCTGTGGCCTGGAGGGTCCCAACTAGGAACGTGTATGGACCCTGTCTAGTGCATGAAATCCACCGGATTCCCTTCTTTCGCCTTCCGGGACTCCAGTCTACCTACAGCAACCCAGAGTCCAAGTTGCTGGCGAGCTTGTCTGGGATTCATGGGAACTGGCCCAGCGGCAGCAAGTGGGGAGAAAGCTGAATACCAGGAATGGTGGCTGGTGAAGGTTGCCAGTTGCGCAGTTACTCGCAGACTTCTTGGCTGGGCTCCTTTGCAGGATAGGGCCGGGCATGAGAATTCTGGAGGGCCAGATGCCAAAAAGGTTCATCCCAAGCTCAGTCCTGGTCAATCGGCTCGCCAAATGCCCATCTGAGATGGAAGATGCAGAGATGCTTCTCTCAAGGCCAGGCGCCCTGGGGGGCAGGCACTCCTTGGGAATAACCGAGAGGTAGAATTGGTGGGAGAGGACTTGGCGCTGGGGAGTTTCTCGGGCACGGATGAGATCGTTGACCCTGCCACCAGCGCCGGCCAATTTGTGATGTGGGTGGACTCTCAGGGAAGTGCCCTCTGGTGGCCCTAACCCTCTTCCCACACTGAAGGGTCCTGGAGGGATTTATCTAGCAGTGCAGGGCAGCAAGAGGGATCATGGGAGTGCTGAGGAACTGGTTCTGTGGAAGCCATTTTGTGTGCAACCATTCTGCCATTTTATTTCCCAGAATGCTTCCAACAGAGTGTCACTTTGGGACATTGTGGGATTTTACAGTGGGAGCCCCAGCTGCTCAGCTTTTACTGGAAGACCTTTGAAGAAAAATAAGGCTTTAGCGTGACCTACTGGGCCCTGGGCTGCAGTGGTCACCCAAGTGCCCTGCCCATTGACGCTGGTCCTCTTGGCAGGCCTAGCTGTACTGATGCATCTATTTGTTATTCCAACAGAGCTACGCTGATAGCTCTGACTATTTTTAAGTCAGAACCAGGAAGGGAAGCATTTAGAAAAGAGCCATATATACATTGACCTTGGTGAAGTTGGGAAAATGGAAAAAGACAGGCAGGGTGCAGAGAATGTGCATCAGAACTAACCGATGTTGCTTGCAAAGATGCCATAAACTTGCATTTACTTTTTTTTTTTAAGTGCAGCCTTGGAGAGATTGCAAAATGCTGCAAAGTCTCTTTTCTCTCCGAAGGAAGCAGGCACCATTTCAGAGCTTCCTTGTCACCTAGTGCGGTTTTCGCACCTCGCTTCAGCCCGGATTTCAAGGAGGTGGACGTGTTTTCAGACACGCTTCACTAAGTGGGTGTGAGTGGGAGCTGAATGCTGCTGGAGGGCAGAAGTACAGAGCTGTCAGAGGGTGCAAGACAGAAGTCTGTGTTAATTGGAGGCTGGGGGTGGGGATGAGCCGCTTCCACGCCTGTGCACCATTTCCTGTGCTGTGTTTGCACTGGCTTTCTCCATCCAGTCTCCCTCTACCCTGGACGCCAGAATTCCCCTTCTCTGAGCATCCAGAGCATCTTACAAGCAATCAATAAGAATAAGGGGGACCCTCCCTGCAGGTGTACAGTCCAAAAGACACAACCCAAAGGAAAAGCCGGATGGAGGGAAGAAGGGGAAAGCAAACTCGGGCACCACATTAAGACACTATTAATTCTGTGAGGATGCTCGTAGGTTCCCCCAACGGGCGAGCTTTACCTCCATCTGAGTGCCCTGCATTTTTGCAAGATGGGTTTTTTGCCTGGCTCGTGCATGGCTCCTCAAACTACAGCCCGCAGGATGGATCCGGCCCGCCATGGCCTTCCATCCGGCCCATGCCACCGTTTACCGCCTGCGTGTGCACTTGATGTGCAGACGGGGAGGTGGTGGCTCGCTCGCTCGCTCGGAGATGGTTGTGGACTTGCTGGGAGATCTCCGAGTGAGCGAGCCACCTCCGCACATGCCCGATGCCACCTCGTGTGTGCCCGATGGCACCTCACTGGCCCGCGTCCCCAGGCACCCCACCTCACCGGCCTGCCACGGTCACCGCAGCCTTTCGACTGGCCCCCTATTCAAAAAGTTTGCGGTCCCCTGCTCTAGTGACAGCATTTTAGTGGGGAAGAGAATGACGCTGGGAGAGCTTGGGAGAGCTTTCCCAGGCCTCTCCAGTCCCCTCCCTGGCCTGCCCACCAGAATGTTCTCTTTTACTCCTCCCAAGATGGCTTTCCTCACCTCGGAGAGCTGCAGGCACAAATCTTTCCTCACTGGCTGTGAGGCCGGGTGGAGTCGGGGATGTGTGCAGATCCGTCCTGGGTGTAGCAACCCATCGGATCCCACACTGAGATGTGCACTTCAGGAGCAAGGCCTGTCCGGGTCTCAGAGCGAGGGCCAGCGGTGGCACAAACGGCTGTGGCTAGGGGAGTTGGCCTCACCGCAGCCCCACAGCAAGCAAGTTCCCCGACCAGAAAGCAGCAGCACCGAGGGGGATTCCCTCAGGTCCTTCCAAGGCCGTTCCTTGCAGGGCAAGTTCTGCCATGCCAGCACTTGTTTCTCATGGCCCACCATTATCCTTGGTTGCCCCTGACAAAAGCCCAGCTCTGCAGCCAAGGCAGGACTGCAGCAAAAGCCTGCTGAGGACTGGCAAGCAAGCATGTCTGAATCGGAGCGTCTCTGCAGGGTTCCCGTAGGGCTAGGCATCTCATGGGACCAGTGGTGGTGATCTCAGGACAGCACTTGCAAAAGCCCAGCCTTTATAGGGCTGTCGAAAGCCTGACACTGTAAGGATGCCTTTAGCCTTAGGTGTGATCGGATGCTGATCCAAGCAGGAAGCCACATCGCAAGTCTTTATTTATTGATGCATTTCACGCCACCAAACTATTCCAACAGGAATCTCTAAAGGGCTTACAGTAGGTAATCAAAATTACAAACATTCGAACAATAAAACCAGTGATATATAAAGCAACAACCATTCAGTAAGGGTCATTTAAAACTGCATCAAGCGAGGAGGTAACCATATACCACAACACATTATAAGCAATTTAAAATCCATTATTATCAGTTATTAAAATAATTTTCCTCCTCATGCACCTTAGATGTAGAAATGTATACCAGTCTGGAAACTTATTCCTTTTCTGTTGTTTGTCTTGGTCCATTCAAGCTATTTTTTTTAATTCTGATTTGCCTAGAGCAAATTACCTATGCCACCTCGCACCTGACCCGCCATCCCTTCTCCAAACGGTGTGTGCAACTGATAGGTTATAAGAGCAACTGTACAGACTCCATTTTGATAGTCCCTTTGAGGCCTACCTACATGCCGCATGTATTTCCTGTATGTCTGAATAAACTGTAAATGCTCTTTGGATTGCACACCTCCAGCAAACCTGCATTCACTCTATCTTGACAGTGGTGCAGAACCAAGGAATTCCCCCTTTCATACCTGAAACGCTACAAGGTACGGGCCAGAACACCCCATCGGTTTCCATCCTGCTCATGTCCTATTTGAGCAAGGACAACTCAGAAACAAAACGGAGGAGCACAGGTTCCACCTCCTGAAATGTTCACATTTTTTCAAGAGTGATTCCATCCCGTTGCCACCAGTGATGTGTCCCAGGTCTTTCTTCCAAGTCTCAAGTCAAGTCTCACTTTCAAGCCCAAGTCAAGTCTCAAGTCACTGCAAGAAATTTTCGAGCCAAGGCTCCAGGCTCTTCTCAGGTCTCCCCCTCCTGTGCCCCCCGGCCCCTCTTCCCACCGCCTCTGCTGTGGCTGTGCCTCCCCTCCAGCCCAGCACCAAGCTCACCCCGGGATATTCTGCCACATGTCAAAGGCGGGTGGTAAACCCTGGGGCTACTCAGTGGTAAAAACAGCAGAAGTCTCAAGGTGAGGCGAGCCACTTGCTGGTGTGACTTGGGTCGGACTTGGGAGCAAGTTGCTGAACGTGAGCCGCTGACGCCGGTTTCCACCTAAATTTGCCCTCCCCACCAAAACAAAAGAGTGGCCACATGAAAATTCTTGTGCATGCTTGTATGCTATTTCCCCAGATATATGCATTTTGTTCTTTTTTTGCATTTTTGTATGTGTATCCATATACAGCTTTCCCTTAAATATGTATAATTCGGTGGGAAAATACCTCCTCAGCCTCTGGAGTAGTGGAAAAGCTGATGAATAATCGTGTGCCAGTTTGTGTCCCAGTTCAGAAATGGGGAATTGGGTCAGCTAAGTTCGTATCAAGAAGCAAACAGAGGAAATTTTGCACCCATCTTTATATGACACCACAAGAAACAAGCTCATCGGCGTTGTTTAAACTCTTTTAAGGGCCATTGCCTTGTCCCTGACTGCAACCTGGTGCCACAAAATGCCTGCCCTCCACTGGAAAAACATCCCCCCCCATATTCTTGGATGCGCAGTCATGCCTTGCTGACTCTCCAATGCAGAGAACGTTGTGTCTCTTCGCAGTGGCACTAGCAGCTCCCCATCCTTTCCCATTTTCCACGAACTGAGCCGGGCTTGTGATTTACAGCCTGGGGTTTCGTTTCATCTCCCCCTGCCCAGAGTTTCCCTCGGCAGCCTCCAGCAAGGCCACATTCAGATTGGCCATAAAAACATGCTTTGGGAAGGAGGAATTTTCCCCCATCACCTTTGTGAGATACGTCCAAGTGCTTCTTATTGATTTAGGGTTTGGGTTTTTTAAAGCCTGTATTTGCCCAGGGGGCAACAACAGAGTAATTAGTTCCAAACAAAGTGGCCAAGGTACAGCCAGTGGCTGGAGATTTAGGGCCGGTCTGGCCTTCAGGGCCCCCAGGTGAAGGCCAGAGAGGTTGTAAAGTAGCACTGCTTCAAAAAAGGATCTTCTCATTCCACGGTGCCTGGAAAACTATCACAACAGTGCCAGCTGCTGCTGGAAAACCTTGAGAAGAGCAGGATACAGAAGCTATGCATTATTTTAGAAGTGTGCATCATATTAGAATATGCAGAGATCAAATTTTGCAAGAATCCCTGGGGAGCACCTGGGAACAGCTACCCTTCTTGGTCATATTTATTTATTTCAGCAAATTTCTATGCTACTCTTTTTTTTTTAAACAAACCAGCACAAAAACCCACGAACAATTGGAAAGCAGTTCACAAGATAAAAGCATGACAAAGTACCATAAAGCCAATCAATAAAACAATAAAAGAGTAAAAAACCCAATAAAAGATCTCATCAAAATAACCAGAGGTGAGCTGTCAATGCGAACTGCGAGGGGCGTGTGCAGGCAAACAAATGTGTCTTGAATTGTCAGTGCAAAGGCTCGATTCTGGGAGCCCAGAGGGTCTCGGTGGAGAAGTCCCTCCCCACGGAGGGCACCCACTGCACCACGACCAAGCGGCCGGCTGTGGAGAGCAGGCTGTGGAGAGTTACGCAAGGCCTCCTCTCGGCATGGAAAGACTGGGGTGACCTACATGGGAGAAGGCAGAAGACTAAGGCCGTGGAGAGCCACACCAAGCATTTCTACTGGCGCCACAATGCCTGGCCCGCTGGCACAAGATGCACACTCCAAAGCCAACCTTTGCACACTATTTCTGCCAATATATCCCGGATTTCTTCAGGGGAGTTTTAGCACAAGGTCTTCCAGTGTGTGCTAAACTTGTGGGACTCTTCTCTGGGGAGGGGCAGTTTCAGAGGATTGGTGGATTGGGCTGTTTTCCAACAAATGTGCTTGGCCTGGAGCATGCCCGCCATACATATGACGAATAAGTGCAGATAATTTAATGCCATCGATGTACCGAGTGCCACCTATGTCAGTGAGACACGGACGTTTACAACAGAAATTACCCAGAAGATTGATATCTTTCAGCAACATTGCTTTAGAAAGTTATTGGATCATATTACGAATGAGGAAGTACTACAATGATGTGATACCTGAAGACCCTTTGAGTTGATAACAGAATGAAGAATGTGTTTTGCTGGACATGTGCTTTGCATGAGTAAACAATGTCTTGCTAAGATAGTGATTATAACTGGATACCACTAGATAGTTGGAGGAGGAGAGGAAGACCATCAAACGTTCCAAAATGACCTAAGACATATCAGCCTTGAATGGTTGCTTTGGAATGAATATTTTGGAAGACACATGTAGCCGGATGGGCGTCGCATAGAATGTAAAGAAGAAGGAGGTGGGCTGGGAGGGAGCCGCACTAGCAGAGCATAGTCCTTCCTGGCCTCTGACAGCCATTTCCTAAGGACTAGAAACTTGATTCTTCTTCCTTCCTTCCCTTTTTGTGATGTGGGGTAGAAATATTAAGCTGAGGGTGCTGAATTGTGCTTTCAGCACCCAGTTCCATGCACGGAAGGAATTATTAGGGGGCTTTGGAGGAATCCATAAAGGCTTGAATAAAAGAATTGTGTCATGCTGGAACTATCGGGGGGCTAGAGACAGTCTGCTCCCTTACTCCCGATTCTGTGATCGCCCAGGGATGCCCCCTTTACTACTGATTTTAGAAGGCTGCGGAGTGGAGGGAGGGAGTGGGGGTCGTGCCATTGGGCCAAACCTGGAGCGAGCCATGGGGGCGTGTGGGTTTCATTAGGCAGCCTCCTAGGCGCCTCTGCAAAATTCAGGCCCTGGGACGGAGACGCTGGTCTCGCCCACTCCACCCTGCGCTGCATGAATGAGACGGTTCTCATCAGCCACAGCCACAGCACTCGTCGGCCGGGCGACACCACTATAAATCACCCCGGTGCACACACCTGCATGCCAACAAACACAGACGACACCATGCTGCACGTGAGCACAAACGCCCAGACACCGCTGCCGAGAAAACGCTCGTTTCCTGCTCTTCGGTCCCCCCTGGCCTGAGCCAGCAATGCAGAGCCCACTTCCTGCTTTGCAGGCCTGGGAACTGGGGCTCAGCAGACCCGTCACTGGCTGGCTTGGCTGGCCTGCACAAATGTCTATGAAAGGCGAAAGCCTGCTGATGCTCCTAGTCCCTCTTGTGCATCTGCCGCCACATCGGGGCTGCTGCCCTGTTCTTCAGACTGGAGTTCAACAGGGAGAGCACGGCACGTCCAGACACTGCCTATGCAGAAAGTCTGAGCCTCCCGGCCAATTCCAGTGCAGGAGTTCCTAACAGAGGCGAGAGGGTTTAAAAACAAATCAGACGGTGCCAAAGGAACAGCCTGTGAGTGAAGCAAAGATGGCCACGTGACTGAGGGACGCTTGAAAACAAGCACGTGTGTGCTTTGTTAACCGAAGACCCATGCACCCACTTACACACCACGTGCCCAGATAATGGGAAAGCAGGAAGAAGGATTAGATCAAACAAGCGGAAGCAGTGATGCTGCAGGAAATGCCCAGATTAAGATAAAATATCGGGCATTTGCACCAAAGCGGAAGATGCCAAGCAGTAGCAATGGAAAGGAAAGGTTAATGGGGGGAGGGCCAGCCAGTGCGCTCTAACTGCAGGTGGATTTGGGGGCTCTCTGTCCCTGAACCCCTGCCAGGGACCACCAACCAGCCAGCCACTTGTCACCTCTCAATCTGGTTAGAGCTCTGACTATCCTTCCGTACCCCCGAGCAGAAAGTGCAGGCTTGCATATGTCTCCCAGCAGATTGCTAAAGCCGAGTGGGTACCCTGCCCCACAATCTTGCAATACCTGGATGGGATGGAATATTTTATTTATTTATTTAAAACATTTCTAGGACCCAGGAGCGGGGCTCCCTCAGGTTTTTGAGGGTGCCTGGGCTAGGCACCACCCACGGGCCCCCTCTCCCAGCAAGCCTTCTTTTTCACCGCCATCATTAGCTGCTGCTCTTCCTCCTCACCCTCTCCCTTCCTTCTGCCAGTGGCTTGCTTGCAGGCAGAGAGCCAGCAGCAGTGAGGCGGGGACATCTCCTGCCTCTCCTTCGCAGCAGCAGCACCATCTGGCCAGAGCAAGAGGCTGGTGGGCAAACAGGTTGCTGCAGTGCAGGGGAAGAGACTGTCTGTGGGGCTGTTCCCATGGAGCCCCTGCTGGTTTCTGGGCCCTTGGCAGGTTCCCGGCCATGCTTACCTTCGGTGCAGTGCCTGATTTAGGGCAGGGCTCTAATGTCTGATAGGTTTCTGGGCGGGAGTGGAATCATCCCGTAGCTTGGCATTTAATCTAAGCCAAAAAGAAAGCCAGGGACCCTGACCCTCGCCCACCCGGCAGAGGTGAGCGTTGCCTGCTGCCGGAATGCATAATCAGAGGCTCGAATTGATGAACTTCAGTGGCCTCTCTGCTTGGTAGCCATGGAGATCAGCTGTGAAATAGAACAGCAAAAAAACCCCAACAAAACCTGAATTCTTCCAGCGGCTTTTATGCATGCCCACTGACAGCTGCTTCCATAGCGTTCCTTCTCAACCTGAAAATAAATTTCTGAAGACATCTTGAGTCTCCTCCTGCACCCTCTCCTTCAAAGGAGGCTGGAAAGGTTGCCCTGAACATGATGCCAATCCATGATGAGAAATGAGAAAATGAATACCCAGCACAAGGATAAATGCAGCATTCGGCCATGCCTATGGAGAGGTGCCTGAAAGGTGCCCATTCTCTCAGTCGTAGCAGGAGCAAAAACATTTGCAGCACCTCGGAGTTTGGTAAGACTGAGCCAAATGTTCAAGTATTTGAGTTTTCAGCTAGGAAGTGCACTTCCGGGGAGGCATTCAGGGGAATATCATGGCAGAGGACAGCAAGGGTCCACAGGAGGCCTTCCTGGCTGCCATTTAGGGAGATGGGATGTGAAAAAGCTGAGGCAAGAAAGGTAAGACTGAAGAGCAAGGACCAGCCCGGACTGGCTCTCAGAGCACTGGCCTAGGCAGCAGCGCTGCCTCTGCCCAGCCTAGTCAGTCTCCTGTATAGGAAGGTTTCATTTATAAATCCAGACAGTTCCATTGTTCTTCCCAGTCTTCCCAGCCTATGTCAGTTGCATTTATAAATCCATTTTGTTTCATTTCTGTTCCATTAGCAATCTAAAAAAACAACCCCAAACAAGAAAATTTGCATCCAACCCTTTTTCACAAGAGAGGTGTTTGCATGTGTGTTGGCCTAAAATGTAATGTTTTGTACATTTTAATCCAAAAACTATATGGATTGTTTTATATTCATTTTGAGCCAGGAACTGTATCACAAGTAGAGCTTTCAGATAATGACAAGTGTGTTCCAATCCTCGTGACAGCTCAGAAAATGTGACTCAGATCCGTTTGTTCAACAATGCAGAGTGAATGAAACGGCCCAGCTCTTCTCCAGTGAGGGATCGGTTGGGTTTGAGGCTATTTTGGAAACGTCTTTCCTTCTGTCTATTGTCCCTGCGGAGCAGCTCTTCTGAGGTCTGCTGGAAGCTGTCGGAAGCTATGTTAGGGCAGGCTAAGCAACAGCGTGCAGCGAATGTCTGGTCCTGTGTGGTCAGAAGAGCAGCTGGTCTTTCAGAGAAAGAGATTTGTGGGTGCTTTCCTATCTGACAGGTCCCTTTAAGAACTACAAGTCCCAGAGTTTCGTGTTACACAGGCAGGAGAGCTTGTAGAAGGGACAGAGAAGTCAGGCTGGTAAGGTGGAACTGGAAACAAATGACAGAACTGTGTCTGGCACACTTTGGCACATCATGAGAAGGCAAGTCTCCCTGGAGAAGACCATCAAGCTAGGGAAAGTCAAAGGCAGAAGAAGAAGAGTGAACAAGATGGAATGACTCCATGAAGAAAGCTGCAACTCGGAGCGACAAGAGCTGAGCGGGGCTGTCAGGGATGGGACGTACATGTCCATCTCATTCAGAGGGTCGTCATCAGTCAGAGATGGCAAGAAGACGGGATCCTACGGCCACTGGGCATGGTCTAGACTGCCCTAGGAAAAGCTGGAGTCATGGCTCTGACCCGGGAAAAGCGCTCCAAGATCAGAGCTGAGACTCCACCTTGGCATCTCACCGTGGCCACCTCACAGCTGGCAGAGTTCTTTCTAGGCCAGCTGCTGCTCCAAAGTTGGAAGACCAGCCTCGGAGGCAGCACTGGGGAGACAAGGAGTGAGGCGATGCCTTCTCACGAGGCATCCTGGCCGCACCTCTGGCTCCTTCCTCACAGGCCAGTCCAAAACACACAGACATCCAAAAGCTACTACGCCGGGGGAGCATGGAGCACCTTCACCTCATGCAGCTCCTGTCCTCCATTGGATGGCCATAATTTTCTGAGTCTGAAGAGCTACAGACTGTGGAACTTGCTGCCATAGGATTTACTGGCCCAAAATATACATGAGCGAGTATTTTGTTCAAGACCATCCTACAGATTTTGCTAAGAATTTTCCATGTTAAATTTAGCATCCAGGGAGGCGGGGAATCTGCAAGTGTACTTTTGGAGGAGTATGAGTTGACCCCACATCTCATTAACTGAGACTTCAGAAACAACTACAGCTAATTTTCAGGGAAGTGTCCATAGTCCTATGAATGTTTTTCCCATGTTGTTACGCTCATACAGCCTGTGGCAGAAGCTAAAGACATGTTTCTGCAAGTCAACATCTATCAGTTACTGGAGACATTTCGCTCTGGGGCAAGATTATGTGTGCAGTGCAGCCTTTTTATCTATCAGATGTGAACTTGCAAGCTAAATTGAGTTTGGGGTGCTGCTTTGAGATTTTGCAATGTAAAAGGACAGAAGAAAACTAAGTTTTAAAGTGAATTGCTCTGTCTATAAATTGTTTGCAGCTGTAGTCATCTGTGTGTGTGTGTGTGTGTTCATGCACGCTTGCGCATATATGCATGCGTAAACATCTTTTGCAAACTACTCCATGCATTTGTCAGCTTCTTCTCCAGGCTCTTTTGGAGGTGAAACAGAAAAGCCACAGAGAGGGTAATTTCAGACATGTTGAGAATGTATCATTAAAATGAAAATCAAAACTTTAATTCATGACTCATGACATTGTATGCACGGGAGTTGATTGTGGAAGCTGCCTGGGAGGGAGGCTCCAATGCAAGATTGGACTCCACCCTCATATTTACTTTCGTTCACTTTCCGGGGCCTGGAATGAAGATATTTATTCCCATCCCCATGCTTTTTTGTGCATTTGAGTGCATGCATTTAACAACTATTTATTTCTTTAAAACTTGTACACGCTGTCCCCATGCAAGGCATCTCCGGATGGCTCACTAGACAATGTCCTTCTGCACACATGTTTTATCTCTAAGCTGCTTGTCAAACGAAGCAGGGAAAGGACAGCCTGGGATTCAGAGAGGTCAGCACGAGAATGGGTGGGAAGAGCGTTCAGTTAGGAAATTCCCTGCTGGTGTGGGAAACAAATGTCCATCGGAGTGAAATAAGGTTTTGGCAAAGCCTGGCGGAAGCGCCGCCCTGCTCCGGGCAGGCGCTTCAGATGCTTGTCTGTCCGCAGCCTCTGGCCTCTCCAGCTTCCTGGCATCCAAGCGGGATTGCGATAACTCTGTCCTAGATGCTGGGGGCGAGCGGGGTCCCCGAGCGCAGCCAGGCCCGGAGCTACTGCTTCCGATCCCCAGCCTGAGAGCAGCGCACCGAGCCCCGGGTGTGCAGGGCAGCTCGGCTGGTGTCAGCACACAGAGGCTGCCTGGCCATCCTGCGAAGCGAAGCCGAGGGCGTTCTGTGTATTCAGGGAAATCTCTCTGTTCCCCTTTGGAGGGAGGCGGTGAGCACGTCTGCTTGATAAGCAGCTTCCTCTCCGACGCACTTCAAGTATGTTCCATCATGTCTGCTCAGCTGACTGGCGCATGGGAAAGGAGGCATATTATTATAGCCAGATGCCCCTTCCTTCTGCTGGATCAGGCCACTAGGCCACCCAGCCCTGTCCTGCCAACTGGCAGACACTCACCATAGTCTTTCACAGCCCTGATCCCTGGGACCCTAGCAAGCTCATCCATTTTTCTCCTCCTTCCTTTTGATTTACAGAATTTTGTATAAGGATTTCTGTACAAGATGTACGTGTGTGTACTTGTGTGCTCATGCACATTTCCTGCCTATAGATTTGCACACCTCTGCTCGCTATGCTATATATAAGATGGGTGGATGCATGGGATTTAGCCATGAATTGGAGGTAAGCTCTTGGAAAGAGATTTGCTTCAATGTTTTTGTATGCTTGCATGTATTTATGTGTTACATTTATAACCCACCTTTTGCACCCAGAAGCCTATGGTGCTTCTTGATCATCCTTTCTATTTTATCCTCATGAGAACCCTGTATGGTAGGTTAGGTTGAGAGTCTGTGACTGTCCCAAAGTCACCCAGAGCAGGGACTAGAATCTGGGTCTCTTGAGTCCCAGTCCAACCCACTAACCACTAGGCCACCCTGGTTCCTGAGCAGTCCCCTTCTTCTGAACAGTACTTTGCCCCTCACAACCGATCACCCCTCCAACAGCAAAGTTAGATGCAGAGTGTCATATCTTGGTGAGAACCGTGGGCTGGAGATTTCCCGTTTGATTCAGCCACACGGCGAGACTGTACTGCAACATTTAGTTGCAGTCCCATCCCTCTTCTGCCAAAAGTTCCTAGGCAGTTCTATAAAGAAAGAATGAGGGAAAAGCGGGGAGCGTGGGAGGTTACAATGGATCCAGCAAAGCAATAAATTTCTGTGGGAACAAGCGCGGGCATTAAAGGGGGACCAATAGAAGGAGACAATTGACTATTTCCTATGAATTCTCTAGTGTTCCTCCTCCCCTGCCCCACTCCCCAGATCGGAGCATGATTTCCTCTTTCTTGCTTCTCCTGGGCCTCCCCAAGGCTACAGAAATCCATGCGTAGGAGCAAGAGGGCAAAGGTGCCACTTAGTCATTCCAAGCATGCCGGGGTAGCTTGGTGCTTCTGTGAGCCACCTAGGGAAATGCAGCGAGGGAGGGGCTGGACGGAAGCATTGCCTAGCAGGGGCCACCTCTGCAAACTTGCCACGGCATAGGATCCGGCAGGCCGGAGGGTGGGGGCAGGCTGCCACGTGTGCGAGGGATGCAGGGGGCCAGCGGGGAGCCCCTGCCTGGCTGCAGTCCGGGGGAACCCACGGCGCAGTCCATGCGCCCGCCCGGCAGCATGGGCCGGCCGGCCACAGCAGCGCCTTTCGAAAATCTCGGTGCATGCTTGCTGCAAGCCTGTGGTCAATAATAGCCCCCTCTTTGCTGTTGTTTCTTTGCTGGCCCCACTCCTGGGATGTCACGGCAGGCTGGCTCATAAACGGTTAGCGAAAGACAAGACGCTTTTCCCACTGCTTATCTACAGTCCAGGAAAAATGTTGTTTGCTCAGTTTTTACATGTTAGGCAGCAGTAAAAGGCACAGCAAGGCCATGGATGGATGGCTGCATTTTAAAGAAGGAGCAGCCACGGTGGTCAGGAAACAGCTTTAGAATAAGCAGCTACAGCAAGAAAGCCAACGTGCCGAGCCTGGGAAGACTTTATACAGGGTCCATTGGAAGCTGGCAAAAGACCCCATTTACTTCCCTCCCTACCCCAAAGGAGGAACAAAGGAACTGTTTTGGACTTCATGACAAGGAAGACTTGCTCCCCCCCCACCCCCGTGGCCTGCGACACGCACCCTCACAGTGGCACCCCAAGTCTTGGGGGGCTGCCTTGTCTTGCCCAAACACACACCGAGCTCTTTCTCTGAATTTCCTCCTGATGATGCAGTCTTGATGGGAGAGACCACCAAGCCTGAAATATCGTGGTGCAGTGAAGGGCCTCAGAGCTGAGGCTGCCAGTAGTCAGTGCAATCCAGCAAAAATCAAAATCCAAGCATTCTAATAACTTTACTAGTTATTCCATGACTAAAGATAAATTTAATCCCATAACATGAAATCTGTTGATTTATTTAGTCAATATAGTCTACCTTTCTGCTTTTTCACCCAAAAAATGGTGCTCGAGGAACGCAGCTACAAGCAGAACCAAGATTATATAACCACACATAACATAAAACATAACATAACATAACATTGTAAACCACATTTACAAGAGCTGAGCAGGGCTGCGAAGGCCAGGACTTTTTGGAATGCATTCATTCATACAGTCACCATGAGTGGAGACAACTTGATGTCACATAACAGCACAGAGAGAGAGAGAGAGAGAGAGAGAGAGAGAGAGAGAGAGAGAGAGAGCGAGCGCGCGCCAGCCAGCCAGCCAGCCTGCCAGCCAGCCAGCCTGCCAGAGGAAATGCATTACTAAGACAAGAGTTCAGCTCAGCATGTATATGTGTATCCAGATGGGTAGCAGAGTTTATCCATTGCACCCAAAATAAAGGAGCCTTGAGGTGTACATTGATCCCAGCATTAGGTTCCATGTGGTGACTGGCCGACAGTCCACACAAGCTTACACCACAATACAAGTGTTACTCTTTAAGGTGCCGCGAGTTTCCTTGTTGGTCGACTTCCAAAGAACTGTGACTTACTCATGGTTTTAACACTTGCAATGTGGACGGTATTTCTGTGTAAATTGTCCTCATTATTTCTAAATTGGCATCCATCCCTACAAGCCAACATAGGAGAATTTTATGCAGATTGCTGCCCTCTTTTCCTCTTTCTTTGTGATGTGTGTCCACTCATTTGGCAATTCCTAACTGGACAACCTTATGATGCCACAGAAAGATATTATGGCTGAGCCTTTGTGGGGTGGGGAGAGAAACAGGTTGCCAGCAGACACAGCAAAAAAGAGATCAAGCAGCTATCTCCTGATCCTGCTAAGAATGTCATCCCCTCTCCAGGAAAGCTCAGGGAAAAGAGGGACGTCGATCTCCACCACCCTGCGCTTAGTTCAGCTGCGAGTGCGCACGGGAGAACTTTTGAGCCAGCGCTGCTTTCTGCGAGCACATTCACGCCAGCAGAAAGCCACTTGCTATGCAGGGCAAACGGGGAAGGATTACGTAGGTGAGGAGAGCACATTTCCGGCGTGAGCTGCAGCCATGCGTCACCCAGGCAAAGAGCCCAGGATTTCAGGACTGACGCGCGACTGCAGCCCCGTGCGTTGGACAGCCAGTTTCTGCGCTTGCCTGTCGTGGCGTCTGCAGCCTGTGCTCACCAAGCCCGTGGCTGCCACGGCGCTGCGCTCCTCTGCTGCCCACCGAGCGGGACACTAACGATGTGGCACAAAACATGTGTGCAAAGAGAGGCCTAAATTATTCAGCCACTTGTCAGCACAATTAAATTAACTCTTCATTGAGAGCCATGAATATTTCACTAGAAAGGTGCAAAAGCTCGCTCCACAGCGAGGCTGGCCGGGTCGGGTTACAAGTGGGGGAGAGGCTGGGTGAGGGCCAGCGGGGGGCAGCCCTGTGTTAATGGGGCATGGGAAGGAAGGGTAGGCACGGGTCCTGCCCATTTTGACTACTTCGAAGGGAAGGCTTCTTGCTCCACCACTGGGGATTTCAGGCAAGCTTTGCTGCTTCCGGGTCAAAACCAGGGTGAGCTGAATCTCTGTGGGTTTTGAGCTGAGCATCGAAGTGTGGTCTTCTGGGAAACCAGCACTGCTCAACACGCTGGTTGGTGACAGCAGGAAAGCCATTTTCCCCAACTGAAGCTCTGTCAAAGTGATAGCTTTTCCAGCTGTGCTGCCTTTGAGCCAACCCTTTGAGAATTTACTCTCCAGTTCATGGGGGAAGTGTGAGAGAGAGAGGAGAGAGAGAGAACTGGGTTTGGGGTGGGGGAAGCAACGGTAGGATCCCAAAGTTGTTGGTGTCATGCCAAATTTCTGATAAGACACTTCCTGCCCCCACCCACCAGCCCTCTGAAGCTTCTCCTCTTGGTCTCGGAACTGTACCGGAAGTTTAGCACACACCTATAGCTATACCTAGGGGGAAATAAAATATATTAAAAAGTTGCAACTTCTCTGAAGAAATCCAGGTCACATGCAGAACTAGCATAGGGAGGAGAGTTTGGGGTGAAGGTCCTGCGACACGCCAGTGAGCCAGCCATTGCAATGCCCGTGAAAATGCCCACCATGAATCCAGCCGCAGCAAACGATGGGAACAAAGCAGGCATCAGAAAGGACAACATTTGGAAACAGCAGGAAGTATTTCAGTCTCCCGGGACACAGCAAGGGAGATTGTATTATCACCAACAATTACCACTACGGCAAACAGTCAGTGCACTTATCTTATATGGATTCCAGCTTTACACAGATCAGATCAGAACCTGCAGGGGAACCCCTGGCCTTCCGGGCTCTGTTCAGGGTGCCATCTCGCCTGGAATAGGAATACTGCCGTCCGTCTGGCTCAGACGCCGCAGGCGTGAGTCAGAAAGTAAAGGGGGCCTTTTCTTTCCGTCCTCTTCCCAAGGGCTAAGCACTTCTAAAGGACTCAGATGTGGATTGCTGGCCATTCCCAGTTCTGATCATGTGCGGTTATCCACTGGGACAGGTTCAGGAGAACAAGGAAGAGAAAGGATGCTCTTCCACCTTTCCTTCCTCTCAAAACATCCCTGCGGAGTGCAGATGGGGGAGATTTTTTAACTTCACAGCATGGGTCCTTCAACCCCAATCCCACCCCAACCCATCAGGGATACTGAATATGAGTTATTGGGGTTGCTTGGGAAGACCAGTTCTCTTGCCCACCCTACACACCTTCAGTTCCTTCCCTTTTCCCAGTCGTCACCCCAAAATTCCATATATCCTTGGAGGCTCACAGGTCCTTGTTGGGTTCTTGAACAGAGGGGAACTATTTAAACTGCACACTGAGACACATCTAGAACATCTCTGGAATATGAAGAGCCACCATCATATTTTTAGGATAACTCCATGTTGTTCCGTGTCCTCCTCAGTTCCCTCTTAGAGGGACTGAGAGCATAGGAAGGGCCCTTCTGGATGAGGACAAGGGTCCCTCTAGTCCAGCCCATCTGATCACACAAGTGGTAAAGCAGATGCCCATGAGTTCCTCCCAGCAGGACAGGGGTGAGACTCCACCTTCACGCCCATGCTCCCCAGCAAGGGAGCGTGTTTTACGCAGGGTACCTTTGACTCTGGGCGTAGGATTAGTAGCCTTTTAAAGCCATACAAATTGGTGGCCTTCCATCCATCCACTGAAAGTGGTCCTATGTATTCAGGAGACGAGCTAAGTGCACTTTAAAAATACTAACTCCCTCCCTCCCCGCACCCAAAACCTAGCAAGGACTTTTGAGCCTCCACTCATCCCTGCCAACGCTCACGAAGCAGGCTCCTGTCCGGAAGTGTGTGCTGCAATGAATCAGAGAAGGACGAAGTTGGAAAGGGGTCCAGGGGTCATCTAGTCCAGCCCCCTGCTGGTCAAGCAGCCCCACGGTGCTTTGTCGCCCCGAGAAGTGGCCATGCAGGTGGGCTCCACTTAGAATCTCTCCTAAGGAAGGCACGTCCACCCCTTCAGACTGCCCCACTATTAAATAGTTTGTCCCGGTATTAAAGGGTTGGTGACTTGATGCACAATAAAGCACTGGGCATGCACTCACAGGGCCGGCCTTTGGCCGCAGACACGCCTTCAAATGTCACCCCAGGACTTGTGAGTTCACGCAGGCGACACCCTCCCAGCTCCCATTCCTTTCCCAGTGTCTCTTCCATCCTCCGAGTGGCGTGAGGAAGAGGCACCCCTTTTTGTCCCTCCAGCCACCAGCGGCCCCCTCGCTCCAGTCCCCGAACCCTCCTTTCCTTCCGTCCCATCCCAGGTGGCGCTCTCCACCCCACGCCAGGGCCCTCCGCTCCCCTCCTCCTCCGTGTTAACCTGCGGCTGGAACAAGAGCCGTCTCCGGGATTCACACCACTTTTCTGTTCTGAACCTTTAATAATTTATTTCATTATCGGAACGGAGGGGGAAGTGCGTGGGGGGCGGGGAGCTAATGAGGTGAAAACAAGCCAGAAACATCTGCCAGGGCTGCTTTCATCCTGGGCCCAGGGCTTCCGTGCAGGAAGGAGAGCAGTTCTGGATGCCATCAAAGGGCATCCCTGCACGCCAGGCACTTTGCAGCCTGCCGCAACCACTGCCTCCTCCGCCCCCCCCATGCGCTCTCCCCCCCTCCAACACAAATGCATCCTGATTCTGCTGCCATGCTCAGATCCAGGGTTGCTCTGCTCTCGCAAAAGGAGCAGAGCCCAAAACGCAGCAGGGTCAAGAGCTGCGAGCCCAGAACACGTGTGGCATCACTGGGAAACCTGCAGTGACTCTTTCGCCCCACTTTCTCTCCCCCCTCCTGCCCCAGTCACAACAGATCAATACCTTTGGCTGCAAACATCAGTGGTGTTTATTTACTGAAATGTTGCTCAGCCTGGGCATCAGTGGGCCAGCGCTGGCAGAGGATGGCGAAGGCACACACCCTTCCCCGCAGGGGGCTCAGGACCAGCCCTCAGCGCCATTTCCTCTTAGTGCGTCGAAGAGACTGGGCATCCTCCCATGTCGTCTGTGTTCTCCCTTTGGGCAGTGGGGTGGATTGAGCCCAGAGAAAATGGGGCAAGGAGATAAGGGAGTGTTTTGCCCAAAGCTGGTGCAAGAACTGATGTGTTGTGTTTTAGATATAATACGACATATTGGTTTATGCTTTGCTTCGCTTGGATCAAGAGCCACTTTGGGACATAGATTTGGAGGTGGGTGCAATGCAATTTTAATGAATCCATTAATAATGGGGAGGAGCACTGCTATGACAAAATCTCTCCCCACACTTTCCAGAACATTTTGGAAATGAAGAGGCTTCTGTTTTTTCAGTCCCCTCCCACTCAATCAGGGAGCTTTAGAATTGTTTTGCACTTTTAAAAATAATGCTTTTTGAACTATCGTTGCAAGGTGGTCAAAGGTGCTGTGCTTTTTCTCTCTTATATGATAGACAATTTTAATTATTGGTTTTTATTTTTACAGCTAGCTGCCGATAACATTTTTATATCTTTGCAGTATTTGCTGAGGATTGCAGACATAATTGCTCCTTCTAAGCAGCTTGACCCTGTCAAGCTTCTCCAGAAAAGGGTCAGGGTCAGGGTCTTTCTTCTTCTCCTTTTGGGTGTACACATCTTGAACAAATGCTGTGAAAAGAGCAGATAAGTGACCAGCAATGGAACCTGCAAAATCTTGGAAGAATCCGGGCAGCATTTCTTATGGAGGGAGAATCTCCCTCCAACAACAAAAAGTGGCAGGGATAATTTGTTTCCCTTCCCTCTCCCACGTGTGGCTTTTGTGAGAACATCAGTCCAGAATCTGGCTTTCCCGCACTTGCTTCCCTATGCACAGCCCTAGCCAGGAGGAGAGCCAAGCGGAGCTCAAGGCTGTAAATGCTTATAAACACTGCAGCTTCATTGTGCAAAGCATGTGCAAAAACACACACGCAGTGCATAACTCTTCTTGCCAAGCACATAAGCCGTGTATGCGGAAGCAGAACAACATCAGAACTTGCTTCTTACCGTGCGGACGCTTGGAGCCAGGTGGACTTAAGGCAGAGAGAAAGTGGGTTGGAGTCAGGCAGGTTGTGGGGAGGGGATCCAGTGGAGTCCCATGCCCAGACCAGATCCCTCACATATCCCTACCTGGGGGCTATAGGAAAATGTCAGGCCTCACAGAGGTGTCCCTCAGTAGGAAACCTGGGGGAAAATCCAGAGGGTTGAGGCAGGGAGTGGCTATTTCGAATTAAAAGCAAGGCCTTTTTGTTTTCTAATCGACTGGCACCAGTGCCCAGAGCATGCAATCCGGGCTTCTCCGTGCTAGGCTTTCTCGTGCCCTGGGATCTGATGGTCGTTTGCAGGTGTTTCCCACCGTGGCACCATCCTTCGGGGCTTTCTGAGAGTGAGGAAATGCAGCATTTCCTGGAAGTGGCCGAATGACCAGGCATGGGAAGATGGTGCATTTTCACCCTTCGGTTCTGCTGCAGCTCCACTCGGTGGTTGTGTAATGGATCATCTGGAAAGGCGGAGAAAGAAAAGGCCCAGGGGAAAAAAATAAGTGCAAAGAGTGGGTATCAATCCCACATACAATCAGGAACCCCAGTAAAGTGGCAGGTTAAAAGCCTCATTTAGAGAAGCCCGAGGACGGGGTGGATGATGGGTGTGGAGAGCCCATTAACCACCCCGAGAGCCTTGACCACTGGACCCTTTAAGAATGAAATAAACAAATAAAATGCAGAGACCACCAGCGGTCAGGGCAGAAGGATGCAAAACCTTCTTCAAGCAAGTGTCTGATGCGTCGGCCTCACAGAGGCCACGAAATCGCTTCTAGCACTGTTTCTATACGGTGAAGTACATGGCACCTGATGAATTACTCCAGCATCTGCCCCCAAAAGCACTCGGACTGCAGAGACACCAAGCAAGAGTCAGCGTGATTAGAGGTGAGAGCTGTCAGTCACAGAACCACACCCCCTGTTCTCCCAGCCCCTCCTTCCCACCCCTCTGTGGAGAGCATGGGGAGAAGCATTTATTTTGTTGCAAGAAACTCGTAGGGGTCCCACAGGCTTGGTTTTGGGGTGCAGCTCCTGCATATCAAGTCAAGCTGGCATGGAGCATGTTTCAGCCACCTCCAGCCTTCCCAACTTTGGCCGGCTTGTTTCGGGGCTGAAGCAAAATTCGTTTGTGGGAAGAGAAACAGAGCCTGCTGATATGTTTTTCCCCAAATAAACCATGTTCGAAGGTGCATTTCCACTCACAGGGGGCTGCCTTTACAGCAGTTAAATTTCCACAGAAAAATATGCATGTTTGGAGAACAGGTGGATTATTCGTCCAGCAACTCCTTTCCTCTGATGGGACACAGTGTTGGGATCCTTCCCAAGGAAAAGACTGGCGCAGACTTGTGGGAAACATGAAGCTGCAGTGTGTTGGTCCCTATGGTTCTATTTTTAAACCCGAATCCATAGGAAAGATTTATTTTATTTCATTTTAGCATTTGGATTTTGTATGTGAAAATGTCTTGGAAAAAGAACAAAACAAAAACCAAAGATGCTTTCTCTGAAAGCAGATCCAAAGGTATAAATGATGCTATTTGGGGTATGTATGTCTGTATGTCAGAGATGCTGTACGTATCTAATCAGAAATAAGCCCATTCAGTGGGACTGGCTCCCAAGTAAATGAACTGAAGAATAAGCAGGATGATTCTGAGAAATAAAATTGCAGAAGGGACCATTTCATGAAACCATTTATCGTTGAATTACTGGGTGAGGTTCTCAATTATTTCTTTCTCAAATCACCATTTCTCTCCAGCCCTAATACAATGATCTGTATTGGGCAAGTTTTCACATGAGCATAGCAGCTCTGGATTCATCACGTTAACACTCGATAGGAAAGAGAAAGACGATTCTGTGCTCCTTCGGAAATGAAAAGCACTTCACCAAGGAGAGTGAGCGCAGGGACAGAATTAAAGAAATGCAGGTTGAATTAATGACCCAGAGCAGTTACTTTTCTCCACTGCTTGCCATGTGAAAATTAAGGGATTCCCTTGCCTCCCACTGCCCACCTTCCCTGGAATTATGTTTCCATTTAAAGATCACTTGCATTGCTTTAAGAATAAGAATCAAGTCTTTCTTTCTCAACGCATATCTGCCTTCCTTGACTAGACCCCCTTGTATTAAACCCCCTTGTGACTCCCATTGACCAGTGAGTAGAGCCAAAGTATTTTCTGTCTGTGTGTCTCTCTCTATCTCACTCACTCACTCCCGGTTTTATTTATTTATTTAAAACTTTTGTAGACTGTCCCATTACTGAAATCTCAGGACGGTTTAATGATAAGAAGAAAAGAAAATATTAATTAAAACACAGCTTCCTAAAATTTAGCAATAATACAAACCCCGCTTAAAACAGTCAGGTCTTAAAACATTGGGAAAATAAAAAGGTTTTGGCCTGGTGCTGAAAATAATAAAGTGACGGCGCCAGGTGACCCTCTCTGGGGAGCGAATTCCACAATTGGGGTGCCACTGCAGAGAAGGCCCTTGTGTGTACTTCGTGATAATTAACACATTTTAATGCATGCATGCATTATTTGCTTGTGGAGCATTTGCAAATAAAAGTACCAATTTCAACAGATCACTGAGCTTTGCGTGAAGTATTCATCTGAGAATGTGCAATGGTTTAGCTAGCTAGCGTTCTCTACCCCAACCTCACAAGGCAGCTTGCACGAAAAATGCTTTTAATGAATAATGCAAGGAAGCTCACCTCTCCATGTAAGCAAGCTCACCAGCAGAACAAATGTCTCCCCAGTCCATAGTGCAGATGGATCACCCAGCAGTCTTCTCCCAGGAGGTGCCGCAGAAGGCTGTACCTGAGGATGCTGCACCTGAGGATGCTGCACCTGAGGATGCTGGCACCTTAGCAAGCGGCCAAGCCCGGCCCACACTTCAACAGGACATGCCCTGAGCACGCATTGCTCTGCCTAGCTTTTTTTGCATGCTGGAGCTGCTGGCCCGGGTCAGAACATCAAAACCCTGCTGGTTTAGACCAAGGGTCCATCCCACCCAGCATTCTGCTCACAGTGCAGGCAACCAGTTGCTTGCAGGAAGCCCAGCATTAGATCAGGAGTGCGACAGCAGAAAGCAGGCGGATGCCAGGCAGAGCGGGGGGTCTGTGTCCCAGCACGGAGCGGCCTGCACCATGTGGCCATCTCTGAGGCTGGCCTGCTGGCCTCGGAGAGGGGGAAAGGCTTCTGCAACACCAGCAGTGAAGCCAGGTTCAGCTACGAGTCCAGCTGGCTTCTCTTTCTGGAAGGATGAGTACCATCTCGGCCTTAGCCTCAGGCAGCAAAATATCACATCACACCCCACCAGCCTCAGACATGTTTGTCCCACTGCTACTGCATTTCGCCCAGTGCCACGAAGTTTGGAAACTCCTAGCAGGAATTTTTGAGTGGGTTTTCCTACTAGTCCTCAGCTCTGGAGGGAGAGAGCATCAGTCTTGCTTTTGCCCACCAACTTCCCTGCAAGCTGAGAGAGGGAGGAAAGAGCACCTTAACCGGCACCTCTTTGCACAGACAACCACAAACGTTTTGGGTTGACGCGCATGTGTATGCGTGTGTGTCCCTCTGCTAGTTCTCTCAACAGTGGACTGCACAGGTTTCCAAGCGGCCTTCCATCGAAGCCCCACCCACATCCAGAGCCGCTTAACTTCTGCAGTTTGTTGCATCGCCTGTGCTTTTTGTGTATGTCCAAGCATCTGCGGAGAAACAGCAGCCATTTGGAATGGTGCAAAGGTGCGTGAGTGTATAAGTGTGTGCGTTTAACATTTTTGTGTGCTATTTTCTGGGCGTGCTTCCAGATGGGCAGCTCCGAGCGCTACCAATCAAAACATTCTGTGCAGCTCTTCCCTCTTTCTCCCCTTGACAGATTTCCCATGCAAAGGAAAAAGATGGAAAAGGTGTCACTCGGGTGGGTTTCAACCGGAAGATTGTGTTGTCTTTCTGCCCCCCTAACATTTTATGAACAAGGCAAAAAAAGCCTCATCTGCCCCCCCCCCTTAAATCCCTCCCAGCTATTTTTGGCCCCCCGAGGATAAATACAGGTATGACAGAGGTTACCTAGGGGGTGAATCAGTTTGGGAAAATGACAGGCAAGTGAAAGGGGGAAATACCGCTCCTCCAAAACAAACTAAAGCAAACGTTCAAGACCCCAATCACGGGTCCCCAACGCCCTGCCCTATTTTGGCCCTGGGCCATCATTTCGGCATTGCCCAGCAGGCACCCCGTTTCCCGCCTCTCCAAATCCGCCAGGAAACGTCGTTCCAGCCACGGTGTTTGGTTTGTGCATGGCTGAGCCTTCCTCAGCTGCGTCCTACATTCGCCCGGCTCCACCGCCAGCCTGCAGGAGCACCTGCCTGCGGCTCCCCGGCCCCCATTATTCTGGGGTCTTCGGAGCTGGCAATCGCAAGACGGCCCATTGTTGGCAGCTCCCATACAAATGAATGGCTCATAAGTGGATTAATTAACTTGGTCCGGAGAATAAAGCCTCTATCTTTAGAATCTTGTTTTCTTTCTGCCGGGGGCTACAGCGCAGGCAAATGAGAGTCAGCCACATGGGGGAGAGGTTGCCAGTTGTTTTCTTGGCATGGACTCCTGCGCTTGTGCTGAGTATGGAACAAACAAGAATTTAGCAAAGGAGGCATTTCCCCTGCCTGGTCACTACATCCCTATGCTCGAGGAGGCCACATTTCATGGAAACCTTGCTCTCCCATCTTAAATGCACAGGAACCCCACCAGAAAAAAGGTGGCAACTCTGTTCTGAGATCGTCCACTCTCTACCTGTGGTAACAGAGCTGTCTGTTAAGTCAGTGTCTCCAAGAAATCTTTGAGACATTGCTGAGTGAAGGGCCAAAGCCACTCCAGTCTCAGCTGTGGGCATCTCGACTGGGTCAGAAGAGAGCCAGTTGAGTTGTGCAACGTGTGGTCTGTCTTATGTGCGAGATGCTGCAAAAGGAGGTGAGAGCAAGCAGGCAGGCAGGCGGGCAGGTGAGCAAGCAAGCAGAGATTTCTTCAGTGCATGGGGTCACTACTGGCTATTGCACGGTCGCACGAGGAAAGATGGGAAGCACGCTCATTCCACCAGCCATTCCTGAAAGAGCACGTTCTTTTCTCTTCCCTCCCCATCCCCTTTCCTTTTGTGCCTGCCATTTTAGATTCAAAACATACAGGCCGGGACTCTCTTGTTTTTAACTGACTGCATAGAAGCCACCCCAAGAGCCTTTTGAGCCAAGAAGCGAGAAGAGGATGCTTTAAAGAAACACATAGATTAATCAGTGCTTTAGATGCCAGTAACTGATGGCTCATTTAGAGAATGAGTCATGGCCTGCGGCCAGAAAACACAGAGACGGAGCCAGCCCCATGCATGGACATGGCCTCATGTGCAACCACCAGCTCCTTCAGGGGAAGGGCTCCAGTTCTCTTCCGTTCCAAGCACGCGGCGCTGGACTGGATGAATCGACTCAGCCCGGCTCAGGATAAGCAGCATCAGGCATGGTACTCGGTTTGGGGACTGACCGCTGGGACAGAGCCTGTGGCAGCCGGTGGGCTGTACCGTTTTGCCTGGAGCACCAAAAGGCTACCAGCCTGTTCCGCTTCTTATTAAAGACTCTTCTTGTTGGTTAGCACCCCTCACGCTGCTCGCCTTCCTTCAATCCCTCCCTCCAGCTTAGAGGTCTCGCTGAGCCAGACGATGAATAATTCAGCTCCTTTAATCTTCCTTATTAACTTGCTCCCTCAGGCCTTCGATCATTTGTTGCTCAGCTCTGAAGTGCCTCCAATTTGTCCGTCTCTCCGATTCTTCCAGGACCAAAGGGGATCCTAGGATTGGTGGGAAAGCCAAAGAGGGCGAGGAGAGAGTTGAATGGGGGTGTGGGAAGGGGGATTTCTCCTGGCACGTTCCCACCCTGGACTGGAAAATGTAGCTTTCTCTTTCTGCTGTTGCTGGAAGACATTTGGGGGAAGCCTAGCAGTGGAAAGATCTGTGTGTGTGTGTCCCCTCTTCTTGAAGCTGCCGATGGCAAGCTGGGGTGGAGGAGAGGTCTCCTTCCCCAAGGAGCTTCCACTGGGAAGCAAAAAGGGCTGGCAGAAAAGCCAAGTTAGCACAGGATGTACGTACTTGGCTGAAATGCAGCCGGGAAAGCTCCATTTCCATTTGGGGTGAGGACGGGGGGCTGCTTTCTATGAGCAATGCAATCAGGCCGGGGAGGGGAAGGGAGCTGTGGAGGCCACCGCAGAAAATGAGCCATTTTTTCCTGGTTGGTTGGTTCCATAAACATTTTAGGACTTTGAGTCAAAGCAAGTAAGGGCTCGGGGCCATGTTATCCGAAACATCGCCTTGTTCCATATGTGCCTATTTGGGCCTTGCGGTCATCCTCAGGGGTCCTTCTCCAGGTACCAGGAAGAGGGACTTCTCAGCTGAGAAGGCGTTGGGGAATCGGCTCCCCAAAGAGGTCGGCTTGGTACCGACAGTGCATTCCTTTCACCACTAGGTGAAGAGCTTCTTATTCTCCCAGCATTTTAAGAGTTTAACTTTTCAACTTCATTTTTTAATAATACATTACATTCTGTACCACTGCTATGCTTCTATATTGTGATTGCGATTGTGGTTTTGCTGTTTTAAGTTGATCTTATCCTGTGAGTGTGTTTTCATTTTTTCTTACCTTTATTATTTTCTTACCTTTATTAAGCCTTGGCTATTGGGCAGTATAATGAACTAAAGAAGTTAAGCCCAGAGTCCCCCTTTCATAGCACTCTACCTGTCACACTCTGAGCATCCTCAATGGACACAGCCTGGAAACCCCACTCTGATGGCTCTTTCTGCCAGGAGTAGATTAGAAATCTCCCCCAGTGCTCTCTATTAATTGATTTATTTATAGCATATTTATCCTGCCCTTTAGCCAAGAAGGCTCCCAAGGTGACTTGCCAAGTTAAGAACTAAGATAATCCCTACCTGTAGGTTTACCATCTAAAAGGCACAGCAGAAAAGGAAAAACAGGAGTGGGAGGGAAGAAGTAAAAGGCAAAATCTAGCTCCAGGTCCTTCCTTTTGAAGCTCCTCGGGCCATGGGCAGAACAGAAGGCCCCCTGCTTGCGTTTTCTCTGAGATCCTCAGCAGAAACAGCTGCTTGCAGGAGCCAGCCGGGGGCTTCTCTCCAATGGAGCTGTCTCCAGCCACACTGGAGGGGTGCCACCCCGTTTCCTGTCCCTCCAACAGACTTCCACCTTCCTGGATTGCTGAAAGCTGTCAAGAGCCCAGCTCTGTGCGCACATGCGTTTGACAAGCCATGTTCCAAGTGCCAAAACAATGCCCTTACCTGATTGGAGGGTTCTCTTTCCCATCGAAGCTCTCCCCAGCGGTACTGGATCACAATGGAGATCATTCCCTACCAAAACAGGTCTTCTGATGAACATAAGGGCTATGCATTGCTCCTTGCAAGGTTTGTATTTCTGAGCTCAGTCTACTTCCTGGGCAACCCTGCCAAGAAGTATGTGCCACAGAATTCATACAGGAGTCATTCAAGATTGCAGGAGCAGCAGTCCGTTCGTGACTGGTTGGGACCCGTTGACAAAACACTGGGGGGGTCCCTCCAGCAGCCCCATTTGCACAGCACTTAACTTGGGAGCTGGACACGTACCAGGACATGCATGTATCTGCGGACCACCCATGTGCCAGGGGGCTTCATCCCATGTGAGAGACCCATCCGTGCTTGTGGTTGGTGAGAAAGATGGCGCGATGTCTTCTCTCTTCTCCCACTCCCAAATGGCGCTCCTGCTTGGACTGTCCCAGCCAGACCAACTTTATGGCCATGTGGGGAGCGGGAGGGAGATGTCAGCTCACAGTGCTCAGGAAAACTTTGCACAAAACTAGCAATATGAGGGAGATGTCCATTTGGTTCAGAATCTTAACTAAGTGCACACAATACACTTTCAAACAATAAGCAAACCAAAACTCAACTACCTTTTGAAAACTGTGTTGCAAGACATGTTGCCATGGTGTTCTCCAATGACGACAAAACTGTATATTTTGGGGGAAGGTGCATGAACAATATGTATGCTCGAGAAAATAATGTTACAAATCCATGATATTAGGCAATTACTTGCAAAAAGGTCTATTTTGGGCAACTTTGCACACAAAATGCATGCAGTAAGAGATATGCAGGTGAAAGCATGCATGGATTTTCATGCAAACTTTGCTTTTAAAAAATCTTGACGTGCAGAACTAATCAAATATAAGACTGGGAAAGAACCCTGAAGTCCAGGATGAAGTGAATGCAAAAGGAGAAGCTGGGAGCAACTGGTTTGTCCATCCCTATTTTCCACATCCTGGTAAGTTGTTCCAGGACTTAGACTTCCTACCAGGTTTTCTTCTTTTGTATAACAGCAGGCTCAAGTCTTACTTCGTCTTTGCAATCTTTGCTTGCTTTATAAACTTATAAACAAACAGAGAGTAAATGCAGGCAAAGAGGAAACTCCCAGGGGGCAACTCCTCAGAGAGCAACTTAGCCAATCCTCATGTTATACGACCAGTTTCAATTAACTCTCTGGCAGGAAACCCTTCGCGCATGCTCTCTCCCGCTGCGTCTGCTTCTGCCTGCTCCTGCTTCGTGTGTCTTCAGGAAGATGCCTTGCATATTGTTATGAACCTCTGGGGCCTTGTCCTCAGCACAGCCGATCAAAACCGTGATTTCATCGCCCTCTGACCCTTAGTAACTACATGGAACAAGCATAACTCTTCCCGTTCTTGCCCAAATTTCCCATGGTGAGTAACGCTGGGAGAGGGTTCAGACATCACTGTTGTTTACCGAGAAGTAAAAGGCTGCAGCTCGTTTGTTCTGAGTGATCGAGACCAAAGCAGAGCTCCTGAGATCATACAATAGTTACTCTTTGCCTGCAGGTCCCGAAGATCGAGTTCTGAGCCTCCCGTGCCCAAACAGACTCGGCTTTCAGCCAGCACTTGGCAGAGGCCGGTAAGCGGATGATAAACAGCTTCCTATGAGTTAAGGGCAACAGATAGGAAAGCATCTCTCTTCCAGCAACGCGGAGCAGCTTGGGCAGACTTCCTCCCACTTCAGCACACCCGGCACCCATCAGCGGGGAAACCAGGCCCTTCCGGGGCAGCAGGAAAGCTGACCGTCTTCCACCCTGGAAGCCAAATTCCATTCCAAGGCTGCATTCTGGTGGTCAGCCGGGATGAAGGCAAAGTGGGTGGTGTCCTAACCACAAAAGTGCCAGCAGGTGTTGGCCGGAAGCAATTCCTGCCAGTAGCTGAGCCCTGGAAGGGGCATTTCAGTGGGGAAGAGCTGCACCCTGGCTGGGAAACCCCCAAGCAATCGATGTTGGGAGGAAAAGGAGCAGGGTTGGTTGAAGGGAAGTCTTCTGGAGCTCTGTGCCTGGCCGGGCTGGCTTGGCTAGAAGGCCATATTTGGGCCTCGGGCCTGAGGTTTTGCATCCCTGCATTACAGTGGCCCTCAAGACATGTGCAATACACCAGGCTGTCTTCACATGTTCCATGGAGCTCTGACCTTGATTCACTGGAGGGCCATCGGAATATAGGCTGGTGCCTGCGGTAGGCCAGGCACAACCTCTCGCTTCCCTGAGTGGACTGTGGACAAGGGCCGTGGCCCCAGGGACACCACCTGCTCCTCTGCCCCTCTTGAATCTGGACTCTTGGGAGGCATGTTGCTTCCTCGAGGAAGTCAGAATTGGCCCAGTTGCTGGTTTCTGTTGCAAAGGAAGGAAGGAAGGAAGGAAGGAAGGAAGGAAGGAAGGAAGGAAGGAAGGAATGGGGGAGCGAGATGGATGGATGGACAGAAAGACAGCCCCCTCCTCCTGACCATTGCATTATGGATATGCTAATCCATTCTTAATGTATGCACATTTAAATTCGACCCTCAACTACTGGGTATGCTGAAGTGGGAAAAGAGAGACAAAAGGGAAACATCGAAGCTGCTTTAAGACCGTCTCAGTAGCAACGGGACTCTTATCGGCTCCTGCCAGCCAAAGCGTTTAAAGGATTTGGATGGGAGCGGGAGCGGACTCCCCACCGGGGTGACTCTGCCTGCATTGATCTTGGGCCTTGCCTGACAGAACCGCCGCATGGTGGAAAGTCGCTGAGAGTTTGAGAGCGAAAATAGCCCTTCTCCCAGCTCAGCACATTCCAGGGCTGGGACAGGGGAGCGAAGCCCCCTCCTCCACACCGGCCATGCCCAGCTCCCCCACGAGAGCCCCAGTGGACTCCCAGTTCTAGCTGGGGGTGGTGGGAATTGGAGCCCCCAGAGGCCAGGAGTCACTTTTTTATCAGAGCATGTAGGAAACAGAACGATGCTTTGTTTTGCCTTTACTACCAGAGAGCATTCAAAACATGCTGGGTTAGAGGAAAATACGAGCAGTTGAGGGGTGAGGGGAATTGTGGCCCTCCCAGTGTGTTGTATTCCAACCCCCATCAGCCCCAACCAGCATAGCCAACAATCAAGGGTGATGGAAGTCGTAATCCATGTCCAGCAACATCGGAAGGGCTGAGGGTCTCTCCACCAGCCTTAGACATTCGGCAGGTCTATCCAACCTGGGTGCAGAAGATGCAGTTCCAGGCACCATATTTGGGCCCAGATAATCCTACAAGCGCCTCTCATGATCCCCAGCAGTAAAAATGCAGGGAGGACACAGGCTGCCCTTTTACGTGTCCTGCCTGAGGCAGCTGCCTCACTCTGCTTCACGGAGGGACCAGCCCTGCCTTCGGGGCTCTCCCCCCTCGCACCCACCACCCCAACTTGTCAGCCCTGCCTCACCCACCAAGCGATGGAACTGCCTAGATAGGAAGTAGTCCTTTCATTTCATATCAGTGATTCATTCATACAGCAAAATGTAGGCAGAGGGAAGATTCCTGCACTGCTAGATCACCTCTGCAGCCTATGCCTGACACATTTCTCCATTTCCCTTCCCAGAGACTGCTTTTCTCCACTTCCTACAGAGCTCGTTCAGATGCCAAGGCAAAAGGGAGACTGTTCCAAAGTTCCTAGCTGGGGGGAGAAAGAGAGAGAAGGGAAAAAAACCCTTCCAGGGGCCTCTGCCCAGATGTTGTCAGTTAGCGGTGATAAGATCTCAGCATATTAATGCAAACAGCAGGGGCTTCGTGGGGTCCAAGATGTGATGCTATCGCTCAGCAGGAATGCAGAGCAGCCCCAGGAGACGATGCTCACATGCTCGGGGCAGGCAGGCAGGTAGGAAAGCTCAGCTTATAGGGACACAAGGAAAGGCTTGTGATATAGGCCTTTCCTCAAGCTGCGGCAACAATGGGTTGCCATTGACTCCAGCAGAACAAGCTTGCACATGGATCATGCCAATTCTCATTGGGATACGCACATGGAAGCAACAGGAGCTGTTTGCCTAATATCACTTTCCCCACCACTGAGGCTAGAAAAACAACAGCTTTTAAGCAAACTTGAAAACTTACACAGCTTTCCAGAAAAGTGAAATATAAATAATCAAACTGTTTCTTTCAGTTCACAATTGCCTCTGGTCAAAAGGGTCTTTAAAGGCCAGAAAACTGGGCTGGAGGCAGTTTAATAGCCAGAGCTTCATTTTCTCCCAATTCTTTTTGGGGAATTGCAGTTTGGCGAAGCTGCTTTTTGTTATAAGACCTCTAACTCCTTTGAGTCTCCGGATGGCTCAGCTGCGGGCTGCGACTGTTCAGAGAGGTTGGAAATGGGTCTAAGGGTGCTGGGTGGATATGCAAAGTGCCTGTCATATCACTCTGAATTCCTTGGAAAACAAAACAAAATTGCGATTGTCTTTTGTCGGCAGCGGGCTTCTTCCTCCGCGGTCACATCAAAAAGGCTGTTCCTATGAATGATGGTCGAGGAAAACATATCTCCTGAATCCTATGAAGGAGTTGCCACCTAGTTTTCTAGGTGAAAGGTAAGTCTTAGGATTGCAGGTATGAAATGCAAAACAGAGGCTTAAGCTCTAGGAGAATATAGATATAACTCCATTATAATTATGCAGGGCTTTTGCTACGGAGACTTTGGGTAAGTGTAGGTTCCATTTCTCATCATTGCCCAGGCTGGCTTGTTGTCAATGGAAGCACCAGGGTATAAAGTGCCAGCTCAGAGACAACCCTCGATTCCTAATCTGTCACATAAATATGACCAAGAGCAGCTAATTGATTGTTCAGCCTTGCTACAGTTGTATCGGCTAAAATACATGGGCAGCAAAGCAGGAAAACTGGGGGCAATTTGACTGTAATCTCCAATCTGTCAATTTAGCAGCGTGACTAAAGCGCCTGTGAATGGGAGAAGAAGGGTTGAACGTCTATAATATTGATGTGCACGTGGCCGGGCAGAACTAACTGAATCTGCAGTTGGAAGAAAAAACCAAGAAGGCAGCAAGCAGGAAGGAGAAGGAGGAAAAGAAATTAGCGAGCCCATTCTGGGTAGCACAGAGAGCAACTTTCAAGACTCTAAAGGCCTTTGGGAAGATTTTGCTCCGGTGCTGAGCCTCGTGTAATAACATCAGCAGGAGGGGCAGGTAGGTCCTATATCTCCCTTACCTAATCCGCTGCCCTCCAGATGTGCAGGACAACAGCTCCCATCATGCCCAGCCAACATGCCATTGATATGATGGGAGGTGATGTAGTGGTTCTGCTCAATTCAGCACTGGTCAAGCCTCACCTTATAGTCAAAGCTATGGGTTCCCAGTTGCAATGTATGGCTGTGAAAGCTGGACCATAAGGAAGGCTGAGTGTGGAAGAATTGAAGCCTTTGAATTGTGGTGCTGGAGGAGACTCCTGCGAGTCCCCTGGACTGCAAGGCGATCAAACCAGTCAGTCCTAGAGGAGATCAACCCTGACTGCTCTTTAGAAGGTCAGATCCTGAAGCTGAAACTCAAATACTTTGGCCACCTAATGAGAAGGAAGGACTTCCTGGAGAAAAGTCTAATGCTGGGACCAATTGACGGCAAAAGAAGAAGGGGACGGCAGAGGATGAGGTGGCTGGATGGAGTCACTGGGCCAGTGGGTGTGGGCTTGGGTGGACTCCGGGAGCTGGGGGAGGACAGGAGAGCCTGGAGGAATGTTGTCCATGGGTTCATGATAGGTTGGGCACAACTTTGCATCTAAACAACAACAGGCCTCATTTGCATTCAGTGTCTTCAGTTCTGGGCACTACCATTTAAGAAAGATGCAGGCAAGCCGGAAAGGGTTCAGAGGAGGGCAACGGGGATGATCCAGGGACTGGGAACAAAGCCTCACAAGGAGAGATGCAAGGAGCTGGGCATGTTTAGCCTGGAGAAGAGAAGACTGAGGGAAGATGTGATAGCATTCTACAAGTACTTGAAAGGCTGTCACACAGAGGAAAGCCAGGATCTCCTCTCGATCATTCCAAAGTGCAGGACACAAAATAATGGGCTTAAAGTTACAGGACGCCAGATTGTGGCTGGTCATCAGGAGGAGCTTCCTGACTGTTAGAGCAGTACAGCAATGGGACCGGCAACCTAGGGAAGGTGCTGGGCTCTCCCACCATGGGGGCATTCAAGGAGCAGCTGGATGGCCATCTGTCGGGAATGCTTTAACCCAGAGTCCTGTGTTGAGCCTGAGGTTGGACTTGGTGACCTTATAGGCCCCTTCCAACTCTGCTATTCTGTGATTCTACGATTCTGTGAATCTAGGATTCTATGAATTACAGTCCAAGAAATACCAAGAGCGTTGGGTTTGGCTGGACTATACTTCTTAGGAAGCTAACTTCTTAGGGGTGTGTGACTGTCTTCGGGCCACAGGATCTACTTTGTTTCTTCTTCTGGAGAATTTACTAGGAATTCACCAACACGGAGCTTGGCACAAAGGAGACAGAATCAAAGAATTCTGAACCCAAGACATTGATTTGAGTGCCAGACCTGAAGGGACCTTCCTGTCCTCAAACACCTGCTATAATTTAGGGGGCACCATGCTGATACTGTACACAGTTGGCATCTCCTGCAAATCACCCAGAGATCATCTCTCCCCTGTGCTGAGATAGCCAGGTGTCCTGATTCACAGTGCACAGTCCTCAGGGGACAGTCCTCTTTTTGAATGGCTGTCCAGTCCAAGTCAGGTTTAAAGATAAAGAACCCTAAGGAAACATGAGAAGGAAATTGTGAAATCTACTGCATTCCTATTTAAATTATAGCAATTCTCAAGGCTAAACAAGCCCAATTCTTTCTCAATTTGCACTTACACTTATAAATTAGCATACTCCATTTTAGCCCAGCCCTGTGGCCTATTTTTGTCCTTCCTGCCTGCTCCCTTCCAACAGCATCTACTTTTTAGCAACGTGTAACTGGAGCACCGTTCTTTGGCAGAAAGGAATGAGAATAGAGTAGAGTAGAGTAGAGTAGAGTAGAGTAGAGTAGAGTAGAATAGAATAGAAGCGCAGCATAGAGAACTTTGTTTGTCCAGCTGGATTTGAGGTCCACTCAGAACAGTTTCATTCTGGCAAAGCAGCCCCGGTAACATCCTTGTGGAGCACCTGCACCCTGTGGTCCCACTCTTGAGCGCATGACCACAGCTCTTTGGCATGCGCAGCACCCTAAGTGCTATCACTGAGGACAGGAAAGGAAGCACTTGTCCGTTGCTTAGCAACCACCCAATATGCTCTCCCAGGTCAGTAGCATCCTACTCCCATGGTCTCTCTCACTCCCACCTGACTTCTTATCTCCCTCATCACACGCAAAGGCCAAGCGCTGGCCTCTTCGGAGGAGACCGTAAATGTCCAGTCAATGGCAGGGGCTCATCTTCCCCTCCCAGCTTCCCAAAAGCAGGCTGACTGTAGAGCAAAGGACCTGCATGTGTTCTTAGCCTGGTTCCAGAAGAGGCCGCAGGTCAGCTGCTCCTTTCTGCCTCACCTGGTGAGGGGACTGTGGGCCAGGATGAACGCTCCCATCCCTCCCCAGCCTCACACCCAGGCCCCTTCCCAGCGGGCCGAGTTCAGTGCAGCCCAGCGCTAAGACACAGGGAGTCGCACACCATAAATCAGGCTGGGCCGGCCAGACGACGACTGGTGGGCTCGAGGCCTGTTTGTTTTGGAAATGAGTGAAGCGCTTTTCAGACGAGTTGGAGATTTACAGGCCGAGCCGGGATGCTCTCCGTGGGAGAACGAGGAAAGCGGCGTGCCAGGACCTTGCAAATGAAGACGGCAGAAGGCAGCAGGCAGAGGAGGAAAGGGAGGCCGTGACGGCACTGGCCCCAGGCCTGCCAAGGGACGGTCCTCTGTCGCAGAATGGCAGAAGGGACAGAGTGGCCCTGCTTCTGCTTCCACAGGGACAGTCCTCTCTTTGGGAGGCGCCCTCTGTCGGAAGGGCTCTCCAGTCCCAGTGCTGTTGCTCCAGCCCTGTTTGTGGGTTTCCTGTGGGCAGCCAGTGGGCAACGGTGTGGGCAGCAGGCTGGACTGGCTGACCCTTGGCCTGACCCACCAGGGCTCTCCCTATGATTGGTGGAGTGCAGTGTAGGAAGCGCCTGGAGGGCCGACTCAGCGAGGAACCAGGTGGCCTGGCCCTGCTCTTCTACGCTCGGCTGAGGCGCAGTCCATCCCTGCTGAGGACGCGATCCGGGCAGCATGAGGGGCAGCCGGCACTCAGAGACTCTCCGGTCCTTTCAGTCCAGAGTGGAGAAGGTCTGCCCGCCTGTGCTGCATTTTTGCTGGGCGGGGATTCTGCCCATTCAGGTGGGGCACCTGTGAAGCAAAGGAAAGCTGGCTGGAGCTGCTCTAGGATGCCTCCACCCTGGCTGCCCCAGGCTCCTCTCCTCCCTGCCCCCCAAGACACCCCCTGTGCCCCCTCTCCGAGGTCACTTCCCCAGCCTTGGAGAGCAGCTGGCATGTGCTTTTCCAAAGGGCAAGGGAAATGAAACCAAGCTCCAATTCCCAGCTCAAAGGCCGGAATGTTCTCTCCAGCCTCATAGCTGGAAATCTGAACTACCTGTTGGTGCCTGACAATGTGTAGAATCCAGAGGATCTTCTCCTCCTATAATTGACATTATGCTACATCTGCATCTAGACATTTGCATCAGTATGAGCGAGAGCAGACAAATTAGGGTTGCAGTGGCCTTCCTGGAGCCTGGCTCTCTTCTGTTCCTCAGAACTCAAGTCGCACAACTGGAAACCTTCTTATGCAGCAGACAAGAAGCCAGCGAGTCCTGTGTGCCTGGAAGAAGGATGCCCCTCACACATGCTCATGTGGAGCTCAGTGCCTGGTGAGCATTGCACAAATGTTTGGTGCGCTTAACAAGAAGTTGGACTTGTAGCTGTGGGAAAGCAGGCTGGAGGCCAGTGGGAGCAGTCCAGGGAATCCAACAGATTCCGTCCCCAGAATGGATCCCTAGTGTCACATAATGCAAGCAGATGTCCTACAGGTGTCCTCTTTTGCCTTTTGGGTGAAGCAAGTCCTGATTTTGAGCCTTTCAGAAGTGGCTGCTGTAACGATAGCCCTGAGGCCAATGGCTTGATGGGGTACTAACATTCGTGGGACCCACAACTGCACTCAGGGAGGTTACTCACAGAACATCAGCGATGAGAAAATGTAGCACAAAAAGACAACATGAAATTTGCATGTGCTGATGTGTGTGTAGAGATACAAATTTAGCAATAATAATTTAAATAGAAATAGTACCTCTTACCAGGGGGCAGAAAACTGTGGACAGGGGACCAGAATTTCTCCCTGTTCTCCGGCTACGCAGGTGTAAACTGGTAATAGGCAACAGTTCTTACAATTCTTTATTTTCAAGCAGGGATAGATGGGACAAGCCTTCAGACCAAGGAGTCCCTCCAAGAAGGCTTCTGTTTTCAAAAGTAGGGGCTCCTTGGGAAAAAAAGAATAGCTGCTTGCATGGGTCCAACGAAAGAGCAAAACAGGCTGCAAATAGTCTCCTGCTCTCTTAAAAGGGAACTAATGAACGCAAATTGTTCTCTAGAAATATAATGATTAGTGTTATTGCTATGTTTGCTGGCTGTACCTCGAAAATTGAAACAGCAATGTCAGATATTAAGAGTCGTTAATGACCTGCACTCCGACTCTCTATTTAATAATTAAAATAAAACAGTGTTACTCGATACGCATGATTAGACTTAGTCACAATAACCCTCTTGATGTCACGCTTCTTTTGCCCGGCTGGTGCGGTGAATGGACGAGATGAGATGTTTATCATTTGAGGAGTTAAAAGGTGGGCCTCCTAATGCCTTCTCGAAAATGTCTGGAAGCGTCTGGAAAAAGCATGGCTTCGGGGCGACACACGGTCCTATGCCCTCCCTCATGCCTTGTTTTGATCTCGAGCCACATTTACAGGCACAGTATTTGTATAAACTTGACCCTGTTTAACTCTCCTGGCAGGCTTCCCACAAGACGCCCTGGGGGAAAGGAGCCTTTGTGTGGGCACTCGCTATTTAAGCTGCCAAGAGAGCTGCCACTTTCTCACAGAATTGCTATCCAGGCCTCTTTGTGGAATCATGGCCTCTTCCCAGACCAACGTTTCTTGGGCCGCCTGGCTCTGGGCTCCCACTTAAGGCATCTTGTCTTTGGGAATACCTGGGCTTAGGATTTCAGAGCAAACATTGCATTATCCGTTGTCCCAGGAGTGCCCTATTAGCTCCGAAGACTCCGGGTCACAATGATTCCAGCAGGAGAGAGCCACGGAGAGGGAAAGGTCTGGGGGGCAGAATCCATCAGATTCCCTGGGCTTGTCTCCCTGGACTTCAGCTCACTTTGCGAGGGAGGCCCAGAGTCCAAGTGCCTGGCAAGCGTGCCCAGCCCTTGCGGGGCGCACACTGGGAATCTAGCCCCGTGTGCAAGATCCAACAGGATCACTTCCCCCTGCACCCCACCGGCAGCATTAGTGGGCGAGGAAGATGCTTGGACACTGGGAATGGCGCCTCTTTCCCCAGCGTGCCACCGCCGGCCAAGGCAGCAAGTGGGGAAGACATCTGACCCTCGAGAAGGGCACCTGGCAAGCCCCTTGGGCAGTGCCCGTTCTTTGCATCTTACAACTGCTCCAAACGAGGGAGGCTGCTGGTAACATACTCAGGAGTTTGCAAGTGTTCACAGACTTCCTCTTGGCTCGGTTCGCTTTGTAGGACTGGGCCAAGGACAAGAGGAAGTCTGCAGACGCCAGGGGGACGAACTCGGAAAGGGTTTGCCCCAGCATTATCCACCCAGGCCCTCCACAGTTTCTGATTTCTTGCTTCCCATCCTGAACATCTTCACTATTTTCCTTCCACAAGATATTATCCATACACTCAGGACATGCATGGATAAATCAGGAAACCTGAACTGGTCAAAATGTTGTGAATTCACCTTGAAGTCCACCATGAGATTCATTTCTGTGCCAGATTATGAGCTTTTTTTCTCCCCTTTTCACATAAAAAGTACATTCTTCTGTACTTCTTTTTCCCAAAAGTACACATCAACAATGCATGGTTTTGGAAATGTACACATTTTTCATGGGCATCTTCCAGATGTACATATTTTACAAATGTACACATTTTACAAACAGGTATTTGGATGGAGTTCTTCAATCGCATTTCAGTTTCAGAAATGTAGAGACTCCGAATGCAGTTTGTATTCAGGTCTCCATTTACTTCCAGGAGATGCAAACTGGGTAAATTTGGGTCAAAAACAATCTGAGAGGAATTTTTTTACTCTACTGCCAAGCACACCCGGTAAGGCACTTCCAGGAGGAGGACTGCTAATACTACCAATCAAAAGATATTTTCTGGCTGTTCTGTCCTTTGCTCTGTAACAGCTGTTCTGTGGTGAGCAAATGGGTGGAAGGAGCGATGGGCGAACATGGAGCGATCGCAGAAGGGCGATGGTGTCGCCTGGAGCGGGCCCCGTAGAAATTGCCCGAGTGAGGCAAGACCATGGCACAGGTCTCGCCCACAAGCACACTTAGTATCACAAAACCCCAGATGGCACAATTCAGAACCAGCTGCAAAAGAGCGTTGCGAAAAGGAGTGCAAGGTTTCTGCCAGCCGGCCAGTGATGCCCTTTCCAGAGCATTCCCTTCATTTCTCCCCTCCCCAAATGGTCGACTTTCCACTTTCATTGGGGTGTTTTGCTCCCCCGCATCTTGGGGGATCCCCATTTCAATATATTTTGTGCTTGTGCAAGCTTCAAAGTTTCCTCCCTCCTGAGTGTGAATGGTGCCGTTTTGGCTACATGAAAGATCCGCATTCAGGTGATGCTTTTGGTGTGTGTGTGTGTGTGTGTGTGAGAGAGAGAGAGAGAGAGAGAGAGAGGGAAGAAGGAAGGGAGAGAGCTTTCCAGCTTGCATAGAACAGGAATTTAAGCTCAGGCACTGTGATATAATGACTATAGTGCTAAGCTTAGGATTTTGACTCCTCCCTGAACCAGCCAGCACACATTGTCCCTCTGAAAACAGAAGTGAGGTGGACCCTGTGTGACTCTTTGCAGCAAGGGTGGGACAAAAATGCTGTTTTTAGTTGTTGTAAACTGTCCTGAGGTTCTCTAGAATAAATGACAGTATAGAAAAGTCCTGAATGAATGAATGAATGAATGAATGAATGACTGACTGACTGACTGACTGACTGACTGACTGAGATCCCTGAACCAAACCTCCAGGTGTTGCATCTGTTGCACCATAGTTCATGTCATATTGATGTCCCGGGTGGGGCCCAGGTGCTTTGCACAGGTACGGGCTCTTGCATCTTCCTTCCTTCAACAGCAAACTTTCTAGCTCTCCGCCAACAGAAATGGAGCCAAGCTAGGTCTTGAACAAACAAGAGCTATCCACATGCTCAGGGAGATGTCAAAGTTTCCTGAAGTTCAGAAAAATTAGAAAGTAAAGCGCCAAAAGAGAGAGGTGGGAACAATTCAGTGAGGACTGATTTTATGCAGAATATCATCAGTTGGGGAAAAGAAAAAGAAAAACCAAAGAGGTTCAGGAGAGAGAATTGGTTTGCTAGATCTCCAAAGAACTTCTGGTAGGCCAGAGGAAGGCATGATGGGAAGGCTGGACCCCCAAATATGAACGCTCCCATTATAGCAGGGATGGGCAATCTGAAAGGCAGAGGGGCCCCCAAGGCCACAGCTCTTGTGTTGTGGTGCACGGCTGAATTTCTAGTTGTGTAGCAGCAACCACAGAACAGACAGAGCTTTGCTCATGGATTTACACCTTCAAAAGCCATATTCAGCTTCAAATGTCGAATTGTGAGCAAATGGGTTCTTGAAACTCTCCACCCTGTTTGGGGCAGAGGAACTGGGTAGGGGGCAATTTCACTTAACTTCTCCGAGAGAAGGAAACATTCTCCAAGATTTTCTTACAGGTGGGCCTCTCAACACTGCTCCCTCCCCGCAAATCCCAGATTGAGTGTGTGGACAAGGGACAATGTTGCATCCGACTCCAAGGAACGGATAACGTCTGCCTCCCACACCATTTCCTGAAGGCTTCCATCTTCTTCCCAGCCCATTGTATAATTTATCTGGCATTTCTTTTGGTGCCGCTTCTGGCCTCGCCGATTACTGTGAAGCCGCTGGGGTGGGGGTGGGGGGGTCTTTTGTTTCCACTGCTCGTCTCATTGCTGCTCAGCAGCCTCCCAGACCGCCGGCACCGAAAAAGTGAGTGCCACTGCAGGAATCTCGCTTCACACGATGCTGTTGTAGTTGGTTGTGGAATTCAAGGGCAAAGTGCCATTTTTTGGCCAGCAAATGTGGCAACACGGAGAGGCTCCGGGGACTGGATTGGAGGCCTGGGGCTTGTAGCCCAAGGGCGACATCCTTCTCTCCTGGGCTATGGGGTGAAGATGCTGTGAAAATTTTTCTCACAGGTTCCACCTGTTAGCAGTACTATCATTAACACAGCAGGGCATCTAGCAGAGTTTCCAAGGCAAAAAGAGACAGGTCCCTGGCTGCAAGGAGCATGCAATCGGAAATAAATAATGGGAAATAAAGGTAGGGAACAGGTATATGGGTAAACGCATTAAAGTTGTTGACGAACACTTGCCAGGGCACAGTTTAATGCTGTGTGTTATTTTGCAGGGCGGTGGCATTTTAAGTGGCTGTAAAATAAAAATCTGCTTTTGTTAACTGCTCTGAACATCTCTGTTTGGAGAAGAAATTGCAGGCTAGAAATCATATTGTAAATAAATCTGTCATGTAAAAGTAAAATTTACCTGTCGGGAGGGTAGGCACAGTGAATGGTAACTGAAATGCAGTAAAAAAAAATTACGCCCCCAGCCATGTTTGGAGATGGAGTTCTGGGAAAGGTCCCTGTCTGAAAAAAATGCTGCTAGTCAGTTCTGAGCATCTTGGGGTGGGGGTGCTAGTGGTGGGTGGGGTGGAAGGCGAAAGGGCAGAGCAAAGGACAAAGGGGGCAGGACCAAAACAGCAAAGCCACTAGCATATTTTAGCGCAAAACTCTTCCTGCTTGCAGCCAAATCCTAGGAAAGGCATTTCCCCCATAATGTATGGGGAAGCAAAAAGGGTTGGAACCCATGGAATTATCAGCAGCCAAGGGACAGGGGACCAGCAGCTGGGGGGCAGGTCAGGGCAAGGAGAGGTGTGAATTTGCCCCGCTGGCCAGGGGTCCAACATTCCCGGTAAAACGATGGCTAGCCAAAGGGACCAATGGTCTGGGCGAGTGCAAGGCTGAGTTCCCCTCCATTACGCAAAGGTGGCTTCCTTGCCTCCCCTTGCCAGGAAACAGCTCAGTAAACTTGTCAACTAACCTAGTTTGCCAACTGCCCCAAGAGGTGGTCCTTCGAAGGAGAGCTATAAGCAAAGCAGCAGAGAAGCACCTTCCTTTGTTTTGAGAGGGCTCTGGTTTGAACGTGCTCCCCCAGGGATGCTTGACCAGGGTGGGCGACTAAAGATTACCTCTGTGCGGGGTCCCCTGGAGTAGCAATTTCCATGGGGGAAGAATTTTGTGGTCCTAACCACTCTTGCCTCTCCTTTGAGGTAGGATGGACAGGTATCCTCTCGTACCTAGGCCTGTCCTCTGATGGAAGAAAGGAAGGGTTGCTGATCAAGAGCACCTGACCTCCGAGTGAAGGTCAGGGGAGAGGGTGACTCCCGTGTCAGTGGGGCTTCTCATTCATTGTAGCAGCTAGTTTGAGCTTCATAGGAACTCTCCATGGTGCTGAGCTCCTCCCCCTGCAAATAGGTTCACCGTCATGAAGCCCCACGGATCACTCCTGTAAAGCTTAAGTTAAAAGCTGCAATGGATAAGGAGCCCCACTGATACTGAGGTCACCCGGCTCCCCTGCTAAAGAGCTGGCTAGGACCCAGATTCTAATCTTACACACCACAGTGGGATGCATTGAATTTCTGTTTAAAGTAGAATCATTCTTTATAAATGTGCATCTCCACTTATGCAAATATTATGCAAATTGCAGCCCTCCTTGGTCCTGCCTGTGATGCGTCTCCTCCGTTTTGGCATAAGCTGCCATGCACTGTGGGGCAAACGTTCTCCGGCGCCCAAATCTTCTTCCTGGCCTTCAGCCAGGCCAAGTACACTAATGCCGCTCTGCCCCAGTGGGCCAAGAGGGCTTCGCAGAGCTAGCTCAGGCTATCAGCTTATACACGTGGGCCTTTTTCTGTCTAAACATGCAAAAAATTGCTCTTTTAGCGAGCCAACGTTCCCCTGCCTTTCCCTGTAGCAGCACTGAATACCCATAATATTTTACCCACAACCCTCTCCACGCTGCCGAGGTTCTCACACTCAAGTCAGTGCAGCCGTCTCTCTCACGCGCCTCTTTCCCACCATTGGCCTGCAAAGGCTGTGCTGGGATCAGACAAGCGCTCTCCGAAGGCTCCCGGAGGCGTCACTGTGCCAAGACAAATTGTCCCCAGCGAGGAAGAGCCTGGCCTGCCTCTCCGATGAGGATCTGGTCCTCTACAGACCCGGCCTTCTGCTTGAACCCCTTACTCGCAGCTCAGTGATTTATGGAAGGCGGGTGGGAGCCGAAGACCCCCCTGCCGCTTCCCCTCACGAGTCTCTCCATGGCCGTTCCAAGTCAGGCAAGACGGATGAGCTGAAAAGGGCTCTGCACACACAGAAGCCTGCTGTGAGTAAAACACGGTGTTAGTTAACGTACTACAAGGACCAGCAGAGAGGCTGAGCGGGGCCAGAAGGAATGAAGGCCTCTTTGCGGGACCCCCAAACTGTCCCTGAGTCAGGCTGCCTAACGAGGTGGCCCCCCCAGGCCAGACACGGGCTCCCTGTGGCTGCGGCACAGAAACCGAATGCCAAGCCTCGTCCCACTGGGAAGGACAGCTGAGCAAGGCCCCCTCCCCACAGCGGGCCATGTGTGCAGGAGGGCTGTGCCCAGGGGTCTGCGTTGCCCGGCCACCCCCTTGGCTATCCCTAGCGGTGCCCTGAGCCCACGGCATGAGTGGGGAGGGTGCCAGCGACAGGGCAGCTCAGCAGTGGAGCCGAGTGGCAAAGGGGCAGCTTTGCTCTGCGAATTCGCCACAGCTGCTAGGAAGGAGGAGAAACCTGCAGCTGCCCCATGATGGCATTGGACTGGGGAGACTGTGAGGCCGCCTCGACGCGTTCCAAGCCGCTAAATCCTGGGAGCTCAGAATGGATCCTGCAAGGAGCCTGCTCCCAGAGTGGCTGGGGCACACCTGTCCGAGGTGCTCAAGAAGAGAGTACTGTGGACCAAAGCAACCAAGCTGCTACCAGCACTTGCATGGCCCACTTCCTTTCCTCTCCTTCCGTTCCTTTCCGTTCCGTTCCGTTCTGTTCCGTTCCTTTCCTTTCCTGCTCACTTCCTTTCCTCTCATTTGCTAAATCTGCCTCTGGACTAGACCATTAAATCAGCCAATGCTAACCGTAACCAAAATATGTGCCCCTTGGCAGCACAGCTCTTGGGGGCCAGGCCTTCCCTCTTCCTGAGTGGCGGCCCTATGCGAAAAACACAGCTCCCTCCGGCCAGCCAAAACAGAAAAAAAAAAATAACGTGGCAGGAATGAATGGTCAAGTCTGCAGCCTTTGGTGGATTTGCATCCACCAAAGGCTCCTTGGCTTCTTGTGGGGGGCGCTTGGTGGGAGTACCATGACGTTCCCCAGAAATAGCCCCCCCCCCACAGTCTCCTCCACGGGGAGTACCAATTTCCCACAAGGACACTCCTTGGGAGCCAATCGATTCTTAATTAACAGGGCTCCTCGTCAGCACCTTCACTAATTGCAGCTCAGCATAATTGATTGTTAAACTGTCACTGCTTAGCTCGGAGCTTTGACCCAGCGGGAGGTGACGGCTGGGCTGGGGCCCAGGCTGCATGTGCCCAACGCCAGCGGACTCCACACCAGCTGCATAGCCAGGGGGACGTGTGAACTTAACGCCCCATACATCCCACAACCCCCCACACCCAAATAAATACCTGCTCCAGTTCCAGGAAAGACCTTAAACAAATAAAGGAAGACTCATGTTGCAACTCCTGTTTACTCGGATAAAATTGTTCCAGATCTGTGTGCTTCGCAGACTTCATTCGGGTTGCGGTGCCTTCTCCTGCTCTGTTATGTGATGCAGGGTGTGCAACTCGCCTTCTGCAACCTGGCGCCCTCCAGATTTGCTGGACAGATTTCCTAACCATTGGCCCTGCTGGCTGAAGATGGGAGTTGACCTCCAAAACATCTGGTGGGGGCCAGGTTGAAGAATGCTGGTCGTTTCATTTTAATATCATGCTCTATAGTATTTTCCATGTATTGTTTACTCATAACAATTACTGCAATATTTATTTATTTATTTATTTATTTATATCCTGCCTTTTTTCCTTTCAAGGAACTCAAGGCAGCTTATATATTTCTCCTCCTCTCAATTTTATTATCATGACCATTAGCTTTATTGTTCCCATAATGCAGAAAGGAAGACTAAGGCTGAGAAAATGAAGCTTGCCTAAGTACACACACTGTGTTTTCAGCAGAAGTAATATTTGAACCCAGGGTTTCCTAATTAATAGCTCAGTCTTTTAGGGCACGATCCTATGCATGTATAGGTGGGGGGGGGGGATCCTTCAACTTCCGGCATGCCTCAACATGCGTCTGTCTAAACACAAATAGAACTGTGTCCTCGGCCTCTACACTACACCAGCTCTCATTACCTGTACATAGTCTAAGAACCGAATACCCAAACCACCCTGTGTGATGTGTGTAAGGTACCCTGGAGCACCAATGCATATTTATTTAACTCAGGCAGCCTTATGAGCTGCTTATGCCTCTGATAGTTATATGCAAACTGGCTCTGATAGTTATATGCAAACGCCATTCATCCTCAAGAAGGCTCACAGGCATTTCCAGGAATTGCCCTGGTGTTGCTATTTCTCCTAAAAGCGCCCATAATGATGGACTGATGGAATGGACACTAGTGAGCAATGCAGCCTCAGATACGGGATCTGCAGCCTCAGAACAAAACATGCTTATGAAATTCTCCCTGCTTCATATTTTGCAGTCCTACTTTCTGGACCAGCACCAAGACTGTAGCATTCCACCAGTTCCCCAGCCTAGTTTGTTTTGTTGCAACCCAGACTTTGTTCAAACTGCCTCATGTGCCCACTCCGCCTCAGTTTTCTGTTCCCCTCTTCTTTCTTTTACAGGACACCAACACGCACCAGTGCCTGGACATCGCAATGCAAAGAAAGAGTCCCAACACGATCATATCAGCAAGCCTTGTTATGGCAATTAATCAAAGTGCATATGCTGATTACTAATGTGCAGCTGTGAGGAGACCAATCATCCTGCCTACAAGGTGAGAAAATGTCTTATGACCCTGCATTTTTCATCAGAGCCATCCTGACCATTAAAAATCAATGAGGAAAAATTAAGCCCTTTGCTGGCTGCAGCAATTGATGCATTAATTGTGGGTGGCAAGGTATGAGGTGGTCTTACGGATGCTATTGCTCCAACCCTGCTTTAAAAATCAGTCATCCTGTCAGAAGACAACTTTGGTCAATTCCCCACACCCAATGTGTATAAGTGCCCTTTGGGCAAAAGTTGTTGGACAACCAGGTAAGTCTTTACTTTCCAGTCCAGGTAACAGACATTCAAGATCATCAAGCATTGGGATGTTTCACTGGAGACCAAGTCCAGGGTCATCCACATTATCGTACTCCCAGTATGTTTGGGTGTGAAAACTGGATGGTGAAGGAAGCTGCCAGGAAGAAAATGGATGTATTCCAAACGTGTTGCTGGAGGAGAGTTTTCCAAATACCTGGGGTGGACAGAAAGATCCTAGAATCATGGAATCATGGAGCAGAAGAGTTGGAAGGGACCATAAAGGCCATCAAGTCCAACCGCCTGCTAGTGCAGGACACCACGTTACACCATCCCATTCAGATGGGTGTCCAGTTCCTTCTTGAATGTCTCCGGTGTGGGAGCGCCCACCACCTCTCCAGGCAGCTGGTTCCACTGTTGTGTTGCTCTGACAGTGAGGAAGGTGAGCAAGTGGGCCTTAAATGAGATCAATCTAAAAGTTCCCATGGAACAAAATATGGTGAAACTGAGGCTGTTGCACTTCAGGCACATCATGAGAAGATCAGGCTCCCTGGAGAAGATGATCAACTTGGGAAAGTTGAAGGCAGATGAAGACGAGGAAGACCAACTATGAGCTGGATCAACTCCATAAAGGAAGCTACAGCCCTGAGTTTACAAGAGCTGAGTGGGGCTATCAACGGCGGGGCCTTCTGGAGGGGATGCATCCACAGGGCCACCATAAGCTGGAGATGACTTGTCAGCACATCTCAACAACCACCTGCCATTCTGGTCCTACTTCCAGGTTGCCTCCACCATTGCATGAAAGCTGCGTTTGTGGCTTCCTTGGCCACCAATAATTCCCCACTGCAGCTCTCCGTAACTCAGTGCCCTGCAGAAGTTCCACACAACAAATGCCACCGACTCCGAGGGAGAAAGACCTGGTGGAACATCCTGAATGTTTGAGCCACTTGCAAGCACCTCGACCTCTTTTCTTAGACACAATTCATGCTTTTCCTTTGGTTGGTGTTTTGTCCTTGCAGAGGGAGAGTGGCAACAGCACCTTGATAGCACAGCGTGACCTCAGCAATGCTGGAAAGGGGGCTGTTGTGAGGGCTGGCTGGTGCATTTGGGGCTCTGCCAGTCATTTTTCTGTGCACTAGGATGCCTAGGAGTGTAGTCCAGGTCTGTTTTCAAAGAGACTGAATCCTTCTCCAGGCATTATACAAGAGGGGCTGGAAACAACACTCATAGAAACATAGAATACAGAGTGAGTCAGAAGGGATCTCCCGGGCCATCTAGTCTGACCTCCGGCACCAGCCAGCTCCGCTCACAACGTGCCCACCATGTGGACGTCCAGCCTGTCCTTGAACACCCTCACCGATGGGGCCTCAATGACCTCCCGGGGAAGCCCATTCCACACCCTCGGGGTCCTGACTGCCAGGAAGTGCTTCCTGGCATCCAAATGGAACCTTGGCTTCCTGAGCTTTGCTCCATTGGAGCGCGTTCTGCCTTCCTCTGCAGGGGAGAACAGGTCTCTACCCATCTCCATGTGACATCCCCTCACATACCTGTATGTTCAGGCTGTGATTATTCTCTGAAGCTTTTCAGATTAGATTTCTTGCTGTTTTCATTAAAACCTGCTGCTTTAATGTCTCTGACTGAGCCTCCCCCAACCTGTTGCCCTTTGGACTACAACTCCCACAATCCCCCTGCCAGGTAGATTGGCTGGGGGATTATGGGAAATGCAGTCCAACCTAGGGGGTACCAGGTTGGGAAATGAAGTTTAACTTAATTTTAGATCATGTTTTATTGCCATTTTGGTTTTTCCCGTGGGCTTCTATACTAAATTGTTCCCATGCTTATGCAGTCCGCTTGGAAACTCATTTAATGGACAATCCAGTTTTTTAAAAAAAATGTTGCTCAGGAAATAGGAGGCTGCCTTATATGGGATCAGTCCTCTGGCCCAAACTGCTCGCCACCGTGTGCGCGGCTGTGCTTGCAACCCTTCGTTCAGAAGAAACGCTTCGCGGCCAATGCGGGAGCCGCCCGGCTCCTCGCGGGACTCCCGGGACAGGCACCTTGTGCCGCAGACCAGATGGCTAGATGGAAACGCAGCTCCCTCGGGCAGAGCAGAAGCACGGCAGCTGAATCTTCCATTCCCTCGGTGCCTCCCCTCCCTTGACGCTCCCCCATTGGCACCGTGAAATGAACGCATTAGGAGGCGGCGGCGGCGGGAGACCAGGAGCTCCTCTGCCGATGCCCCGGCTAATTGAGCCGTTTTGTTTCAGAGCGCATGAAAAGAGCAGAAGTGAATTGGCTCTGAGAGGCGTGGAGAGCGGGAGGGAGGGAGGGGGAGGCGGGGGTGGCTGGAGCAGAATGCAGGCTGCAGGAAGGGCGCCGCAGGGGGACGGAAAGAGACTCGTGGGGCGGCGGGGAGGAGAGCAGGCGGATTGCCTGTCCGCTCTCAGTGCACTTCCTCTCTCAGACACTCGCGCAGATGCGGTGCGCACCATGGGCCTGCCAGCCCGGGAGATGGGGGCTAATGTGCCCAGGGGACGGGCTCCACATTCGCAGCTGAAAGCCTGCAAATCGGGAGGTCCTGAAGAGCCATCGCAGCGAGATTCGTGGGCCACCCTCGGATGCAGGATGCTGCATTAAACGGCCAAACACCCCAAAATGAAGGCAGGGTATTTTAAGAGCCTTGGTCATGGTTGCAATTGATACCCCATAGTAGCCGTACAGGTTGACTGTAGCGCTTGATATGAGGGTGGCCAGTGTCCTGCTATTCAGTCCTCTAATTTGGAGGCCTGAGAGAGGATGGTTCTCTACTGGAAGGCGTCCTATACCGGACAAGTTGTTCACACCACGTCTGGTTCAAAGACAAAGAACCATCCAAAGGGAGAACGTGGTCTTGAGCTTGTCCCTCCACTTTTAGCCCCCGGACCACTGCTGGCTGAACAGGAATGTTGATCCCTTGATTGCAGTCTTCTCCACTAAGTCAAGATGCACTGCGTATCCATTCAAATCTAGCGATGACTTCTAAATTTGTCCCTATCGATCCAATTTTGAACAATTCGTAGGTGGCCATCTACTCAGCCTCTTTGGGCAGCTGATGAGGTTCAGTTGCCCAGGCGGGGCCCGCCAGCGCTGTGCTGACTTTGAGTGCTCCTTGCTCAAAGAGAGGCCATGTATCCCACAAAAAGAGGATAAAAGATAGTGGAGGTGGGTAGCCAGGAGAAGAACAAGCAAGGGGGCCGAGGAATCCTCCAGCAGAGGAGGAACCACTGCAGGGCTCTTTGCTCAAGACTCCCATTAACTTGGAGCCAGGCCTGATATCCAGACTGGTCAAAGTGCCCCGCACCTCCATGGACTAAAGCATGAAAAAGTGCATGGGGGGGATTTGTGCATTTTTGAAAGTGCAAATTTGCACAAATGCTTCTGGACACATTTGTGCAAAACCCAACCGTCAAAAAGGTGAAACAGACAGGCCTGAGAATCAGCCAAACACAAATGGGAAGGACTTCATAGTTCTGTAGATCTGCAGCACAGACACTTCTTGCATTGTTTATGGCCAACGTGCTTTTCTACACCTCAACAGCCAGGGGCACCCCCAGTTCCATCCTCACGTGGCTCTGTAAAACTGACCTGTCCATCCCGCAGAGGTCCCATTTTCACAAGCGGGTGATAATCTGCATCTTCGAATTTCAGGTCGGGAATTGCATGACCGAATGCTCCTTCATCCCAAAATATGAATGCACACCCACGGTGAATTCCAGCGCCATCGGAAACTACATGCCAAGGGGACTTTCGGAGCTGCCTTCCTCTGTCATGACAGTTTGCTGCCTGCGGTGATTTTAATCACTTTGTCTAGGGAAGGTGCCTTCCGCACTAGGCACTCCTCACTCCCCCTGCCTCTACCATCTGATGTGGTACAGCCCAAGCACATCTCACCTGAAATTTGCAAGGACAAGTGCTATCCTTTCTCCAGCACATGAAGATTGAGGGCCGTACATAGAACCATACAGCTGAAAGGGGCCCAGAAGGCCATTAGGTCCAACTCCCTGCTCCATACAGGACTCAAGTCTCCCATCCAGACTCAGACCAGGCCTGACCCTTCTTAGCTTCCAAGAGTAGGCAGGATCAGGCACTTCGGGCTATACGGTATCTGTATTGCTGGCCAGGACTTTGTCACGTTTTGGTCCAGTGTCCAATTAAGCCGCTTGAACTAAATGCACCCACGCAAGAGTGAATTAGCTTGTGCAAATGTGCAAGAGGAAATCCCAATTCTTTGTTAGGCTTCTGCACCATCACGGGCACGTTGGAAATGAGAATGCCCAGCACTCCAGCTCAGCGCCTCTCTCAGCACATTGGTTGGAAACAGGAATAACCCATCTCCGACCCAGTGCCCCTCTCTCCATCTCGGGTATCGGCTCATGCTCTGCCCAGCTCTCTCCGGCGTACCTTCCCCTGTGCTTATCAGCCCTGCTCTCTCACAGTCGGTGCCTTCCGGGGGTCCCTGCCTTCCTGTCACCCAGCGGATTCCAGGGCCCTGACTGCTCAGCACCAGGAGGTGTTGCAGGAAGGCTTTCTCTGGTGCTGACATCTTATCGGGGCTCTGTTTTTGCAGAATGCCCCAGCACAGAGAGAATGCCGGGGAGATGGTCTCTGTGCGGGAACGGGGACAAAGGAATACTTTCCCACAGGATCTCCGGGCCCTCACACGGCGCCGCTGATGTCCTGACAGCTTGGTGGGTTTATTGGAGGTTGCAGCCCCGGCTAATTTTAGCTCTGGAATAAGAAAGGCTCAGACGTGACCTCGGCCCTCTCGCCTCCCCACAGCGAAGAATCTGCGGCTCAGATGAGGGATGGGCGGCCCCCCGCGCAAGGTTTCGCAGCCTGTGATGGCCCTACCCGGTGGTTAACTGAGTATTGGTAAATGGTTTACACACTCTTTGCATCTTGAATCGTCACAAATGTTTTTGGGATGTAAGAAAGAAAGGCATTCTGGACTCTTTCCTGATTTGTAGCTTTCCTTTCCTTTTCCTCTTTACATTTCTGGTTCCTTTAACTCACAAATAAAAAGGGGAAAATAAATACATATATAGACAGTGCAATGGCCAAACAACAGATAAAGCTGCGCTTCAAGTCCTGTGCTCTGGGCACAAAAGGAACTTCAGCACTTGGCAATTACTGGAGAAATAACGATAAAGGGACTCGCATTTCTAGGCAGAGCGGGCTGCTTTGCATTCAGGCTTTCGCCGCTTTGCATCGATTGGCGATGGTGACAGCATGCAGCATCCCTGCAGCGTGTCTTTAGATCCTCAGTCACAACATTTCGGGGATGGGGCTGCAGCAGGCCCTCCGCCCCACGGGGTCTAGAAGCAAGAACTCACAACGGCCAAGCTGAGACAAAGCAGGTGTGGAGGCTGCAGCAGAGACGTTTCGGCGTCCTCTCTTTTAAAGGTGTCTCTGCGCAGCATGTTGGCTGCTCTTCGGCTGCAAGCCAGTCTCACCTCTCATCCTTTGCCAGGTCTGTAATGGTGAGCATACCCCACTCTCAACACCTGGCAGGAGAGAATGCTTCATCGCACATCTGGCGCAGGGAAGAGTCACATCCATCGCTTGGAACAGCTGGAGGAGACAGGCAGTGACACGGGGCACCTGGATGGGGAACAGAGCTCTCCCTGGGCCAGTTCCTGGCCGTGAGCACCAAGGAAGAGCTCAGGAAGCAAGCTGGGAAGCAGAGAAGTCCCTGAGTACAGGCAGTCCCCAAGTGATGAACACCTGGGTTGCAAACAACCCGTTCTTATGAACAAGCTGCCATAAAGCCTATTAATTTAAAAATTACTGCAGAAGATAATCAAAACATGCCTTCCCCCACTGCCCGTCCAGAGAGACCAATCTCTCCAGCATTTCCTTGCTGCAAAGAGGAGATGCTAGTGAGTCTGAGCAAGGGGAACTAGAGGTATTTGCGGTTTTGCCACTTTCAGAGGGGCCCTAGCCCCTTGCCTCTGCAAACATGGAGGGCCGACTATATGCGATCTGACTTATGCAAAATTTGGCTTAAAGATGAATTTCCATTTTCTCAGAAATGAAACTTGTTCACGAGCTGGGGACTGCCTGTGGTTCGACAGCAATCGGTCAGGGTCAGGGTGGCCATCTACACATCACCAGGAAGGAAGGCAGGCAGGCAGGCATCACCCCAAAAGAGGATTGCAATGTGCAACAACAGATTTTTATATAGAGTTGCAAACATAGGAACAATAACTATAACTTCAGGAGTGATACAATGAGTAGCCTCTTCAACAGAGGACACCTCCAGCTAAAGGGCCATTGTCAGAAAGCTGACTGCCTCCAGATGCCTGGTCTTGGGGGGGCCTTTTGCAAATCCCAGCATTGCATGGGAGGGAGTCCTCGGAGCTTGCTGGCTCACACATCAACTTTCTGCTAAGCTAGGAGAGTGTTTAGGGAGCTTATTGTACAGGCAACGGGCCAGGGATGCCTGGTCCTATTCCCATAGGCAGAATTTCTAGGCCTGAGACAAAGGTGCAGAGCCATAATGGGGTGGTGGCCCAAATGACCCCACCCAGCCCATTGCAGGTGCGAAATCTGGTGGGGGGCCATGCCCATGTGATGGCACGTGCCCCCTGGCCAGAGCGCCAGCTGCATCCTCCACGGGCAAGTGGGTTGGGGACTCGCTTCCCTGGGTATGGAATTCCCCGTCAGAGAAGCCCCACAAAGAGTCAGGCATCCCAGGATCAGGATCAGGATGGCCTCAGTGACGGGGCTGCAACTGCAGCAGGAACGTCATTGCTTTTTTCAGCTGCTGGGTCTGAAATTGCCTGCTGGGGGTGCGGGCAGCTGCCCCCTCTCTCCCCCCGAATCCAGGGCTGCACATCCCTTCCAATTTTCTGATGCAGCGGCAAAAGCAGCCATCTTCGCCCCTTCCTTCCCCGACTGCATCAGTGCCAGGCCAGTCCCTGCCGCCCTTCCAGGGGGGCAAAGGGGCCTCAGGCAGCTTGGGATTGCTCCTTGCGAGGCGCCTTCCCTGCCTGGGACGCCCGTGTGCGCGACCACCACGCCAGCAGTCCCAGCTGCCAGCTCCGGTCTCCAGTCAGAGATCCGTGGGCACTCCTCTCCCAGCTCTTCCCCAGATCCCGCCGGGCTGGGCTGACGGAGGAGTGCCAAGGGGCACACACCTCGGAAGGCCAGAGATGCAGCATCCCTGGACTGGCCTGGACCATGGACCAGATGCTCCGCATCCCTGCGTTGCACAGCGGGCACCAGAGGCAGGGCCTTGTTGGAGTGGCCTCGCAGGCCATCTTCCACCCTTGCCTTACACTGGGAGCTCTTCTGGCAGGACTCCATCACTGCATCGTGCTGGGGGAAGGCGTAGGGAAGGAACCCACGGGTGGCCGGAGGGAGAGGCATTGCCTCTTCGGTGAAGCTGATGAGAAGCGGGCTGTGCTTTTCTCCCGCCTTTGCTCTCCTCTCCTCTACGGACACCTGCATCCCTGGCTTGGCGCTGGGCAGCACGGCAGTCCAGCACGTCTGGAGGGGGCAGCTTGGGGAAGGTTGCCAAACATGGGCAACTGTGCCTGCCTTGAGCTGCCTTATGCTGGATGGGCTTCAAAGGCAGGCTCGGCTGGACGCGGTCCAGGGAATAGAGGGCCCACTGATCAAAGCCCCTGGAAGTTGCCCTCCCTTGCATGCTTGCTTCCTGGAGGACTGCAGCCTATAGAAGGTCCCAGCTGCAACCCCCACCGTCAACGACAGGGGTAGGAAGGGATCTTGGGGAGCTGCTGCCAGCCAGTGCTGACCATACTGGGCTGGGTGGACCAAGGGTCTGACTTAGCATTGGTCGCTTCCAACGTTCCTCCTCGAATCGCATGTGCTTTGATTCAGTCTGTGCTGTGGGGCGACCTTCCCTTTTGTCTCCTGACCGAACAGCCCCCTGGGGAGCAATGGAGACCAAGCTTGCCTCCCAGAGGGTGGAGCCCTTTCAGAGAGGCGGCTTTTGTTAGCGCAACTGTGAAACTCACCCCGTTCATCTTCTCCCACTCTCATCTCCGTCCCATGCCTTTAAAACTGCTTCCGTCCCTAGGTTAGAACTTTAGTGCTGAAAAACACTTGCTAACCCTTGACTTTAAAAAAAACAAACAATCCCCTCTGAGCATGTGACATTTTGCATTTTAAACTCATCAGAATTATGTCTATGGGATTAAAATGGAGCTTGCTGCATTGCTCGGTGGGGGGGGGGATCATGGTGAGGTCTCTCAGCTGGAGGGGGCCAGGACTGTGGTCCCAAGGTTTGGCCCTTGCTGCAAAATTGAGCCAGGAGGGCATGGCCAGGGGCTGCTGCCGTGGGAGAGAAACCTTCGCCTTTTGCGCTGCGCTCCAACGGGAGCAGGAATCCCGGTGCTGCACCCCACACACATGGAGGGGCGAGCTGTGGTTCCAATTTAGCTGATTCCCCTGCCAAGGCGTCCCTTCCCTCGCGCTAGTCTGTTTGTCTTCTAAAGCCATTAAGCTAATGCAGAGCTCCAAGAACTCCGCCTGCCCCGATTCTCACCTTGGCTTTCTCCCCAGTTCCTTATCTGATGCTTTTCCTGGTGCCCCATTGGCTCTGGCCTGCCCGGGGAGGATGCCCGCCCCGCATTCCTCGGTGGGGCAGCACTGCCTGCATGGGACAGAGAGGACCGGGAGTGGGGCGGGCAGCGAGGGCAGGTCCAGCTGCCATGCTCTGCCTCCTTCTCCGCCAGCCTGCTCATGGCCGCCCGGGTCAAAGACGGGACTTAATGGGTTGCTGGCCGCGGGAGGGGGAGATGGAAGGGTGACCTGTGAATCCAGCCACAGGGATCACCTTTCAGAAAAACAGCCTAGCAGCTGCCGCCCCCTTTGTTTGGGTGCCTGGGATCCCGGCTGTGGGAAATGTGGATTTGATTAAGAGCATCTCCGCGAAGATCCAAAGAAGACGGAGTCGAGAAGTGGCTAGTTGGCATCCCAGTGGGCTGCTGGCCTGGTTCATCATGCAGGCTCCTGGCCAAGGGCCAGGGGGAGAGAGGATGCTCTGGAGCCAGCAGGAATACACTAGGAGGCAGTGGGGTAGGAGCAGAGAGGGGGACAGGCACACGAGATGGGCTGCCTTGGTTTTTTAACCAACCCCAGCAGCCAACCGAGCCTTCTTGAGTCACCTCTGAGCATCTGGCTGGGTCTGCTGGAGCCATCCTTCTTGATGTCCAGGGGCCACGGAGGCTGCAGAGGTAATCAGGGATGTCAGGAGAACATCTGAGAGACAGAGAAACAGAGCGAGTCAGAAGGGGACTCCCGGGCCATCTAGTCTGACCCCTGGCTCCAGCCGGCTCCGCTCACGACATGCCCACCATGTGCATGTCCAGCCTATCCTTGAACACCCTCACCGATGGGGCCTCACCCACCTCCCGTGGAAGCCCATTCCACACCCTCGGGGTCCTGACTGTCAAGAAGTGCTTCCTGGCATCCAAATGGAACCAGGGTTCCCTGAGCTTGGCTTCGTTGGAGAGCGTCCTGCCTTCCTCTGCAGGGGAGAACAGGTCTCTACCCACCTCCATGTGACACCCCCTCACATACCTGTATGTCACCAACAGATCCCCTCTGAGTCTCCTCTTCTCCAGGCTGAAGAGACCCAGTTCCCTCAGTCTCGCCTCATACGGCCTCCCCTGCAAACCGGCCACCAACCTTGTGGCCCTACGCTGCACTGACTCTAACCTGGCTATATCCTTCCTGTAATGAGGGCCCCAAAACTGAGCACAATACTCCAGTTGCGGGTGCACCAGAGTCGTGTAGAGTGGTAGTAATACCTCTCTCGATCTAGAAGCCACACTTCTGGCTATGCAACCAAGGGTGGCGTTCGCCCTCTTGACCACCGCATCACATGGCTGACTCATCTTTAGCCTGCAGTCAACCAGCACCCCGAGGTCCCTTTCACAAGTGTTGCTCTCCAGCCACTTGTCCCCTAACCTGTACTTATGACACCTATTCCTATGCCCCAAGCGCAAGACCTTGCACTTATCCACACTGAACGCCATCCTGTTGCCTCCTGCCTACTTCCACAGTCTGTCCAGATCCTTTTGGATCTGGAGTACCTGCTCCTCAGTTGTGGGCACTGCCCCAGTTTTAGTGTCTTCTGCGAATGTGATCAGCAGACTGTTCACCCCTTCTTCCATGTCATCGATGAGATGAAGCACTTTGGGGTCTTGCAGGGCCCCCTTTGTACTGGGTGTCTCTGTCTGGTCTCAGAGGCATGAGGGTCCAGGATGGGGGTCAAAGCAGGAGTCCAGAGCTTCGCCAAGGTACCAGAGGCTGGGAGCAAAGTCAGTAGTCCGGGGTTGGAAGCCTGGAAGGGAGTGATCCGATTTAGCAGAGAGAGAGAGAGAGCAAGAATCAGAAACGGTTCCCAGGTCAGTTTACCAGGTGAAGACTTACAGCAAGGGGAGGTGAGTGAATGGCAGGAAAGAAAGGGAGCAGGCTAGAGCAATACAGGGGCTACTCAGAGTAAGGCAGGAGAACAACCGGAAGGCTGAAGCAAACAGGTATAAAGCACAGAGAGGCAAGGAGCCAGAGCACAAAGAGCCGCAGGTGCCTTTTAGGTTAGTCTCCAGGACCTTCTGCTGCAGCCATGCTCACTCGCCAGCTGTTCCCCAAAAGCACTTGCAGAGGCGCACCTGGTGCTGCCAGCACTTGCAGGACCGGCCAGGCCCTGGTCCGGACGAGAGGCAGGTGAACATCAGGCTGCAAAGGTAAAACAAGCAGCCACTCCAGGGGGCTTCTGCTCCCTGGTGGGTGGAGGGCCTGGGCAGATGCCCACCGCATATCCGGGAGGCCAGCCCTGGGCCCCCTTCCTCTTGCCCATCACAATGTCCTTTGTGTTCCGAGTCTGAAATTGCAAGGATGGTTTTTCTTCTTGGAAATAGTGTCTTCCTGGGACAATAGCAGAAAGGTCAGAAATGAGGTACTGACATTAAAGCCAGGCAGGCCGGCTCCGCCACCAGGCAGGGCGAAGCAGCTGCCTCAGGCAGCAGGTGCGCAGGGTGGCAGCACACCTGTGGGTGTTGCCCAGCCTGCCCAGCACCCCTCAGCTACCTGGCAACCTTCAGGTGCAGGAGAGTGGATGCTTTGCTATTGCCTCTGTGGAAGCAAGGCACAAGGACCACCCTCATCGTTGTGCCTGGGAAGGTACCTGGAGTTGTACCTGGAATGGCAGGGCACCATTTTATCCTTCCCCTCGGGCAGCAGAAAGCTTTGCACCAGGGCTTGAAGTCTGTAGAAAACTGCTCTGAGTTTTGTCCCCCAGTGAACGCTGCTGGCTAGATGCCCAGAAAGCTGGGAGCCTCGTCACTTGTGCTTTGCCGAAATGAAGGAAATGCATCACCCCGAGAAGAGGGCATGGGGTTGTATCCAATGGGCACGCGCTACTTTATGTGCATAACTGCACACTTTGTAAATGATGAGTATAATTTAAATAGAAACGCGATGCCCCTCCGCCTTATGGGAAAGACTGTGACCAGGTGTGTCTGATCGATTGGCAAACAGTTGCTAGGAAGCTGTGCTCCGTTCTGAAGAGCCTTAATGTGGGCACATGGGCCTTGGATTAGGGTGGGCTTCCTCAGCCTGGAGCCCACCGGATGCTTTGAACCACAACTCCCTGCATTCCTGAGCTTCAGCCATGCTGCCCAGGGCTGATGGGAGTTGAAGTAGAAAAACATCTGGAGGGCATCAGGCGAGGGAGCACTGAAACAGAAGATGACTTCAAATAAAGAATTGACCTCTCTAAAGTAGGACACACGCCACCCTACTTGCCGGTTTGATCCCTGAAATGGAAGCCTCCTGTTTCATCCAAGGCACTAACCGGAAAGGAAATTGCGTCTCTGGTCCCCATCAGGAAATATTAATTCAAAACTTAATGCGAACCGGCACTCTCTGGATCAGCTTTCAGTGTTGTGGCTCACCCGGGAACTTGCTCTATGGATTATCGACGTGTCGGTGTCTTGCAGCACCCTTCTCCGCAGCTCAGCACCACCTCCCCAGAAGGGCTTCTGCTTCTACGCACCGAAGCAGCAACATCCGGGAACCAAACGGGATGTGTCGCAAAAGGGCCATAAAACATAATAGGGTTGGAAAGTGCTCACGGCAGCCTCGCGCAACATGTGCCCAGGAGGGCCAGTTTGGAGCAGGTGCCAGGGGAAAGGGGGTTAAGCTTTTCTCTGCACCGTACAGCCAGGTTAAATACACACACAGTCGAAAGATGCTCTTCAATGCCTGGGAATAGATGCAGGGAAGTTTTTCCCCATAAAGCCAAAAGCAGTGAAAAGGTGCAAAGGTTCAGATGGCTCTGGCAGCAGGGATGTGACATACTGCAGTGACCTAACTTGGCGTCGTCCCCTCCACCACCCAAAGTACAGGTGGGATCTCAAAAAGCAACGGGGAGGTGTGCTTCTCCCCTGCTGCCAAATGGGCTGTCTGAGCTGACAAGGTTGGGGCTTGTCTTCATCCTTTCTCCCTGTCATGCTAGATTTCTGCATGCCAGGAAAAGTGCTCCATGGTGTGTGGGTGTTACTCCCATTTGATGGGGAGGGAAAACTCAGGTGGAAAGCACAGAACAGACATTGGGAAAGCTGGCAGCTGTTTCAGAAAGCGATCTTTCCCCATGATCCATCAACAGCCTTCCCCAGCCTGGTGCTCTTCAGATGTCTGGGACTTCAGCTCCCGTCCAGCCAGCCAGCCTCATCCTGGGATCATTTGGAATTGTGAAAGGAAGCTATTTACGCCAACAGAAAATTTACTTCAAATATAAACAGCAGGTGCGAGGAGGCAGAGCTGTATTAGCTCCCCAGTGGAGTGAAAGCGTCCCTCTTTCTCCCATCGCAATCACAGGCCCCATCAGACCTGGCCAGTGCCTCCTATTCAAGTATTTAATAGCCATTCGCAAAATCGCTAATTGTTTGTACGGTGTCTTATCTCCTTTGGCCCAGTTCTTTTGCTGTAATTGCAGTATAACTGAACCCGCTGACCTTCAGCAAATGTTCAAATCATAATAAAACACACAGGCACTCACACAAACAGGGGGCAGGAGGGCAGAAATGCTACAGAACAATCGACCCCTTTATTGTAGGAGAATACGCTGCACAAGGCACGACTTCCATGGAATGAATATATACATATACATACTGTATAAATGCATGCATGCGCGCATTCCACTGGGGCCAGCTATGCTCCCCAGATGCACAGCAGGATGAAAGAGAGGTTGGGTTGATGCAGGGCTAAGTTAACTGACCTTGCACCAAGGAGCTCAAAGGAGACGGCCTCTTCGTAGAAGTCAGAAGCATCCCTGAGCTCAACTGGGTATATGCCTGGCATATGCCCAGTAAGGCTTAGCAATGCATCTGGCGTTCTCATCATCCACATTTCTCCATGGATTTGGGAGTCTGGAAACAAGACTCGATATTTTAGGAGTGGAGCCCAGTGGGTTCCACTTTCAAATTATCTGGTCTTCCAGCACATTTAGGAATTGCGCATTGCTCTGGGGTGGTGGTTTTTTTAATGTCTGCATTTTGTACCAAACAGCATGCTCTGTTTACTGCTGTGGCATTGTATGCATGACTGAGTAATGTTCTTTTCCTGTCATGTTTTACCAATGTGCAGTTGTCCACACTGAGTTAAGAAAGAAAACACTGTGAGAGGGAGAGCAGATTCGACGTGATGGTGCATTCACTTGTCCCAGGATTCTTGTGTGGAACATGTGGATATCGGGGCGGGAGAGGAATCATTGCGCAGAAAAAATGCAGCCAAATATGAACACATTGGCCTGGTTTCCATGATCACGAGGTCATTCTGGGTTCAACAAGCCACAGTGGCTTCTTTAACCCATAGAGATCGTGTGACCAGGTCATGTTAGCTGGCTTGTTTGTTGCTTGCATTGGCAGTGTTTCATCAAGATGCGCATCCACAAGGGTGATAATGGGAGGGGTAGGAGGGAGACGATGCAAATGAGGTGAAGCAACTTCAGGGCAACCAAAGACTGGAAATAATTTTGGACTCTTTCTAAGAAGAAGCCGACTAAAGGAGGCATATAATGCAAAGCAGATCTGAGCCGAGAAACAGAAAAATGGATGTGTATCTGTGTGTGATGAGGATTGAATTTTATTCTTCAGAGATAGAGAATAAGGTAAGGAAGAAAGGGGGCAGAAGTTCCACCTTAAGAGCTGTTCTGGGGGCCATCCTGGATGTGAGATGACATAAACGGTCGCAGTTCCCCCAGCGCCGAGACAATGCGTGATTCTGTTTGTCCATCGGACCTGCGTTCCCTCTGCATGCAGAGCCCCTTCTGGGACCTGCTGGTGTGCCTTTGCATCTTCAGAGGAAAGCACTCGCTGAAGCCTTTCAGTCCCAGCGGAGGCCAGGCAAGCCAGTTGATGAGAGACCAGAGCTGTTAAAATGGCCATCAACAAGCCATACTTCACTACGGATTAAGGGGAAGTGATGAGAAGGATTAGCTGAACTTTGGGGTTATCGGGTGGGGATTAGCAGGGCGGCGTCTGGGCACCCTGTAGCTGCAGGAGGGGCGCGCCTGGGTGGGTAGGGACTGTGGAGCTAGCTGAGATCCTGTGCCTGCCTGCAGACCCCTGGAATCTGCCCCCCCCCCCCCCGCCCGGCAACAAAAGATCCAGTTATTTACAAGGCTGGGCAAGGAACAGTGCGGACGAGAGGACGGTGACACAGCCCAGCCCAGGCAGTTGTCCACTCGGAGTGGCCTGCTGGTCCAGAGATGCCCAGGACTGGATCTGGAATTTTGGGCAGGCAAAGCATGGCTGCTGCTGAGTGCTGCTTCTCCCTGCCTCGTGATCCTGAAGTGGCTTCAAGAATATCCTTAACAGGGGGGAGCCTTCAGCTTGCTGGCAGTGCGCCAGGGCTCCCCAGTGCGGTGGCTGCTCCACATGTACCAGTCAGCAGAACTCAAGTCCATGCGTTGCTCCAGGTTGCATTTTGGAACTCATACTTGTTTTTCGGCGCCAGGTGAAGACTTTTTTATTTAAACGTCACTTTAATTGTTAACAATATTTGCTTATTTATCTGACCAGGGTGACTTCTTTTATATTTTATATTTTTATTTATTTTATATTGTTAATTTTAACTTTATATTGTTATTTTTGTATTTTATTGTGTTTGTAAGCCGCCCTGAGGCTTCGGCAAGGGGCGGCATAGAAATGTTCTAATAATAATAATAATAATAAAAAATTCCGACTGGAGCCCAGATCAGACTGGTACACCACCCCCCACATGAGCGCTGTGCAACTTTGGTGCACATTTCCCTAAATATAGGTATTAATTGCATGCCGTTTTGTAAAATATGCCTTTCCCTCCCTCTCCCTGTGGATTAAAAGGTGGTTGTCCCTGTTGTTCAAAAGTGCATGTTTTATTATACACATATTTTATTTTTCAAATGCTTTTTTTGGTAATTGTCATTCAAGGAATCACACTGCAGGCTTGGGAACGTTCAGATCTTATGCCAGGTTGCATTCACACACATCTCCAGTTCTGGGAGGTGCAGACTGGGTCAATTCTGGTCAAAACCAAAGTGAAATAAATTTCTCTTTCATCCTGGAATGGATAATCCACTTCCATGACATCTGGCCGCCTCTGCCACATAGACGCCAGAACACTGTCTTCAAAACACGCATCTCCCTATAACCCAAGGAGACGTCCTTTATGCGGTCCCAGATTTCAGCAGCTGCAGGATCTGTTTTCAGAGCTGAAGTCTTGAATATGAAAAGTCTCTCTGAGTGCAGCCCAGCTGAGTGCCTTTCTACACCTTTCAGCAAAAGCCCCCAGCACTTTGCACCGGTGTTGCCTGCTGAGCTCGGACTACGGAATCCAGGGTCCATTACCGAGGCCAGGGGCCGGCAACCTTAAACACTCAAAGAGCCATTTGGACCCGTTTCCCACAGAAAAGAAAACACCGGGAGCCGCAAAACCCTTTTGACATCTAAAGTGAAGATAACACTGCATATATCATTTTTTACCTAAAAAAAAAAAAAAAACCAGACTGGTAAACCAGTCTCATCAGCAGTGAAAGCAAATGAATCTGCCTGACGTACCATTAAACGTTCTGTTTTCTTCTGAAACTTTTCTTTTCTTGGATTTATCCATGGTTGGCCGACCCGGGGCCAAAAAGCTCAATGAACCCCGTGCTGGCGGGTGTTGCACATCGGCGGTTGTGACACATAAGCGACAGGGAGCCGCAGCAGAGGGATGGAAGAGCCACAGGTGCTCCGGAGCCGCAGGTTGCTGGCCCCTGGCCTAGGCTTTGGCCAGTGCCCAAGCCGGGGCTCTCTGGCACAGTTTCACGCCTGTTTGGACACCCTACAGCTCCAGCAGTCCCAGCCAGCAAAGCTGTTTCCTGCCTAAGTACAGATGGGACTGTGCCCTTGTCTGGAAGGAGGCATGTGGGCCCATCGATGCGACTGATGCAACAGGGTTAAAAGCATGCTTTTCGCTTCCCTCCCTACAAAAATGCCCCAAACCATTTGACTTGCAAGGGGTTATCTTTTAACCAGACTTGGACTGTAATGAAGCTGTCTTGCAAAGAGAAGACTCTCCTGACAGATCTCCAAAAAGAGAGGACCATCCTCTGTGGAGCAGGACACTTGGCCACCATACCAGGGGGCCAGGGCAGGAAGATCCCCGGGCAGCCTTCTCTAACCTGATGTCCTTCAGATAATTTTGGGCTACAAACCCCAATGTCCCAGTCATTGCGACCCATAGCCAGGAATTCTGGGAGTTAGTCCAAAGCATCTGGATGGCCCCTGGTTGGAGAAGGCTGACCTAGAGGAAGGCGTTGTGGGTTGAGCTCTCCCGCCGCCATCTCTCTTGGCTTGGCAGCAGTGAGCAGAAGCTCGGGGCCACAGAAGGTTCACCTGCTGACTTTGTGCTTGGAAGAAGTCGAGACCTTCTGTCCATCCGGCCTTCCTTCTTATGACACAAAGAAGGCTGAGGTCCCAAACCTCTGGAAGGCCCATGTTTCCTGCCCCAGCTGTACATGGGCAACCCAGGCTGGGTTGGCCATGGCGTGTGTGAAGGGGCTTCTGCCAAGCACTAAGGGCTCTCAAAGCTGCCTGTTTATATACAAGGCAGAAAAGCTGGCGAATGAGTGCGGCAGATGAGCAAGTGCTCACACACAACGGAGAAGGCTGAAATTTGAGATGGGAGAATTAAATGAGAATATTGACATAATAGATATGTCAAAGCACGGCAGAATTACAGCCATCAATGGGCCACTGGATTGCCCTGGTGCCAATTATGTAGGAAGAACAAACTGTAGAAAAGAAGGCTGAGTGGAGAGGGAGGGAGGGAGGAAAGGAAAGGAAAGGAAAGGAAAGGAAAGGAAAGGAAAGGAAAGGAACAGTATGGATTATGTTTACCGGGATAGGAGCTCACTATGGGCAGAAACTGCAGGTCTCCACACACCTACAGCAATGCAGTATTCCCCTCCAGATGTGGGAACTACAACTCCCAGCATCCCCAGTCACCATGGTCAGTGGCTGTGCAGGCTGGAAATGCTGGGGTGACTTCAGTGCAAGGGCTTCACCTAGAGAAATGTGAAGAAGGGAGTGGTGAATGGCCTCCTCCCCAAATGCGTAGCATTCAAAGCCAGCCTGATTATTATGGGCCCTGAAGCAGAGAGTCCCGCAAGAGCCCCATCCATAGCAAGGCAGGAAAGGAATGATCATAATACAGTTAGGAATTAACCTTTCGCTGCCTTTTCCTGACACCAGAATCCAGCCTCCCAAGGCCCTCCCCCTCGCTCGCTCTCCTTGTGCTTCGCCGGATGCTCCGTCCGGAAATGCTCTTCTCTCCAGACCAGCCTATCCCAACCTGGCAATGCCACCATCAAAGCCAGGCATGATCAGGCCCCTGCCAAGGGCCCACACCCCCGGAGGGCCCACTGGCCAGAACCACCCAGTCGGTCTCCACCTGGCTGCCCCGCAGCCTGCTTGCTTGCTGGCCTCTCGCCCTGGCCCTGCGTTGGTGCTGAGCGGAGCAGAGCAGCAGAAGATGCCCTGGCCGTCTTGCTCGCTGGCTTTCTGTCTGCCAAGCGAGCAAATGACAGCTGTGCCAAGAAAAGGAAGGGGGGCAAGAGCCACTGGGGGCCACGAGGGATGCCTGAAGGAGCGCCTCTTCCCTGTGAGCCTGCCCACCCCTTAAAATCTGAGGTGGAGATCCTTCTCTGGGAACCCTCCTCGAAGGAAATTAGGAGGGCGGCTACCCAGAGAAGGGCCTTCTCTGCGGTGGCGCCCTGATTATGGAATACGCTCCCCAAAGAGGTCGCCTGGTGCTGACACTTTATTCCTTTTGGCGCCAGGTGAAAACCTTTCCATTTTCCCATTATTTTAATGTTTAATAGGTTTCAAAGTGGGTTTTATTATATTGGAAGCAGTGGATGCCGTGTTCAATTTCATTTGTGTTGCTTTTATTGTAAAACTGTCCCGAGACACTCGTAGTTGGACGGGATATAAAAGCTTTAAATAAATAAATGAATGAGGGTGAGAAACTCAGCTCCATGAATGAGGGGTCGCATTGAGGCCACCTGGCCCAAAAGACACCCGGGACTGGAACTGGCATGGCCCTCCTGGGGCACCGGACCACAGTCCCAGCATCCCCAAGGCAGGAGGGCTGGCTGAGTGCTGCTGGGGCTTGTAGTCCCACACACCTGGAGGCAGCCTGGTTGGGGAAGCAACTCTGGGCCTCCCCCACCTCCCCTCTCTGCGCCTGCCTTCCCCCCGAGCACACAGATAGCAAGCGGCGCTCTCTTGCGACGTGCAACAAGATTTTTCTCTGCCGGCTTTCGATTATGCTGCCTCCTCCAGAGACTCCCCCACTTCCCTGGGGAGCAATTACCAGGATCTGCTGTTGCTCTCACTGGCCCCTGGGGACCCGGCGGCATCAGCAAATGAAGGCTCTGGAGATGCGGTGGAGACTCCTTCACCGAAGGACCGTTCACAGATCAGCACGGGCTGGAAGCGCAGGGAGAAGAGCCAGCCAGCCAGCCAGCCAGCCTGCCTGCCTGCCAGCTCTTCCTCCGGCTCTGAGGAGCCCAGAAGGGAAAAGCCAGCAAGGGCCATTCCACAAAGATCCATGGGGTCCAGTGTGCTCCAGAGGCTTTGGACTCCTCCGCAGTATCACCACACCACTGTTGTGCGGGCTGGCAGATGAGGAGTCTGAGGCCCAGAACATCTGGGGAGCTGTTTTCCCTAACCTGGAACCCTCTGGACTATGTGCTGGACTATGTGCTGGACTATGACTCCCAGCCAGACTGGGAAGAGCCGCTAGCTCAAGAGACCATCTGACCTGGTAGTTGGCTTCTCCAGTGCCAGGGGAAGCTGGAGGAGAAACTTGCCGTGTGGCCCCGATCCATGAAGAAGCAGCCAAGCAAGGGCCAGCACGTTCCCCATGTGGCAGAGTGGCCAAATCGGGGGCAAGGTGCCTCCTCCTCCACTGGAGCACCAACTGCACCAGCTGAGGGTGGCCGTCCAATGACAAGGCAGCACATCTCTCCTCTGGCCTTCGGCAGCCCTGTGAGGAAGGCTGGGCTGAGAGTCTGTGACTGGCCCAAAGGGGCCCACCTGTCCCCATGGCTTTGTGGAGACTGGAACCCGGATCGGCTGAGCCCCAGTTCCACACCCTCAGCCGCTGCACCACACCGGCTGCCTGGCTGAACTGGCTGGGCTGATGGCAGCTGAAGCCCAAAACTTCAGGACAACACCAGCCTGGCAAGCACCAGAACCAGCAGTATTCCTTACAGGATACGGGCTGGTTTCTGCTCTGATGATAAAACCTCTCCAGACCTTCTCCAACGACCTGTTCTGTCTTCACTCCATGAGGAAAGCCTTCCTATTTGATCTAAATCCCTTTTTCATGTATCTTGTATCCGAACCTGTTGGTTCAGTTTCTGCCCTCTGGAGCAACGGAAAACAAATTTGCTCCTTCATTTACCTGACAGCCCTTCAAATATTTGAAGATGGCTATCATGTATCATCTCTTAATCATCTCTTCTCTGGGCAAAACACCCAGCTCCTTCTCCCTCTCCTCTTGGCTGAAGAACTCGCTTTCAAAAAGAGAATGTAACAGGAGCAAGGTCATGCAAAATGTGAAATAAAAAAACTTTGTTTTGTTTGCTTGCTTTGGAGATTTTGGTTTGCTTTGGTTTGTTTTTCAGGTGGACATCAAGTGAGACAGAAGCAGAGGAAGAATTGCAGGCTTGTGGCTGGAATGATTCTCGGGTGGAAAACAGCTGCTCTGGGCAGGCTGCATATGGATCAGCTGGAATTCCTCATTTATCCTGGCCTGCTATGGGCCAGCAACCTGTCCATGCATACAGCCTGTCCCTTCGTTGAAGCATATAACCAAAGTACCAGACCAGGAAAGAAATGCTCGTCTTAACATCTGAAGCCAGAACCTGGTTTGTTGCTCCCAAACAGCCAACCCTGCTTGTTTCAGGCAAGTCGGGGATCTTGGCTTATTGTCACATGCGAAAGCAGCCACCGACTGCCTCCTCCAGCGCTCTCCTTCTATTTTGCTATCAGGAAATGAAGCAATGCCTCACCGGAGCAGAGGGTGACCATTGGCAGAACGTTTCTAGGCACCTGCAGGAAAAAATGCTCTAACTCACAGAGCCAGGCAATACATCTCCCCACAGTGGGGAAGCCTGTGAACTGCTGCTCTGCACACCTGCCCAGTCGGCAGGCCAGGAGTGCCACTGCAGGCGACCCCACCGCCTCTGCTCATCTCCCCTTCTTCTGGCGCTTTGATTTTAAGCCAGGCTTGAACTGGACTTACTCCTCGCAAGATTGATACAATACTCTGCACCCAGTAAAATGTCTGCATGGTGAACAATAAAAAGGATGACGACGACGACGACGACGGAAATACACCTGCTTTGTGTGCAGGGGGGCAGGTTCACTCCCCGGCATTTCTAGGTCAGGTTAGGGAAAAGAAGCTAAAACTCCTTGCAGCCCTGGAGAGTTGACTTTCCTGTGCTAAGGGGCCAAGGTCTAGCTCAGTCCACAGCAGCATGAGACAGCCCTGCAAACTGAGGACTGTCCTCTATCAAGTAGGTCACCTGGCTCCAGCCGTCTTTGTAAACGCAATGGCTCCTCAGCACGGCTTCCTTACAAAAGATGCCAGATCCAGCCACTGCTTTCCTTGCCTCTGTCAGTGCAGGAGGTCATAGTGGTTGTGATGCCTAAATTCTAACTGCAGACGCTCTTAAAATATACAATAATTTACTCAAGAATATATCCGAAAGTTCTGAACATTGCCAAGATCTTATGCCTGCCGCCCTACCGATTTTTTGTTGCCACTGTTGTCCTGGTAGTGTAATCTGAAGTGGCCCCTTTGGCTGATGTGGTCCATGATGCACCTTCTCTAGGAGCTGCTTGGACCTGCCTAAGGACACCCACCTTGGATGGACCTCTGAAATGACACCAGACGGCCCACTGATACTACGTCACCACCATCCACTTCAGACCCCCTGCCCAGCAAGGAAGAAGGAGCCAGGCAGAGCTCGGGGAGAGCGGGCCTCTCCCGGCCCCTTTTGCACACAGCCTGTTGCTCAGGCTCCAGTCGTGGCAACAGATGGCACAGGAGCTTCTGGGTGTGGGCAAACAAAGCCACCCCCTCCAGAAGTACCTGGGCAAGGCAAACAGAGGCCCAGCAACCTCAGAAGCTGTGGCACCTGTTCAGAGCAGGCCTAATGTGATTCAAGGAGCAAGTCAACACTGGGAGCAAACAATCCCACTTTTTAAATTTCCTGCATCCATCGGAGAGTTCAAACACAGTGAGCGCTTTGGAAAAGTCAACAAGCACTGATCCTGATTGTGCAGTCATGGGAACCAAGTGGCGGGCGGCAGAGGGAAGAGCTGCCTGCAGAAAGACGCCGGGAAAGGTGGCACCTGGTTACCTCGATGCCAGCCGGCAATTCCCATCTGTCATTCGAGCGCCTCCAGCTACTGATAAGGCATGCTGGTTCTCGCACGTTGACCTGGAAATAAGTCCTGTTCGTTTTCAATGGGACTTGCTCTTCAGGGGATCTTTGCCATACACACTTTTTACTGACCTTGAAAATGTCCTTGCACACTTTTTGCATGCTGTTCATGGAAGCAAGACTGACAAAACTGAAGCTCTGTCCTTTATGAGAAGACCAGAAGACAATCATGCTAGGAGAAGTGGAAGGAAGAAGACCAAATAAGCGATGGGTGGACTCCATAAAGCAACCCACAGCCCTGAATTTAGAACAGCTAAGCAGGGCTGCCTTGGACAGGCATTTTGGAAGGCTCTTGTTTATGGGGTCATCATAAGCTGGGGATGATTTGATGACATGTAACAGCATCAACGAAACACTTCCATGCCTTTAGCAGCAGCTCGCCACACTGAAATCAAGAGATGTCAATGTTTCCACACCAGGCTTGGTACATGGATCTTAGGTAGGGAACTTCTGGCATGGGAACACAATTTTTCCTTTCATAAAAATGATGGCAAATCTCTGAGCATCTGGGGTTTGCCACAGAATGGAAGAGAGCAATGAAAAGTCTCTCTCCACAGTCTCTTGGGTCACTTTCCATTACGGCTCTTCTTTTCCCTTCTTTAGGGGAAGTCCTGGCCACGTGCATCTTGGAAGGGATGAGATCCTTGCTTTTCTATTGAAATAAGCAAGACACATTTCAGCCTCTTTCCCCTCTGCTATCGTGATGCTCATGCCTGAATCATACGCTGCGTTTCTACCAAGGAAATAGCACTCGGGCCACTTGCCCCTGTGGGGACTAAATTTGTTCTTAAAAAATGATCACGTAATAACAACATGAATAGAGAAGGCAGCATAGAACCAGAATGAATTAATGGAAAGCTCCACAACAGCAGAATAAAAAGAGCACCAACCCAAAGGACCAGCTTGCACATCCAAAGCCTGCTTAAATGGGGGGTGGGGGGTTGGCCTGCTAGCATGAAGCCAGTCGAAATGGAGCCAGCCTGGGTTGTCCCTCCACTCCCCGCCAATGAACACCCTTCCCACCACCAATGATTCCAAACTGCAATATTAGAAATAAAGTTTCTTTATAAAGGATATTGTCTTTCTGGAGCCGGCTGACACAGGGGCACCCACACTGACACTGGGGTCCCCAATAAAGGGCTACGTGGACACCCCCCACCCAAAGTCTGGAACAAGCCCTGATGTGACCCTCCACGGGCTGTCCAAATGAAACCGCCAAACTGTTTCATCATCGCCTTGATATTTGTGTAGGCTGTACAAAAGGCCACCAAACAAGTACTTGAAAGAAAGTGCATCAGAAATTATCAAAGGGTATAGATCTTAACCATGAAATGGATCCTGGTTCTGAAAAGGGAGGACAAGGAGGCAGAAGAAAGAGATTTCTAAGCATCTTGAAAAGAGAGGATAAAGGACAGAGAGAAATTGTTCACTATGAAAACATTAAGGTTATCAACAAAGCTTTGTGAGTCTAAGGAATAGTACTACAAGAGCTGAGATTAATTCTCTCTCTCTCCCTCCCCTGAGGGATAATTGCTTCCAAAAAAAAAAAAAAATTCTGAGATGTTTCCTGTTATCCCCCACTGCAGAAAGAGAAGGCCACTCTGCAGATTTTAATCCAAATATTCACCACTTGTTCTTGGGAGCAGCTGCCCTTTCCCCTCTGCAAAGCAGCCCGGAGCGTTGTGGTGGATACAAAACAGAAGCCAGGCTGCCAACACTATGGCAGTGGCACCAAAACCACAAATGAGCCAACACAACCTTGCAAAAGCACAAGCAAGGAAACAAGCCCAAGCAGGAGCCTGCGATGAGGCAGGGGCTTTCTTCCCCTGGAGAAGTTGGGTGAGTGAGCAGTTTTGAGTGGGGCTGTTTTGCACATTGCGGCCGAGCAGGGCTGTCAAGGACCAGGCATTCTGGCTGATGGATGAGATATACATTGATAAATAAACAAATTAGGGCGACCATGAGTCAGAGATAAGCACATAACAACAAACAACAGTATTGCAGATGGCATGGCTTTCCATTTTCCCCACAGCTTCATACTGGCCATTGAGGTGTGTTTGTGCAGCTTTGAAGTTGGGGGTTAATTACATCACTTGGAAGGCACAGAAAAGCAATACAGAGATATTGTCCTACTGGTGCTGCGAAGAAGAGGAGGAGTCCAGAATGCAGCTCCCATGTTCCACGGCAGTGCACTGCAAATTGATGCCTTGCAGGCATATATGAGCATACAGGAATACGTCCAAGGGTCCTTTCTGATCATTTTGCCTATCGCGTCAGACGCAGCTCATTCCAATGGTGCTGACTGAGGGTTCTCCCTGGATGAGAACTCCTAGCCCTACCCACTATAAGCCATCGGGCAGCCGCTCTGCCGTCCATGCCTTAATGGATTTTCCGCAACACGAAAAAAGACGAAAGAGTAAAAGCATCTTGCCGAGAATAGTGAATGTTGCAGCTGAAGTGACAGTGACGTGATGGCACATAACCCATTCGATTTGGCCGCGTGGTGCCGTCACCAAGACAGTTCAGAGCGAGGGTAACGCTTCTTGCCTTCGCTCTGAAGGGGCAAGCGCTTTTGTCCCTGTTCTGCAGCAGGGGCAAACACGTTCCTAAAAGAGCCCCCACCCAGCAGCCCCCGTTTTTACCTTGGCATGTCCATTGCCCTGGCTGAAGTACACTTGCTGTATCAGAAGCTGGGAGGGGGGCGGAGGGGAAGCAGCCGTTTGTCCCCGCCCAGCCCAGCCCAGCCCTCTTCAATGGCATCCTCGCCCTTTGAGCGTCTGTGCTGCTTAAAGCAGCCCCTGGCATGCTCAGAGTCCCTCGGGATGCGGCACAGAGCTGGGCCCCGTCACTCATGTAACCGAAGCTGGTGTCTCCCATCCCTTTTGTGCTGTGGATAATGAGCTAGGCGGAGGCCCCTGAAATGACTCAGGCTGAGCTTTCAAAGCCTCCATTGTCCCTTTAGACTGCGGATCCCATAGGCTTCCCTTCCATCCTTTGTGCGCAGAAGGCGGGGGCTCCCCGCACCGCACCCGCCCCAGCACTCCTCCTCCTGTCCCCGGGCCCAGCAGGCCCAGCAGGGTGTAGTCCACCTGGAAAGGAACCGCCCCGCTCGACCTGCTCCCTGCGAGGTCACGTCCCCGTGAGGCAGAGAGGTGCAAAGGGGTGCTGGGATCTCGTCCCATGGAGGATTGTGTGGAAGAGGGAGTGGCCCGAGGGAGAGCTGCAGGAGGAAGGAGGAAGGCGATGAGGGGAATTCACCGGCTTTGTGCAAAATTGCCTACCCTAGGCTTCAGGGACACGGAACGAGGGCAAACTTGGCAATGGGTCCCCTTTCCCCTTCTGGCTGCATGTTTCCTGGAGCGCTGCTGCTCTTTGGAGAGAGCTGACTCGTCCTTCTGCACCATTTCCACTGGCTTCCCCTTCTTTCCCCTTCCTGTGTTCGATTCAGCAGCCCCAGAGAGCGACAGAAGTTCCGGGCTGGAAGCCCGGCCAAGTGTGGTAAGAGCCGGAGTGGTGCGATGGTCAAGAGTGCTGGACTGGGCCTCGGAGACCTGGGTTCGAGTCCCCGCTCAGCCATGAAGCCAGCAGAGAGACTTTGGTCTGTCACACTCTCAGCCCAACCTGCCTCACAGAATTGATGTGGGCGTAAGACTGAGAGCAGCAGGAGGGAAATGATGGTAGCCGCTTTGAGCCTTTGTAAGAAAGAGGTGGGATATAAATCTAATAAATACATACATACATACATAAAACTGCCTTCCACGGGATGATTGCAGTGGAAGAAAACAGGATCATCTGTGCCCAGGAAAATTGGTGGATGAACTACAGTGGAAGTTCATATGCCTGCTTCAGTGACCATATACCTCTCTTTTCGGAGGCACAGCTTCTGTTTTGAGGTGTTTTCTGCTGAAAAGGAGCCTAGTCCAGGTCTCATTTCTGCGGTCACTGGTTTTCTGCCCACTATGGTGAAATGGACTGCCTTTCTATTTAAAGGATAGTAATTACTTCCAATGTGAGCTTAGGTGGACTCTGGGGGATGGTGGAGGACAGGAAGGCCTGGAGGAATGTTGTCCGTGGGGTCACAATGGGTCGGACACGACTTTGCGACTAACAACAACAACAATTACTTCCAAAGCTTCATCTAGGCATGTGAATTAGCAAAGTAACACTTTGTGCCAGTATGGGCTTCCTTTTTCATGCATCTCTTTTGAAGTAACTACCGCAACACAAAATTGTGGCAGGTTAAGCGAATGGACTTGTGCAGCACACCAGATCGTGGCTTTGGTCAGCCTGCAGTGAATAAGCAGCCACCCTCTCCCTCTCCCTGCGTGACACACGTGCCTTTGATCTCACCGTGCCTCGGTTGCCCAGACTGTCGGCATGGCTCATGGCAACAGGACCAGTGCTGGAGACCACGCCAGCCCAGGTGGCTCAAGCAAAAGTATTGTCCCCAGAACGGAACAACAAGCAGCTTGTCCTCCGTTGCAAGGAGATTCGCCCGGTGCTTCTCTCTCCTTGCCACACAAGCCCTCTGCCTTTCCCAGCGCTCCGCCACTCTCGCCGGCCCTGCTGGGATTGGTCTCGCTCTGCGTTCCCTGTTCTGCTGCTTAAGTGGATTATCCGATGCCCAATTCCCACAAGGCCAGGGGGCACCTTCTCTGGGCTATGCAGGTGGCAGCTCTCTCCTGCTAGTGAAGCTGGCCCTGCAGCCAGACAGAAAGATGGAGCTGGGCTTGCAGAGAGAAGAAGCTCAGAGGCTTCCTGTGAGCCAGAGAAGGAGCTGCATGAGAGGGCGAGCTATTTTCTTGGGCCCACCCACATCCCCAGAACATCTGGGGCTGCTGCAGAATGGCAGAGTGGCATTGGTAGACCTGGGCCAGAAAGCCAAAGAAGGACCCTGCAGCCCATGGGGGTATGCAAAGCGCAGCCCAGAGGAGGGAGGTCTTCCTTGTCAGTCCCATGACTATGAATGGGGTCTGGGCGAGAGCACAACTCCCATGGCTCCACTTCGTGCCTGTGAATCTCATGCCTCCAGAGGGCAGCCCTGTCTCCGGCCCCACTCGACTACCTTCAAAGGGTCCCCATATCTGTAGGTTCTGGGCCAGCTGTGCATGTCTGCAGCAGGTGGGAGGGAAGAGGCAAAGTGGAAAGATGCAGAAAGATCTGGGACTAAGCAAATGATGTGACAACAGTTTGTCTCTCTATTAGTCCAGGGCATTCACAAAACCCTCCTAAATGCTTCTAAATACTGTCAGAACGTTGGGGTTCTACCTTGAGCATTGTTTGGTGGTGCCCGTGTCTGATGCCACCGGCCCTTCCTCTGGATACCTCTGGCAACCCAAGAGGCGGCAACATGATTTTGACAGACTCCGTGGTTCTCCCTCCAGCCCTCCCTCTATATTCAATCAAAGAACAAAGGTGTACCTACATCTGGGTATGTCAACCCTGCACAGCTACAGGAACAGATTTCCCAAGGCAATTGTGCCGAACAAAGGAGGGTATTGTGGGAGAGATTTGTATTATTTAAGCATTATTCACGAGAAGGTCACACACTTGGTTACTTATCATTGCCTTGCGGGTTAGAAACAAACCGGAGTTCAAGGTGAGATCAAAAGGAAGTGGCTTCAGCGGCACTGTGCCTTTCCGCTTCCCATTCTAATGTACCTGTTCCCATCACCCCAGCCTGGCACCGGATCAGTTGCTGCTGCAGAACTTTCTCCACCCTCCTGTGCCCCGGCTTGTCATTCCAGGCTCCCATTGTTCCTTGTTCCCCCAGGGTCAGATTGGACTCTCCTGACATCAGCAAAGCAATAAACCTTCTCCTCCTGCCCTGCGTGGCCAACTGGCAGGAGACAAGTGTACCTTCAGGAGAAGAAAGAGCCGATTCACAAATGCAGGAAGGGAAGAGGGAAGACGGTTTTGCTTCTGCCAAGGGGGGTGGAGGATGTTCTGTTACTCTTCTATTATTCTTTTAAATGAATATTTTAGTGTGATGAATTATGATGTTAATTTTAATCGGATTTTGTTGGCATTATCATTGGGTTGGCTGCACTGAGGCTGAGGAAAGGGGAGTGCAAGTCATTCTGCCCAATCCGATTTGGATGTCTTTCCCCAGGCCGAATCTCCCTGCCCATAGAAAGCTAGGAATCAGGAAGAAGAGTTCAGGATCACTTTCTCCCTGCCATTGGGTGGGTGAGCATGGCCATCCTGAGACGTTTGTAGGGGATGGGATAGAAAAGCTTTTAATTAATAAATAATAATAATAAGTAAATGAGAAGCTGCACTGTATGCAGGGTGGGCTGTTTGCCTGGGGGCCCACGAGGTGCTGGACAGATGGAATGGGTGCTTTGCAAGTTCTTGGCCACCTCTTCCTTTCCCCTACTAGTCTGTGTCACTGCCAAAAGGGAACTTCATGCCTTCCACACCTGATTTGAAGGTGCAGAGGGAAAAGCAAGGTCCGGAAACACCCTTAGTAACAGGAACCTTGGGTAATTGAGCAGTGTGGTGTCCTGGTTAAGAGCGCAGGACTGGGACCCAGGAGATCTCCACTCAGCCATGGCGCACACACAGTGACTTTGGGCAAGTCACAGACTCTCAGCTCAACCCACCTCACAGGGTTGTTGTAAGGATAAGACTAAGAGGAGGAGAAGAATTACATAAGCCAGCTTGAATTCCTTGAAAGGAAGAGAGGAGGGATGTAAGTATAGCAACTATAACTAAATAATTTAACAACATTGATCCAGATTTTGAGGGGGACCCATATGTCCAAAGTGCTCCCCTTTTACAAGTGTTGGCATGCCCATTTTTTTTTAAATCTTATATTTATATCCTGTCTTTTGTCACCATCTTCATATTCTTCTACTCATTTTTATCTTCACAACAATCCTGTGAGGTCGGCTAGTTTGAGTGCAGATGACTAGCCCAAAGTCACCCACTGAGCTTCATGGGCAAGTAGAGACCAAAACCCAGAGTTTTGGAGTCCCAGTCCAATGCGCTAACCACTACACCAGAATGTTGAAGGTCTGGGTCAGGGAAATGAAATTGAATCTTCAGTCTTTTCGGGACAGTGGAATCTTTGGAACATTGCAAAGTGGCTGCTGTGATAGTCCCACCCTGTCATAAAACACCCATTTCACAGAAAGGGAAACTGAGGAGGCTAAAAAAAAGTGACTTGCCCTCAAACCTGAATGCAAGGCAGAGTTGGGAACTGAGCCCCAAAGCGCAAAACTACAGTTCTCTCATTCAGTACCATCCCCCAAAAGCTGGAGTGCACAAAAGGACAAACCAATCTGCATTATGTTTGCATCTGCAAATGAAGGTGCCAATTTAGAAATCATAACTAAAAATAGAAATGCAATAAATCTCACTGTAGTGGGAGACTTGTTTACTGCCCAGGTGCTGCTCCCTAGAACTTCAAGGCCTTCTGCTCTGCTTTTCTGTTTAATGGTTCTTTTATCTTTAAACATGACTTGGACTGGGCAGCCCTTCAAACAAAGGAGGCCTTCAAAGAGAGGACCGTCCTCTGTAACATAGGACACCAATCCCCTTATGCTAAGCATGTGCTCTACCCCTGAGGTGAGGGTGGGGGTCTTTCCCCAATTTAGCTTCCCTTTTTCTGGCATCCCATGTTTATTCGCGATGCATTTTATCTCCATTTGCACCTGTTTCCTTCTTTCTGAATTTAATTCTGGGTTCGGAAATTCTTTGTTCCTGCGTAAGTAGTGAGGAATTACGGAGCACCTTGGTGCCTGAGAAGGATGCTGTCGCCAGCTCTTTCTTTTCAGGAGTTCAGAAATCCAAATCCGAGAAACATCTGCACTGCCCCTTTCATGCTGGCTCTCCTGGGATGCTTGGAACTGCTGTTGGATCTTCTAACGTTAAGTAAATCATGTTTAACACCAAATTGCCACTGGGAAGTGTGAACCCCAGCGGTAGCTGCACTTCCCTCGCCCGTTCCAGCAGTAAATCATCAGGAAAGAAGTGTAATGAAAATGCTCAAAACAGTAGAAAGGGCTGTTTTTGTATTTGCTCACCGAGTAGTCCCTTTGAAACAAAGTATTATGGTGAAGGAAATCAATTGGCCCATTGATTTGATCCGGGGCAACAGAACACAGCTCTGCAGAAACAGCAGGTATGTGCAGGTTAGAGTGATGGACACCCTGCATTGGGGGGTGCATTTGAAATTCTCTTCGTCTGATTGTCTCCCAAACTATTGGGTCTCTCTTCAGAAGCGGCACCGTAGTGCTAAGCATGTCCATGCCCTCCGTTTAATTCTCGACCAGCCCTCCTCTGTCCACTAAGAGCTGTGGCTATTTGGAGCAACTTCCTCTTCCTACAGTTCTCTTGCACCTCCTGCTCTTCTGCGACACTGATGCGCTTGTTCGTACACGTGGATGAAGGACTGCAAAAATGCAGCTCCTGTTTGGAGTATTGTGCTCAGTTTTGGGCCCCTCATTACAGGAAGGATATAGCCAGGTTAGAGTCAGTGCAGCATAGGGCCACAAGGTTGGTGGCCGGTTTGCAGGGGATGCTGTATGAGGCGAGACTGAGGGAACTGGGTCTCTTCAGCCTGGAGAAGAGGAGACTCGGCGGGGATCTGTTGGCGACATACAGGTATGTGAGGGGGGTGTCACATGGAGGTGGGTAGAGACCTGTTCTCCCTCGCAGAGGAAGGCAGGACGCCCTCCAAGGGAGCAAAGCTCAGGGAACCAAGGTGCCATTTAGAAGCCAGGAAGCACTTCCCGAGAGTCAGGACCCCGAGGGTGTGGAATGGGCTTCCACGGGAGGTGGTTGAGGCCCCATCGATGCGGGTGTTCAAGGATAGGCTGGACGTCCACATGGTGGGCATGTCGTGAGCGGAGCCGGCTGGTGCCGGAGGTCAGACTAGATGGCCCGGGAGACCCCTTCTGACTCGCTCTGTTTCTATGTTGATTCAATGCAGGCACGTACACCAAAAGGCAGCCTTGATGCTTCTGCTGTCGCTAACTGTTGGGTGTAACGCAGGGGTTACATCACTGTAAAAGGCAGCCCATCTGAGGGCATTTTGGGGCCTCATCCAACCTGGAGCTAGCCCTCCTGAAACAATAAAACAATAGAACACGATAAATCTTTTTTTTACCCTGTTTCATATATTTTCGGATGTGTTTCCCAAGTCCTATTTCCTGGGTGGGAGGCATTCTAAGACCCTCTTTTTTGCTTCTTTTCTAACAGGAAAGTCAAGTTGCTAGTTCTCGTGATTATGAAGAAAAGGCTTGCAGCTTTCTCCATCCATTGCTTTTGGATCCCTTGAAAATTCCAAACAGCTAGAAACTCTGAAAAAGAATAAAATGCACGCAGCTTTGAAAATATATGCAAATGTAGTTTATTCTTATTTTCCTCCTGTAGGGAGAATCTGCCTTCCTCCAAACTTTGCAATGTAAATCACAGAGGTACATGCCAGCCTTTCAAATTCATTTCTCAGTTTTGCTCTTCTCCCATGCTCAAGGCAGGCTGTCTGCCTTATTTTTAAAAAATAATTGTGCATGTATATGGTTGGGAGCTGGAGGGCAAGAACTGATTTGCAAAGGGTTCTCTGCGTGCTCCAAGACAGTCTCGGATGGTGAAGTGGACTTGCATCTTCACCGACCCAGGACTGTCGGAACTCTGAGACGTCCAGACGGGTGCTAGACCTTGATGCTTCAAGGAGCCAGTCTGTTAAAACTGAGAGTGCGCAAGGGCTTTCCATCTCTCCCATCTGCATACCAATAGCTCACAACAGACACAAACTGCAGGTTTGCACTGACAGTTTTTGATTCAGGAGGTACCCAAGGAAGAGCGGAATCAAACAGCGAGGCGGCTTCCTGCGACTGGACCTTCTGAGCATGTTACTGCAGGGCTGTGCCAGCTTGCACTGGCTGCCAGTCATCGTCCAGGCCTCATTCAAAGTGATGGTCCTGACCTTTAAAGCCCCAGGAGCACAAATCTCTCCAAGGCTAGACGGGAAAGCAGGCCTACGACTCCCAGCATGCCCCTGAGTTTCAGGCCAGTTTTCCCATTTCACCTGGCAAAGGTGTGCACCTCAAGTGGCTCAGCACCAGTCTACCTGCATGGGTGTTCTATCCCATATGTTCCTTCCCGATTGCAAATATTGTCTTTAATTGCGTTTCTCTGGATGCCGCCACACTGGGCAATGGGTGACTTTGAGGGAAAGATCTCTGAGAAGGGCTTGGTGAGTGGCAACAAGGAGAAGGGCCTTTTCGGTCTGGAATGAGCTCCCCACTGAAGCCCACTCCACTATCTCTTTGGCACCAGATTAAGACCGCCCTCTATGTCAGGGGCATAGTTAGCTTTAATTTGTGATATTGGGGCATTCTATCAGCTGCTTAGCAAGTCTTGTGATTTAATATATGTTGGCTCAGGTAGCTTTTAAAATTTCACTTTAAGTCAGGCTTTTCAATTTGGTGTTGGAATTTGGAAGATGTTTTTACAGTTATCTGTATTTTTATATGGTGTTTTTATTGTATTTGATGGGCTGTTGTAAACTGCCCAGGGAGCTTTTGCTATTGGGTGGGATGGAAATAAAAGGTATATAATTAAACATGTTTTAAAGGTTGAATACCGTATTCTTTTGATAATTGAAATGTTTTCTTATTTATTTGTAGGTATTTTGTTGTGGTTTGGTGTTACTATCATGAACTACCTTGAGGGCAATTGTCAATTACATAGCATACAGATCTAATAAGGAACCTAGAAGTGAGAGTGTTGAACAGAGATTTCAGAAATCTGGCTTCTAGTGCGCCGCTCAGCCACGTAAACTCACTGGGTGACTTTGGGTCATTCGCTTTCAATGTAACCTACCCTGCAGGGTTGTTGTGTGGATTAATTGAAGACGAGCAGGATGATGTCAGCTGCCTTGAATCCCACATAAGCAGAAAAGAAGGGAGATCGAAACGGAAAGAATGAATGGCATCTCTCGTCTTGTGTCTGTCTGTCTGTCGCACATCCACACTTCTTCTCCACCTCGCTGACCTCCCCGCTCTGCTATCATTCATCAGCACAGAGTTACTGGGTGTGGAGAGATTCCAAGCAACATAGTGATCTGCAAGCAGCACAGGAAATGAAACAGGCATTGAGAGCTGAGGAGGCGGCGCCGGAGGGGCTGGAGGACCGGGGTGCCGGTGGCATGGCTTTTTATGACTTCGCTAACCCCGGGAGGATGTTCAATAAAGCCGAACCTCCGCTGGAAATTTATGGGCGGCACGGCCATGGGGGTTGCATGCACCAGGCAGAATATTTAATGGAACAGAGATACAGGCACGCCTCTTCGTGTGTTTAAACTTCTAATTTCTTTTAGGCTTTATTTATGGTTTCAATAAGAGGCAGGGGCTTTGCGCACCATGCCAAGTGCGCATGAGCATCGCCCGGCAGCTGCAGCATCCCAGGCAAAGCGCTTCTCACCTGATCGCTCCCACAGGCCAGATGTGGGGAAGAAAGCACCACAGACCGGCATGGCTGAGCCGGGCCGTAGTGCAACGGAAACCCCCGTGCGGCCTTGGCCTCCGCTCAGTGCCTCTCACGTCATTGAGAGGGTGGCCTCGGGGGGCCATGTGTTCTGCCCCCTCAGAGGACAGTCCTCTCCTCCTTGGGTGGCCATGTGTTCTTCCTCTCAGAAGACAGTCCTCTCTTTACCATTCTCTTTACCATTCAGAAACTGCACCCACAGCCCTTGATGTACACAATGGAGAGCAGCACCTCTGCTTGTCTCCAGCCAACATCGTCTCGCAGCTTGGAAGGCATCCCCGGGCCCATCGCTTCTTGGTAGGCAGGCACTGATGCTCATCCTAGACAGTGGGGATGCTGTGTGTGCTCAGAGGATGGATTTGTGGGAAGGGCTGGTGGGAGGGAGGTGGGAGGAATCTGGTTTAGGTCTGGGAATCTACAAGACTTCCTCAGCCCTGCTGCCCCAACTCCAACCGGCTTTCTCTCTTGCCGAAGTCCGCCTCATGCCGAGCATTTGTGTGGGCATCCAACAGGGAATGAGTTCGAGCGGAGTCCTCGCACAGGGGTGTGTTGTGTACTCTGCACCAAGAACTGCATCATTTGCATACTTTGCGCAAAGAAGCCGCTAACATTCCCCTGCATTTGCAGAACCGGTCTCAACTTGGCTTGCTTTCTGGCCACGGCCGAGCAAGCGAGAAGTCAGGTGGGAGCAAGATATCGGGATTCCAGCCTGATTTTTTCCAGTGGTGACACACATGTGGTTCTGTGCTAGTCCCCCCATATTCCCCATATGGAGGAGAGAGGCCCACCATACAGAGCTGCTGAGATGGGTGGGCGGCATGTGTGGACAGGGGTGGGGGACACAGGGGGCATCTAGTCCACTGCTGGATGGGATCCCAGTAGATTGCAGTCAAATAATCGTGGGCTGGATCATCCAACATAAAGGGCACGTTTTGCTCTCCATGCAGCCAAAAGAAGTCCTTCCTCGTCCCCCACTGGAAGGAGCGGGAGCCATGTGGGAGAAAGGAGCAGCGGACAGCCAGAGACAAACTTCGGTGTCCTGGCTCAGCCGCTGAGCGCAAGTCTCGCTGTCAGCGCCTCGTCTGCCTCTTCCCCAGGTGCTGCTCTTGGTCGCACCAAAGTGTGACGGACAGCTGGGAGCAGGGATGGGCACAGGAGGAATAGCTAGATAATCCCCCGTGAGCCTCTGATCCGTGCTATTCATGTGACTGTGCGGTGATCACGCGTAATGCAGAACAGAAAACAGACATTTGGAATTTCAATGAGTGTTCTGGTCCGTCTGCATTTGACATTTCTGTGGTTTCAGCCGCAACTGCTTTATCAGATCTGCTTTTGCAAAAATGCCCTCCCTCTGTTGCTGAGCCCCCAGAAGCTGCTCTTGACTCCATGGTGCTGTGCTGCTTGCCCAGTGCTTGTGGCTTCGACTATCCCAGGGCCTCCGCTTCCAGGGGCTGTTGGCTCCTCGTCCGTTCCCGGTTCCACGTTCTTGCTGCAATGGTGCCTCGCAGGCCCCTCTGCTCTCTCCCCACACCCCTCCGCCCACAGTGACTGCAGCCAGAGAGAAGCGCTTGGCCATTCCTGCTCGCGTCCTTACTGGAGAATTAACAGAGGTTGCATTTTGCAAATTTGATTTAACTGTCTTTGAATTAATTTGAATTAGCCAAATTAGACTTAATTTCAATTTGAATCAACCTTCAGGGTATGCATGGGCAAATAAAGGGAACATGGTCTGATTTGACTTCAGATGAGCTGCCTTTTGACCCAAGAGCATCAAAGCGCTCGCTCGCTCGCTCGCTCGCTCTCCATCCTCAGCCCCTCTTCCCAAAGGCACTCACCTTCCTCCATGGCATGACGGATGCTATGGAGGCTCAAGGAGGAAGAGGAGCAGGACAGCCACTGTTCTAAGGCAGGATTGCCTGATTATCCATGTTCATGGTGTCTGTACCCCCATCCTATGCCTGAACAGTCACAGCTTCCCCCAGACAACCCTGGAAGTGCAGAGGAGTGTCTGATGGAGACCCCTCATGGCCAGAGGGGATGCGTAATGGAAAACCCTCTTGGGAAGGCAGCAGGACCGTGGGCACTCCTTCCAGCCGTCTCTCTCCCAGCTGCTTTTCTCCCAGGCAAGGCAAATAGGAGAAGTGCCTTGGCCTGCACTGCCGCTGCTCGCTCCCCGGCTTCTCCAAATAGGCTGGGAGACACTCCCATCAGGAAGCCTGGAGAACAGCTGCCAGTCAGTGTCAGCAGCACTGAGCCACACTGAACTCAGCCCGAGGCTGCTTCCGAAAGTGCCCATCAAGAATCCATCGACTTCCCCTCTTGCCACTGACGTGAATGTGCATAGCTTTATTCTGCTTCCTCATTCCCCTTTATTTCCCCCAGGCCAAAGGACCCCGTCCCAGTCTGACTCCCCTCCTCCTCACAGTCTGACAGCCTAACCTACCTCACAGGATTGTTGTTGTTGTGAGGAAGAGGACACTGTAAGCCACCTTTGACTCTTGAGAAAGGAAGAAAGGTGAGGTATAGTATGGCGTAGTGGTTAGAGTGTTGGACTAGGGACTCTGGAGAGCCAGGTTCTAGTTCCCACTCAGCCATGGAGATCACTAGGGTGACTTTGGGCCTTTCACAGACTTTCAGCCCCTACCTCGCAGGGGTGCTGTGAGGATAAAAAGAGAGGAGGAAACCACCTTGGGTCCCTTGCAAGAGGAAGAATGTTAGGATATAAATGTAATATAATAGCCTGAATAACAATAGGAATACCCATCGCTTCTCCCTTGCAAATATCGCCCTCCTTCCATCATTTCTTGGCTATTTTGTGGAGGCAGGGCCCCCACTCAGGTCCTCTGTCGTTTATCCACAGCACAGACATACGTGAAGCATCCGCTCCATGGCCTGCAACGCCTCCCGGCCTGCCCCTGGAGGCTCTGATTATCCCAGCCCCGAAGTCCAATCCCAGCACGACAGGCGGCATCCGCAGCAAGGACAGTGCTGGGGAATCACCCCCAAAGAGGACATGCATTGCCCCGAGAAGAGGACGGGGCTTTGCCCGAAAGCTGCATGTGCAGCGAGAATTATAATACATTAAAGAGAAGGATGGTCCATCTCACCCTGGCAGAGAAGGCGGGCACTCAGTCCGCTGTCCAGGTGCTCACGGCTGATGGACAGCAGCGAGACCCCTCCCTGCTGGCTCTTGTGATAGTCCTTTCTGTTTTAAGCCCTCCCTGAGCTAGTTCAAAGAGACAGTGCCTTTTAATAGAGGACTGCTCCCTATACTGGACACAGGTGGAGCCGTGGGTTAAGCTGTTGAGCAGCTTGGCTGTTGATCGGAAGGTCAGCAGCTTGAATCTCTGCAACGGGGTGAGCGCTGGCTGCTGTGTCCCAGCTTTTACCTACCCAGCAAATTCAAAAGCGTGCAAATGTGAGCCGATGAATAGGTACCACACCAGTGGGAAAGGTAACAGTGTTCCGTGCACCGCGGTGTTTAGTCATGCCGGCCCCATGACCGTGGAAGTGTCTCAGACAACGCTGGCTGGCTCTTCGGCTTACAAACGGAGATGAGCACTGGCCCCAGAGCCGGATGTGACTAGCACGCAGGTGCGGGGGAAACCTTAACCTTTACCTGTGCTCCCTATACAGTAGGACACCTGGCCAGCCTAGGACTGCAACTGCCCAGGCCCCCAAATGGAGAAGGGAGCAGAGTGGGCGGTTTGCCCTTCACCGGTGCTGCCCAGTGGGCTTTTCCCTTCTTGTTTGTCTTCCGGTCAGATCGGCCGGCAGCCTGCCAAGGGCCAAGCGTCCTTCCTGGAAATTGGGCCCCAGGAAGGCCTGCCAGGCAGTCCAGCTCCCCTGCCCCCCAGTGCAAGCCAGTGGGAGAAATGGCAGCACGTGCCGCCGTTGGTCATGCAGGCGGCGATGAGCTCACGGCCACGTGCCTGATCTGGAGAGGCCGGGGAGACAGCTGGGGCCAGCCCGCGGCCGGCAAAGAGGCACAGCCATGCAGGAGGATGGCGTGGGCTGGCTGACGCCCAGGCAGAAGAAATGCCCAGTGGCACAAGCCAGTCTGCCTGGCGGTTGTGTGAACATGCAGGGTGACTTGGAACAAGTCACACCTTGGGGTTCCTGGTCGAATCTTCAGGCAGCAGGACAACCAGCACCCAAAGGCTGAGTATGGCTGGAGTGTGGGCTGCCCTTAAAATGTTGCCATGCTGCCTGAGCCCAGCCAAGATGAGCTCAGCAACAAACCATGGTTTCCCTTCATGGGTTATTCCTGGTTAACAGGGTAAGAAAAGGAAGGCAGCTTGGGGATCGGTTCTTAAGGGTGCAGTTCTCAAGATATAGAGCTGCTGGGATGGCGCTCCTTCCCCGGCCTTAGGGAGTGGCCACAGGCTTGGACAACCAGGAGGGAGAAAAGGAACCAAAGGCAGCTGGTCGCTTTTGCAAGCTGATGGAACATGAGTGCGTATCGGCAGTTGGAATTTGCGTCTTCACATGCACTGCAATCGGAAAACTGCTCTTCCGGAGCACCGAATCGGCTATTGGCTATTCTGGGACTAGGGCTGGGATGCAATCGAGCAGGATCCGTCCCTCCAGCAGCCACAGATTTCCTGGAAGAGCATCCCGAGCTGAGATGATGTCGTGGAATGATTGCGCAAGCAGCACCCTCCTGTGTCAGGTGCAGCGGTGGAAACAAAAGCTGCATGGAAGACCGTTCCCACGTGCGCAGCAGTCATGTGAAGCTCCTGCCCACGCCGTCATCCTTCTTCCATGCGGTGAATGGGATGTTTTCGTGCATCATGCAAGCTTCATTTCCTGGCAAGTGCCTGCAAATGCTGGACACGCTTGCCAGAAACTCCAGCTCAGGACTGAGACGGAGTGGGCCAGAGTCTGGGAAACTGAGCACAGGGGATCCAAGAGATCCCCACCCTCAAAGCAGATCGCTCTACATCACTATCCTGGGCCCACTGCTCCAGTGGGTGATCTGCACTAGAACCCCTCCATGAGCCGATTTCTATCCTATTCTGCAGTTCTGTTTTCCAGCCATTTTAATAATTGAATAGGTTTGAATTGATTATTTTAAAATTATGTATTTTATTGAAGGTTTTAGTATACTATTCTTGTTGGAAATCATTTAATCAACGGTCGATGTTGTTGATATTGTTATCATTTTGTATTTTGCTTGTTCTGTTATATGGTTATAGTGTTGACTGTACACCATCCGGAGAGGTCTCTCTAGGACCCTTGGTGCAGCCTGTAAATTTGGGAAATAAATAAATAGATAAAGAAGGACTGCTGTTCTGCTATTCATGAAAAACGCAATTACCACAGGTGGGTCACATGCTATTGAATAAAGTTTCCACAGTGCTGAAAAATATGATCATGCGTCACAAACAAATGCAGTTGTGGGAAAAACAGGAACAGTAGGAGAAGTGGTGTCTGCAGGCAAATGGTCTTTTAAGTTTCGTGTGTGTGTGTGTTTTCTCTCTTTTTAGATCCATTAAGCTTCTGCACATATTCACTGATACGAAGGAGCAGAGATTTCTTTAAAAAAATAATGCACAGTTCCTTCCTGAAAGCCAGACCAAGCTCCTCTCTCCCATGCTGCCATTTGCAGGATTAAGATCCACTGAAAACAATTTAATTTACTTCTAAGCGGACATGTATCAGGGCTCTATTTCAAGCTAGTTTTTCCCCACCCAGCACTTGAAGCAATGTGAGAGGTCTGTGTTATTCACCGATTCATACTTCTGCACATGTGTGTTGCCAGATACTGTTTAAAACCCCAATGAGGCACTCCCCTAGCCCAACCCCCAAAGCCCCCGCCCTCCTCCTGCCAAAAACAGGGCCACAGGTTTAGCACACACTGAACAAGAAGGAAACAAAAGATCGCAAAGCAAAGCAAAAAGCTCCTAATGCAACTAATCCCTAATCCAAAGGAATCCAGGATATAATGGCAGAAATAATGTGTGTGTGTGTGTGTGGGGGGGGGGTCAGTTTGGGGTGTCTCCAATGACATTCCAGGGGTCAGGCATTACAATGCTGGTAAGAAGCCCCACCGCAGCTCTGTTCCTTGACCCTACTGCAGAACCGCCCCGTCTGGGCCTGCTTCCACAGGGCTCCTGTGCTGGGGAGAATGAACAGTTTCAAAATAAGCAGAAAAGTGTAGTGTAGATACACTAGATGGTCCCTCAGGGCTGCCAGCCACAGCTCTGGGGAACCTCGGGGCTTCTGCATCACATCTGGATAGCTACCTTTGCACTGCTGATCCAGAGAGATTTCGTGCGGATTCACACATGCCTCACTTCCTTTGGTGATGCCCAGCTACCAAGCAGAAGCCTCCTGTCTCCTGGCATTGCCCACTGTGCCCATGTGCCGCCTCAGCTTTCACCCTCTTCTGTCCTGCCTTGTGAGTTGAACCTGGAATGTTTAGGGGACCCCGTGAGCTTCCTGTTAACTGTGAGATGCTAGTCTTCTCTCTCTCTCTCTCCACTATGTGAAATAGTGAGGTTTGACCAGCATGCAAACCTAGGCATCATTAGCCATATTGTAAAACTCATTGACCAATAAATTATAGAACACAAGTATATGTTCGAAATCCAGCCAGGCCCCTAAATCTAGCAGTTTTTTGTTTTTGACAGGAAGAATGTAACTAATTCAGTAGGGATGGAAATACCAGCTTCCTGTTCCTTTGTTCTCTGTAAGGTGTGCGTATGAAGGGGGAGGAAGAAAACTGAAGGATCATAGAACAGAATATCAGAGTCTTCGGGTTGAAAGGGGTTTTATATGCCAGGGATGGGCAGAAAGTGGACCTCCCCTCCCACTATTCCTAGCCATTGGCACAGTGACCTGGATTTCTAGGAGCTGACATCCCAAACGACTGGACACTGTCTGATTCACACATGCCTTATGCAAACCTCGCAGCCCCACTTCCCACCTGCCTTGGGCACTGCAAAGACTTTCAAAAGCTGAGCACTCCAAATATTGGGCCTGGTAGGGCGAATCCATCACTTTCGGTTTCTCCAACATGCCACCAACTGCACGATACAGCAAGGGAATGCAGTGATGTCACAGACACTATCCCATAGGTGTTTGTGACACCTGCACAATCATTCTCCTAGTCCTCATTATTGCAACAGGCATGCTATCTGGGGGAGGAAGGTCTTTCCCCCCATGGCAAAATATTGCCTGCCTGGGTGCCCAAAGAAAAACAAAGTTGCTGCCTCTTTCACACGAACCAGGTAAGCTGGGACCTCCAGACCCTGCAGCAGCGCCTGGCATCGCTGGACCACAGCTGTGCGCCTCGTGCTCCACCGGCCCTTGAATTAGCTTGCGCACAACCGTCTCTGCCCCTTCACTCCATTCACCAAGTGACTGTTAATGCTGCAACTGACTGGAAGTCACAATTTTGCCTTTTGTGTGCAGAGGGTCTCCTGGAAATCTCCATGCACTGTTTCTGGGCAGAAAAAATGGGGGGGGGGAGGCATTTCACCGAAATTCTCCAAGGGAGGAGAAACTCTCCAACAGGAAGGGCTCACCAACGTTAGGGGTTGTAACAAAGCTTTCTTCCCTGCACCACCCCAATGTTTTGGGGCAGTTTTGTGCTGTCTCTGGTGGTGTTTTTGAGCATCCTCATCACTGCAATGGGGCGGGCAGGGTGTGGCATGCACGCGCTTTTTCTGACCATGGCACAATTGCCCTGCATCTTCCCAAGCAGCCTGCGCTTCCCATGGGGGAACATCAAAAATGACGTCTTTCCCCAGGCTAGAATAAGGTGGGAAACACTCACACCCACTTTGTAGCCAGATCATAAATAAGTTAAACACAAGAACCGTAAGCCCAATCCATCCAGTGCTCTTCCCCGAATCTCCCCTTCATTCCAGTTCTCGGAAGAGACACAATCCCAATTGCAGCGCTGGTCTGGGAGTCTCACAGGATGGCACTTTGTTCTCAGACCCGCAGCCAGTTGTCTGATCTCTTTGAACACCTCCAGCAGCATCTAGACCAGAGGCACCGATGGTGGACTGTGCGACGCTGGAAGGCTTGTATGAAGAAACGTGTCTTCAGCATGCACCTAGGAATAACAGCTGTCCATGAGCTTCTGCAGCGTGGCATTCACGGGTGCTAACAGGATGCAGTTCGATCAGAGTCAGCCCACATTTCACATTAGAGGATCCAGAAAGCGGATTCACGGCAGGTACGAATGGCAGTCATGAGCCCGCCAAAATGTTGACACCAAGACAGCAAAGACACTTCAGCGAATTTCTCCCTGCATCTTAAACCAGTAGAGAGTGCACAACGATGGGCACGCAGAGCGTCAGGACACAGGCTGGGTTGGCTTTTCTCAGTTCAGAGACTTGCAAATGTCGTTAATACATACTAAGTTTTGATAAGGGTTAAAGGCTTGTTTTACTATGGTCTGGTTTAGGTGTCTCAAACTTTTTAATGTTTGTTTCTGCTTTTATGATGCTTTTATTGTATTTTTAATTGTCTGTTTTATTGACTGTTGTAAACCGCCTAGAGAGCTTTGGCTGTGGGGCGGCATGGAAATGAAATTAATAACAACAACGACGATGATGATGAAGATGATGCACCTCAGGACATCTTTCTGGAGGTGCCCTAGACCACTCTGCCTTTTGCTTATTAGCACATTACCTTCAGATTGCTTTGAAACAGGCTTCTGGGGGTGCTAAAAACAGAGGGTTCGAACTTCTATCAAACTTGGAATTCTTTTTATTATTGGCTAGAGAAACGGGACTATGCATAGACTTAAATATGTTTATGCATTACCATAAAAAAAAGGTATGGGGGGCTGACCCAGTAGGTCTGATGTTTTTGATGATTGATGATTTTTAGTTTCTTTTTGTTAGTTAATAGAAAAAATAATAATAAAACTTACTTTAAAAAAAACAACAGAGGGTTTGAAAGGGATTGGGGCTTGCTGGAGTCAGCCTTCACTTCTGCCTTGTATTTAGCCATTCAGGTAGATGCCTCGTCCTTTGCCACGCCTCCCATGGCAGCCATTTTGTGCGGGTGCCCAGGACAGTTTCTCAAATTGCCCAATGTGCTGGCAGCACCCAAAGTGGGCGGACGCCTGTTCCATGGACTGGGCACCTCCATGCTAAATGCGCCGCTCCGAGCAACACCGGGCAGACCTCAGAGCATGCGCCACCCCCTGGAGTGCCTCACTAGGTGCGCTTAGGGATCAGAGCGGTGTATAAGAGCCAGTGTGGTGTCGTGGTGAACAGCACGGGACTGGGACTCAGGCGATCCGGGTTTGAGTCCCCACTCAGCCATGGAGCCAACTGGGAGACTTTGGGCCAGTCACAGACGCTCAGCCCAACCTACCTCACAGGGTTGTTGTTGTGGGGATAAGATGGAAGAGGAGAATGGTGTAAGGCAAGTTGAGTTCTTTACAAGAAAAAAAATGGAACATACATCTCATAAATAAACAGGAAATAAGGGAGAAGGCAGTCTCCCGGGTAACCAGACACCAAGTTGTTTAGGGCTTTACATGATAGCTACAAAATCTGGGCCGCACTGAAGCTTTTGGACCAGGCTTCAGGGCAGCCCCGTATAAGGTGAACTGCAGTCACCCACCTTCTAGCTAGCCAGTGCCTTCAGCTCTGAGGTCAAGCGACAGCCTTCCCCATCCTGGTGCCCTCCTCCAGCACCCCCCACCAGGGGAGATGCCAGAGAGTGCCAGATTGGCCTCCCCAGCCTTTCCTTCCTATGCCCGCGTTTATCCATCTTCTTGCGGGGCTTTTCCTGCTCTGACACCCACTAGCAATTGCACGAAGCGCATTCCTGTGGCTGCTGGTAGTCTCCCAGGCACTGGTCTGTGCATCCCCTCTCCTCCTGGGCACATACATCCCATGGGCAAGACCCCCCCCCCAACCAGCTCCTGCAGGCAGCATGAGAATCCTCTCAAAGCGGACCCCTCCCAGGGACAGGCTGGCAGCTGGAAAACCCCTCCGGAGCGCCAGCGCATTCTTCGTTGTCGTGCGACTGGAGATAAAGTCTTAGTGGGTGCGGCAGCCACTTTGAAGAGGGGATTTGGCTAAAGAGCTCCCCAAGGCTTTCATGTTCGCAGAGCAATGGCTGCATGTGGCGTGCCTCAGCAGGCGGCCGGCCAGCGAGGTGGGTGAACGGCGGGCGCCGTGACAGAACCCCAGGGCCATCTGCATCCCACGAAGCACGGGAGCTCTGGCAGGCAGGGTCCGCTCTCCGATTCTGCGGCAACCTGCAGCAACTCCGAGCAGGAAGCACGACCCGTCTTACTCTGCTTCATACCCCACGGAAGTTGGATGGTGCCTAAGCCCATCACAGGCAGAAGGACAGCAACCATCTCCTCCTCCTACACAGCAAAATGTAGTATCTGGATGAGTTCACCGCCTTATTTATTTATTTATTTATTTATTTATTCTCCTCCTCCACCTTATCCCCACAACAACAACCCTGTGAGGTAGGTTGGGCTGAGAGTCTGTGACTGGCCCAAAGTCACCCAGTTGGCTCCATGGCTGAGCGGGGACTCGAACCCAGGTCGCCTGAGTCCCAGTCCCATGCTCCTAACCACTACACCACAGTGGCATTACACTGCAGCAGCAGCTCAGAGCCAGTGCAAAGAGACCAAAGTGCCATCCCGCCTGGCCTGCTGCCCTGACTAAGCCTCTTGGAGCAAGCTGGCATCTGCCTTTACTGCTGACGTGTTGAATTATTCCATACCAAACAGGAGAAATTGAAAGTGCCATTTTAATCACTGCTGATGTACATGAAATTAGTTTTGATGAGTTTACAGCCCTCCAGAGATTGTGTTGTCCTTTCATTCCAGCCCTACTTCCCCTATTGCATCCTCCCCAAGGCAGTGACATTTCCATGCACTTTTGGCTTCCTTCTTCTCACAGCAGAGATACCTGCCTAAGCCCCCACCGCAGCCTCTTCACACACAGTACTGAGAAGGGTTCTTCCCCAGGTGTTTGTGCCATGAATGTATTTCCCCTGCAGACTCGTCTTCCATGCATGTGCTTCCAGTGCGGCATGCTAGAAAAATATCAGTGTTCTATCACATCTTATCACACATTCCAAGGGAACATCATGTGCTGTGCTGGCATGGAAAATGCATAGCTGTGGCTTAGGGGGCTCTCACGTGTCCTACATGCATGTGCATGCGAGATAAGGCACAGCTGTGCTTCTACTCGAAGATTCCCAGAATTTTCCAGGCAGAGGTGCCTGCTGAGCCCTCTGAAGTGTGGAGATGGGCGACTGCAGCAGAGCCAAACTCATGCAGCTTTGAAGGAGTTTTCAGTCCCAGTCTTGGGACTGAAGATTCTCTTGCACACAAAACACAAGCGCTGGGGGAGCTGGTTGGGTCTTCATTGCATTAACCCGTTCCTCCTTGGCTGTTTCTCAGGGAAATCTTTCCCTACCCCAAGCTGCCATTTGCCCTGATTTTTTCAAAGAATTAATTGTGTGCCTTCTTTTTCATTGGAACCTAGAGGAGCTGTGGGGGTTTCAGTTGGGAAGTAGTGCCTGGAGAATGAGCTACAGACCCATGTTGTTCCATAGTGCATCCAGAAAGGGCCTTAGCTTAGTGGTAGGGTACATGCAATGCACATAGAATCATAGAATAGAAGAGTTGGAAGGGGTCATGAAGGCCATTGGGTCCCATGCAGGTGGCTGTCCAGTTTCACCTTGAATGTCTCCGGTGTGGGAGCGCCCACCACCTCTCCAGGCAGCTGGTTCCACTGTCGTCTTGCTCCGACAGTGAGGAAGCTTTTCCTGATGTCCAGCCTGAATCTGGGATGTCACAACTTGAATTGAATATTTCATGTCCTACACTCTGGTATCAGCAAGAAGAGATCTTGACCTTCCTCTTTGTGACAGCCTTTGAGGTCCTTACAGAGGGAGATCATGTCCCCCCTGAGTCTTCTCTTCTCAAGGTTGAACATGCCCAGTTCTCTCAGTCTCTCCTCACAGGGCAGTGTTTCCAAACCCTGCATCGTTTTGTTGCCCTCCGCTGGAACCCTTTCTAATTTACCTGCATCTTTCTTAAATCTTGGTGCCCAGAGCTGGACACAGTATTCCAGGTGAGGTCGGACTAGTATTCCAGGTGAGGAGTACAGAGGAACTACTCCTTCTCATAATTTGGAAGTAATGCTTCTGTTAATGCAACCCAAAATAGCACTTGCCTTTTGGCCACTGCATCACATTATTGGCACATGTTTAGCCTATTGTCCACAATCACTCCAAGATCTTTTTCCTTTTCAGTTCTGTTCAGCCATGTATTCCCCACATACAAGGTCCCAGGTTCGAATCCTAATATCTGAACTCCTGGTAAGCTGGACAAGGATTTCATCAGAAACCCTGAGGAGGAGGCTGCCGTTCAGTGTGGTGATACTGGGCCAGTGGGCCAATCCTTTGGCTGTATTCACGCCATGCAAGCAGCTCCCTGGCCAAGCTCTGGGAGCTGTTGTCAAGGCTTGCCCACCTGGTTCTCAGTAGAAGAGTCTCTTCTCCTTCTCTTTCTCTTTCACAAGCTTCCATTCTCTTCCTCTGTACGCAGGGCACCTTGGGCCAAAGTCACGCAGCCTCTGTTCTCGTTCGCGCGCTCTCTCTCTCTCTCTCTCTCTCTCCCTCTCTCTCTTTGATGTGTCCCCAACAGGTCAAAGCCAACAAATGAGTCTTATCGGCAGCAACCTGGGAAAGCGACGTGAGAAACAGCTGAAGAACAAACAACCAGAAAGAAAGTGAAGGAGCCCTTTGATTAATTGAGCAGGAGCTGTCTCCACTGTGGGCCAGAAGGGTTGGAGCTACTGCAGAAGCCAAGACTTGCCGGGTGTTGGCACTGGGAAGCCCAAAGCAAGACGTGAATGTGGAGTCCATGGTCCCAGCGACCAGCATACAGAGGCAGGCTGCCAACGAGCCCTCCGATACAGGAAGGATCTCTCGCCCCCTCCCTCGCTTTCAACATCAACCTTCAACTCTTTATCTCCCTTCCATCATCAGGTCACACCTCTGCCCATATCACTGCTCTCTGGCCATTACACATTATTTGCAGGCCAGCGAGTGCCTTGCTTTAGTGTGCTCAAGGGCTTCGGCACATGCCCAGCGGTGGCGCGCTCCTTAAGAGATGCTTTCCGTTGAGCAGCGAATTGCTTCGGGAGTGAACACACGCTCTTCGGTCTGTGTACTGTTCTAAGAGCTCATCTAATCGAACAGTATAGAAATGCCTTAAATAAATTTCAGGAACAATCTGCTCAGGGACACAGAGCACTCCTGCTTGGGTAGAGAGGCGAGTCGCAAGATCCCTCTTGGAGCAGGAATGAGCTGCATGGTTCTTTGGAGCCCCAGCAGACACCCCTCCAGCCGCAAGGGGCAGTCCCAGCCCTGAGTGGCCCCAGGGACCGGACCGGACCCACCGCTGACAGCTGCAGTGGACTTTATTTTCATCTCGGTTTGCTGAACAGCACCTGGATCGAATTGCCAGTTTGATTTCCCACAATGCCCTGAGGCAGTGTTGTTCTGGGGCATTGTGGGACATCAGCATGGCTGCTGTCAGCCACCTGGCACTGCTCAGAGCACTGTGGCTGCCTGCCAACCCTACAGGGACCACCAAGAGGAAGCGGCACCAGCCCGAGGGCACGTGGCCTGGGGACTCCGCAAACCTGGGGATGACTCACCTTCCACGGTCTGCACAGGTGACAATGCCTCCCTCCTCTCCTGCAGCAGCTGGGCTCAAGGTGCAGCATGCGCTTTGCAAGTCCCAAGTGCACCTCCTGCTGAGACCAAGCTGTGGGTCCAGGAAAGAGCCCTTGCAGGCAGAACTGGGCAGAAGCTGGCGGTCAGTGTGGGCAGCAGAGCCGGGAGAACTTTTGCTGCCTGGGACGAAAGTCCAGATGGCAGCGTCTCCCTTTCCCGGCAGTGCAGACGCTGATTTGGCAGGCAGCTGAGCCTTGCTCCAGTGCTGGCGTCCCCATCATATCTGAGGCTTCTCTGAGGGGCCCAGGACAGGGTACGTGGTCCTCCCAGCTGCATCCCCCAGTAGAGGGAACAGCCAAGAGAGCCAGGGGGGCCAGCCGGGAGGTGCCGTTGCTGGTCCCCAGCATCTGCCACCTGAGAAACTGCCCCGCTCTGCCTCGTGGTAGGGCCACCCTGCTCTGCTCCCTACAGCCAAGCAGGGCTGTCTGAACGCATGGACCTGATGGGCACTTCCTGTGGGCCCCATACAAATCTGTGTATGTTAACCCTTGGAAAACTGGAAAACTTCCAAAATTGACAGTAGTTGTAGTCATCCTAGGGGCTCCAGTACACTGCTTCGCCCGGGGCCCATAATGCTGTTAAGACGGCCCTGCATCCAAGCCTCCAGTTTATTTCGGGCAAGAGCTCAGAAATGCTCCAGAAATATTCCCTCCCCACTACTCCCAGCGGCTCTGGCACACATTCCAGTGGGGTCAGAATTCCCCCAACCCAGTGTCCTTAGTCCCAGTAGAGTTCACAGCCCTACCCCCAAAAGGCCTTTCTGCCTCTGTGACTCGCAGAGCATTCGCTTTGCATGCAGAAGGTCTGAGCTCCATCCACAGCAGCCTCTCCCTGGCGAGCTAGGAACAGATGCTGCCTGAAGCTTGGGAGACCCTTTGCTGCCAGTCAGTGTAGCTGTTACTGGGCTGGATGAACGCAGGGTCCGAGTCAGGACAAAGCTGTTTCTGCTGCTGCTGCTGTTGCTGCATTTGTACCAGGAACTACGGCACGGCCTGGTAGCCTGCTTTCCAAATGTACCTATGTAATAAACAGGCGTGATTGCTGCACTTTTCCCATGATGGAGTCAGATTTCCCTATTGGCGCTTTCATGCTGGGCAGACCTAATCTGGCTGGCCCAGTCCTGTCTGGATTCTTGCCAGTTACCTCGACCTGTAGCCTTCTGACCCATCTTCATCTTGCCCTCTCCCTTGAAGGAGATCGGGGCAGCATGCCTGCCCCAGTTCTCCATTTCCACCTCACAGCAACCCTGCATGGTGGGTTCTTCCCAGGACTCTCTCTTCTAGAATCCATGTAAGCTTCCCATGATATCCCCAAAGACTGTTTCTTAGAAGATTGAAAGCACTTCAGAATCAATCAGGGCACCGCATCTAAGGACCTAGGAAATAGGATTACTGCAGAAGGCAGACAGCAAGGCGGCCATCCCATGAAAGCTTAATGACTGTTAGTGCTCTCGGGAAGGAAGGCCCCCAGCACCTCCAAGTCGGGCAGGAGAAGCTCCTGCCTGGAATCAACCACCTGCCTCCGTGTCAGATGGCATTTTGCATGTGTCCCCTGCTCTGCCCACCCGCCCAAGCTCCCCGGCTGCGTCCCCCTTTCCCCCTTTCCTCCCCAGTGTGTCTTCAGGTGGCTTCCGATGCAAAGGGTAGGTGCAGGAGCCCTGATCTGGATCAGACCCGTCGTGGGATGGCGCACTCCCGTGCTCTTGCACACGTGTGCACGCACACACGCCAGGGTCCCAATCCAGGCCTCCATCGTCACCAATTTACTTTTCCAAAATGCCCACAGTGGCCCCTTACATGAATGGCACTGCGGTTGTTATGGCAGGTTTGTGTTGTTGCTGCCGCTGCAATGCCATTAATGCGTGTGGCACTGGCAGGGCACAAGAGGGAAGGTCACTGCCCCAAGGACCTTACAATCTGGAATGCTACACAGGGAAGGGGAGGGGAGGGGAGGGGACTCACGGAAGTTAAACGTGCGTGATTTGGTGACAACTCCCAGGGGCTGGCGCCTGGTTTCAGGAGGTGATCCATGAGCGCCAGGTGGCCACATCAGCGGCTACATGGACAAGGTGGGTTTGGAGGAAGGAGGTAAGGAATTCCGGAAGGCACACTGTGCAGGTGTTGTGGAAGGCAGTTCCAGGCGTCAGCAGCAGCGAAACGGAAAGATCAGAGTCTTCTGGGGATCCTCTTTGGGGGATCGGCGCGCACCTGCCACATCCCGTGCTGCCTAAGAGCCGAAGCCCCCTGGACAGTTTTGACAGCGAAGAGCCATACAGGAGCAAAGCTCACCATTTGGCTCTGCCCACTTCGCACTGGGGGCCGGCAGCGGGGCCTCGCCTGACATCGAACTTGTAGGAAGCTGGGCATTTAGGAATTATTATGACCAGCAACATCGATACACAGAGCAGGAATCCACAATCAGCCAGAGTTCAGGCAGGGATTTGAACCCAGCCCTGGTCCAGCTGCAATGCCCACTACAATGCGGGCAGGGAACGTCTGGCCTTTGGGCCCAATCCAAGAGAACTGGGCAGCCTTCCTGGGTCCCTCCCGAGCCCTTCCCTAAGGGCACGAGAATCCCAGGGGCAGAGGATGGAAGCAGGAAGAATCTGCTTCTTATCTGTGTCTGGAGATGATGAGCGCCACACACAACTCCCCCTCCCCGAAAAGAGGAGGGGTCTGCTTGTGATCTCTGGCTGGAACAGCACTGGCTCCGTCCAGGGAAGGAGGAGCAAGGCCGGGCTGCACCAGCTGGTGCAGGGAAGGCGAAGGACAAGCAAAGCCGGATGCACAGCTTGGCCTGCACTGCATCCTCTCCCCAGTGGAAGAAGGTGCAAGACGGATGAAGCGGCTTTGCTGTGAGCACACCTGATGTGATTCAGCCTTGCCCTGGCCTAGTTTTCTGCCTTTGAACTTGAATGCAGGGAGTGAAACATGGACAGGGGACAATCTGTGAAGTGGACAGATGTTCCGGCTGGGGAAAAGATGTGTATTTTGAAATGGGACCTGCCAAACCGTCTTAGATTCTCTGATATGTGTTTGTGAATGTAACTGAAAGCCAGACAGACCAAGTGCCAGGCATAATCTGCAGGAAATTATCCTTAATGCTAGTGGATTCTCTAGAGTGAAGCAAGTGTAGGGTTTTTTCCCACACCAGGCAAAATGTTTGGCAACATATTATGTTAAATCTGCATAAATTTACATTAGCAAATGCAATTATGTAAAGTAGGGTCTCTAGGTTTCTAGCTTTCAAACAACCGTCCAAAGGAGGGCTGTTGGTAGAAGGTGCTAGTTCAAAAACAACACAGAGAGAGAGAGAGAGAGAGAGAGAGAGCATGTGGGGGGATCTCTTGAGTGGGGCAGGCATGCTCAGACTTCACAGGCCAAGCAAAGAAAATGTACATGGGCACGATCCAGCCAACGCTAAGCTCTTTTGAATCCCACTGGTTCCCACTGCAGAGCTTTAAACCTGTGCTCGACTCTTCCATTGACATGAATGGGCTCGCTCTGCTCCTTGCGATCCCAGGAAGCTGGCACGCCGCTGAAGAGGCTGCAGGCCACCCGAGCAGAGATGGCAGAAAGTGAAAGGGGCCACATGTCGTCTCACGCCTGCCGTGTGCACGGCACAGAAGGCCTGTTCGCTGCCTCCACGGCATCCGCAAGTTGCCCTCCCACGGAGGCAGTTCAAGGGCTCTGGGAGTCTTTCGCACCCTCTCCTTTAGCTGAATTGTGCCCCAGAGTTCTCGTGACAGCTCTGTGGTTCTGATGGCAAACCCTGGCCCCGTGGGTCTTCCCCCCTTTTTTGCATTGCATTTTGGTGCCAAGATGGCTCCCCTGCACAGCGGACCTGAGGCTGATGCCAGCGCAGCTCCAGCTGAGGTGCCTGACATGACCATCTAGCTGCTCCAGTGGCCGAGGGCAAGTTGCTCACTGCTCTGCCACTGGCCGCCCTCTGCCTTCATTCCTGCCCTTCCTGGCTAGCAAGGGAAGCTGGGGAGAGGTGGGAGCCAAGTCCAGGGGTGGGGACTGCGCCCATCTATAGGGGGGTGTTCCCTGCCGCCCAGTCGTCCAGGCAGGTGGGGGCACGTGCGTCGACAGCGCTCCGATGGCATCTATTGCGAGTGCTGTGTGAGCCCTGCGTGAGGCTGGAATCAGCCCCTTCCCTTCGTGGGGCCCTGCTGGCTCCAGAGACACCAGCCTCCCCTGCCCATCTGTGAGGGATGAGACCTGGCCATTTGCTTGCAAGAGGCACTCAAGAAGCTCGCAGGTGGCAGTTCCAAGCACTGATGGAGAATATTGAACAAGACCCATTTCCATCTGGGTTACGGGACAAGGTCGTCTTGGTCACCCTGATGGTGCCCTTTATTGAAAGAAAGGAGGACGGGAGAGGGGGTGACTCTTTTACTTCTGCTCGATTTCTTGTTGGCCTTTGATACCATGGATCGTGGTCCTCTTCCAGGTTGCCTCCCTGGGCGGGATGCTGGTGACTTTGTGCTGTGGAGGTTCTGGTCCTACCTACAAGATCCGTTTCAGAAAGCAAAATCCGGTGACTGTTCCTTGGCCCCACGGCAATCGAGCTTTGGGGTCCCACAGGGCACCAGCTTGTCCCCAGTGCTGTTTAACATTTCTATGAAGTCTAGTGCTGCCCTTGGGTATTCAGAGCCAAGTGCCATCAGCAGGCAGAAGAGACACAGCTCTATTTCCTTCTGACATCTGAATCAGGTGAGGCTGTGCGAGTCCTGGATCCATGCCTGGAGGCCGTGATGAGTTGGCTGCAGGCCAATAAACAGACACTGAACCTTGGCAAGATGGAGGCCCTGCAGGTAGTGGATTCCTGGGACCTTGAGGAGATTTCTGTCCCTTTAAGAGTTGCTTAGAAGCTCTGCTTTCCCATTTAGGAATCTCAGAAAGGCAGAGGATTCCCCTGTGCATGTGGACAGTGCAGATAATCTTATCTGGAAGACACACAGGAAGAAAAGTCAGAAGAGCACTTTTGTCTGTTGTTGACTTTGGGTGGTTGCCACTAATATGGGCTGAGGTTGCCCAGCTATGGAGCCAAGAAGCCAACCGGCAATGGAGGATGGATTCTGGCAACAGCAGCAAGAAAAGATGGGGAGGGGTTCAGAGCAGAACAGGGTCCATGGGCTGCTTCATGCCAAGAGCCCCCAAGAATGCAATAAGTAAATTAGCACCAGTGTCTGGTGCAACTGATACAGCATTGCCCAAAACTGGGAAAAAGTTCTTCTAAGTCATCACTGAAGCTGTAGTCAACTCTTGGCTCTCAGAGGATCTATTTACTGTTCTCTCTCTCTCTCTCTCTCTCTCTCTCTCTCTCTGTGTGTGTTTCTTTTTAACACTGAGTTTTTCTAGTCCATTAGCCAAAGCAGGCTTACCTGCTAGCTGCTACGGTAGGCTCTTTACTAGCCAGCATCCTGGGGCAAGGAGTGTCCCCATACGCTCTCCCTGTACCTGGGTACAGGCAGAAACAGGTGCTCACAGGTGTGGGCTGGCCTGTAAGGGCACATGTAACTGCCGTGCTGCCAGCTTGGACTGATAAGGAAAATTTGCATCTGGCAGGAAGTCCAGAGGTGCCTCCAGAGCTGGGACGTGACTGTCAACAGTGGCATTGGCAGCGAGAGGACTCTTTGCTGCCACTTGGAGCACCCAGATTAGCAGAAGAGACTTGGCAGTTCTGACATCTCCTGCTGGGAAGAGGCTAAGCCAGCCGTCCCCAACCTGGGGCCCTCTTGTCGTGCCGGACTCCGACTCCCATCCACCCCACCCAGGCCCACTTGCGAAAATGACACGGGGTCACCACCCTGCCCAAGGGAGGGGAGCTGCAAATGGCTGGATCACATGAATTCTCTCCTTCCACCCCACCCCACTCTGCACTGCCTCCTACTGGGATAAATGGGGGCGGTGGGAGCCCTTTCACCAAGCAAGGCTACGAGGCAACTTTGGGAAAACTTTGCAAGGACAGACAGATCAACCCGACTTCGGCTAAGCATCTATAGCCATCCTTGTTTCACTAAGAAAACTATGACCCTATGGCGCCAAGAGGGAAATGAGAGAGCCAGGAAGGTCTAGGGATTAGCGCATGGGATTGGGAATAGAGACATGGGCTTGGGTCCCCACTTGGCCTTAAGGCCAATGGCTGACTCTCAGCCTAACCTACCTCGCAGGGTTGTTGTGGGGATAAAGCGGGGGGCTGAGATCAGCCACCTTGATTTCTTTGCAGGAGGGGAAAAGGTGGAATATTATTATTATTATTATTATTATTATTATTATTATTATTATTATTATTACATTTCTATGCCGCCCCTTGCCGAAGCCTCGGAGTGGCTTACAACACAATAAAATACATTGAAATACAATAGAACATAATAAATTACCACTAAATACAAAAATACAAAAAATACACTGAGATACAAACATAATAATATAAAATTAAAATTAACAGTATAAAATAAGTAAATAAAAAGCAAGCAGAAGCTTGGGCTCTTGGGTCCTTCCCTGCCCTCCAGGGTCCTCAGTCCCCCAAGAGCTGGCCATTGGTTGGTTTCCCAGCTCCTCAGCCTCACCCGCCCATCCGGCAGAGGTGGACACGCCCCTCCTGCATCCCAGGGGGTGGGATGCTGCCTCTTGCCTTTGCCCCTGCCCCATTCTGCCTTCAGCCCCAGCCACATGGGATTTGGCTGAAAGAGGTTCCATATCTCTGCCTCTGTAATGGGCCCATGCTGACTGGGGATGATGGGTGTTGCAGTCCAGCCCTCCGACCAGTGTCAGATTGGGGAAAGCTGGTTTATGCTGACCCCCTGCTGGGTCACAAGCCAGATCATGGGCAAAGCAGGGGACTATCCTGGTTGCCGGACAGGCAAATGCAGGCAGAAAGATGCAGGGGGGCGAGGGGGGGCAGTGAAGCTCATGTTGGCCAAATGTTGGCTGATCCAGATGCCAGAGAGATCCTCAAGACCACCGCCTTTATCCCAGCCAGTGCCCACAAGCAGCAGAGCAATGGGGCAGAAGGCCTTCCAGAGGTTTGGGGCAGCAAATCAAAGTTTCTGGGCTCCTGCCATAACCTCACCTCTGCAGTGGCATCCAAGGTCTGACCCAGACCGTGGCCACCAAGCCATCCCACCGTGACTTGCAAGAAAAAGGGCGATTCCATTCCCTCATCTTTGGGAAAGCAACCCTCCCGTCACCCCTCAGACCCCATGACTGGCCTGGAATCTGTTTATTTCTCTTGGACTTTTGGGAACGAACGACCCATTGCATGCATGGAGGGGCTGGTAGAGGAAGCAGCAGCGTTTCTCAAGCTTACACTGCCATCTTCCGGCTCCCGGAGAGCTGCAAGCGCTGGCGGAAAGCGACTCCTTCCCAGCCTCTCTGCCAGAAAGGCCCTTTCATCCTCCGAGTTTCATTATACTCGCTTCTGAAACTTACCTGCCCTGTGAATCTAAAACAAGCACGGTGATGCCCATTTCAGTTCTGTTGCCCACCCCCAGCATTCACAGATCCCCACGCTGGCCTGGAGAGGCTCCAGGTTGCCTTCCAGCATTGCGTAGGGAAGAGCCTCAAGAGCAGCAATTTGCCTGCAGGGTAAAAGGTTCTGCCTCTGCGAGTCAGGGCAGAGAAATGACTCTGTGCCTACCCACAGCTCTGAAAGTAAGAGTGGGAAGGGTGCTGTGGGGGTGGTCCCAGCCAGCACCAGGCACCCTCCATGTGCAGGTGGGGTGGCTACCTTCTCACTGCCTTGATCACCAGCTGCTCCTCCTCCTCCTCCTCTTCCTCCTCCTCCTCATGGCTACCACTTCCCTGCTTGAGAGCCAGGGAGCCCTGGCTTCTCCTGCCTGACCTTCTCACCACCACCACTGTCCAGTCGAAGTGAGAGACAGGTGTGCCAGCAGGCTGCAGGTGAGGAGGAGCTGCAAGTCCGGGGGCTCTTGGCAGCCGGCCCCCACTGGGATGCGGGTCTTCAGCAGATGCCCAGTCCTGCTGACCCTCGATGCCCAGCCTGGACCCGGCTGCAGCTCACCATCTGAGCCCCTGCCAGTAACCCTGAGAGCCAGTGTGGTGTCGTGGTGAAGAGCAGGGGACCGGGACTCAGAGGATCCGGGTTCGAGTCCCCGCTCAGCCATGGAGCCAACTGGGTGACCTTGGGCCAGTCACAGACTCTCGGCCCAACCTACCTCACAGGGTTGTTGTGGGGATGAGATGGAGGAGGAGGATGATGTAAGCTGCCTTGAGCCCTTTGAGGAAAAAGGCAGGATATAAATCAAAATAAATCAATAAACAAACCCTGCCTCTGGCAGCTGCACTCCTCCTCCTGCCGGCCTTAGGTAACCATTCAAGTGGTGGCTTTAGGCAAGCTCCCGTCCGTCAGCCTGAGCCCCTCTCGGCATAAGTAAGACCAGCCTCGCTCACAAGGCGACATGCGAAAGGGCTTCATATCAGAGTTGAAGACCCTGTTTGAGATTTTAGGCTGCTTCCAGGCAGACGGCTCCTTGTGCAACAAGTCCAAAGGACTGGAAACCTATTCCGGCCTTCCCTCTTCAGCAGAGATTCTCTAGTTCGAAGGAGAAAGGAAGCTGTGGAGGAAAACACAGCATGGATATCTACAGACACGTTTCCTGCCCCATCTGTGTTGCCGTGTGCTGTCCAACCATCTCTGAACGAAAGCCCTCCAAAATATCCCATCCATGACAGCCCTGCGGCTCTCAAGGTAGTGGCCGCCTCTCAGAGCTGGTCTTGCTCCTCCTCTTCTGACTTCTACTTTCTCTAGAGCAATGGTCTTCTCCAGGGAGACTGGCCCTTCCATGATGTGCCCCAAGTACAACAGCTTCAGTTCCATCGGTTTTGCTTCCAGGGAGCGATCCAGCTTGGTCTGATGCAAGAGCCACTCGTCTGTCTTTCTGTCAGTCTGGGTGATCACAAAGCGCCCCTCCTGCACCATGTTTCAAATGCATCCATTTCCTTCTTGTCAGCTTTCTTCGCAGTCCAGCTTTCACACCCATAGATTGTGGTTGGGAATACAGTGGTGTGAATGATCTTGCCTGGGACTCTGGTGAAAAATTCTTATGCTGCCTTCGCTCTCCAGAAGAAAGAAAGAGCAAAAATCTTAGCGTCAGGGTGACTGCAGGAAGAATTATTTTTACAACTTTTGCTTAGCATCCCCTGTGAATCTGAGTGTGAATGAGTAAAGTCTAGGGCTCGGCTCCAGATTTAAACTGAGAAAGACGCAGTAGGTGCACAGTGGGCTTCCTCAGCCCATCCTTCCAAGGACAGCCACCTGTAAGTGCTGCAAAGAGTCAAGACACCCTGCTGAGTAAGATAATCTGGCATGAAAACCCCAAAGCTAAGGCAGAGGGACATTTGGAGATCAGAGCAGGGAAGGAAGATCCTGGATCCAACCAGGATTAATCTGCTCTTGCAGTGAAACATTCAGGTGGTTGGTGTAGGGGTCAGCCTGGAAAAGGAGGTTTTTAGCAGGTCGAAGAGTAGAGTCCACTCTCTTCCAGTCATTCTGGCCAAGTCCAGGGCACAGCCCGGCACAAAAGCTACATAGCAACGGTGTGCAGGGTTTTGAATCTTTTTAATGCGTGGAAAAGAGCAAAATAACTTGCCTTTTCTTTCTCTGGTTTCTTTCTGATCCTACCAAAGACAAACTGGGGGTGGGAGGTGCCAGCCAGAAAAATTAAACGTGTTAAAGGGGGAGGGGCGAAGGGTTAACCCTCTGCTCTCCCTGCCCAAAAAGAAACCCACAAGCCCAAGTTACTCACAGCTCTTGCTTGTGACAAAGGCAGATGTGAGCCAACACACACACATGCACTGGCCACAGATAAGCTGAAGAAGGAGGGAGGAAGTCAAATGTTGGGGAGGGAAGAGCTGGGAGTGTTTCTATCTCCCCCTCTTGCTCCAGTGCTGGCACCACAGTGACAGTCCAGACCCTTCTGGCCATCTATTTGATAGGACGGCCCGGCAGGACAATGCTGTGCAATGCCGCCATTTTCCCCAGGAGCGCTTGGTGGCTGCTGGACGCCGGGGGCTCACCTGTTGAGATCGATCAACAGCATGTTAGGAAGTGCCGAAAGGAAGCACCCTTCCTTCGTGGCGCTTAATGAATGCTTGGAATCTGCTGCCTCGGAAGATGGTGACAGAAGCAAGCTGAGGGGCTCTGGAAAGGGATTCGACCATTTTGCATGGGAAAATCACGTGGGTTGCTCTTAGCCCAGGCCGTGTTCAGCGAGACGGCTTTGCTGTGAATGGCACATGCTGAGGACATGCAAGAGTAGAGGGTCAACATGTCCTGCCATGTGCAGCTGGGACGGTGATTCTGCTCAGAGACCAAAGGCTAGGCAAGAAGATGGACTTCCAGCCCGACCTGAAAAGGTCTTGTGAACTAGATCAGAAGTTTCCACTTCTCTGGCCAGTTCTGGGAGACACACTCTTAAGAAAGAATATAGAAAGAATAGGAGCAGGATCAGAGGAAGGCAGTGAAGAGTGTTTGTGGTATTGGAAGCAAATTCTAGGAAGAGGCTTTATGGGAACTGGGCATGTTCAGCCTGGACAAGAGAAACTGAGGGGGAGCAGAACAGGATGATCTGGCCAGGGCAACTTCTTCTTCCTTCTCTTTCTCCTCCTATATTTTTATTTTATACTGATAATTTTAATTTTATTTTTGTAAATCAATGTATTTTTTGTATTTTTATATTTAATGGTAATTTATTATGTACTATTGTATTTCAATGTATTTTATCATGTTGTAAGCCGCCCCGAGGTTTCGGCAAGGGGCGGCATAGAAATGCTATAATAATAATAATAATAATAATAATAATAATAATAATAATAATAATGATGTGTCAGATCCATGAAGGGCTGTCACACAGAAAAGGGCAAAATCCATGGGCCCTCTGAGCCACCTTAGGGGCATGCGTTCATCTCGGCAGACCCATAACCATGTCGCCACAGAGACTCCAAAACTGCTGCGCTAACTCTCATCAACAAATTAGTCTATCCATTGTCTGCTAGGAGCAGGACTTTCCAGAACACAAGGTCTGAATGGCCCATTTCAGAGCAAGCCACCCTAAAATAAGTTGCCTTATTGCTGCTAGGAGGAGTGTCTCCCGCCCCAGCTACCGGGGGCTTGCAGCTCAGCCCAGGAGGAGCCAGGAATTCTGAGGTGGGCGGCATGTGACGCACTGACCCTGCTATTTAAAAATTCTGTGCTTCATCCCTGCAAGCCCCTGGCGAGGACTGGTTCTCTGCTGCCCGGAGAGCAAAGCTGGATCTACTGGGCTCAAGTTATGGATCAGTAGATTTTTAACAAGAAGAAGTAATTATCTATGGCTGGGGGGTGGCTTCTCTGTAGCTGAAGATCTTCAAGCAGCAACCTATCGAGAATGCTTTGCCCTGGATTTCCTCCATTGAGCAAAGTGTGAATTGCAAAGACAATTTGGTCTGCAAATCCCTCATTTACACTGTGACTGAGTCTCTGTCCTGACAGAGACTGAGCTTGCCTGAAACCTTGTGATGAAAGATCAAGAATTTCTTGAAAGATCGTTTTCCCTCGCTATATATGCTGGAGTTTGCAGTTGATGTGTAGGAATGTCAGGTGCACGTTTGTTTTCATGTCCCTTGTCATCGTCGTTATGTGCCATCAAGTCATCTCTGACTTACACCACCCTACAAATGAGCTCCATCCAAAATGGCCTCTCCTTGACAGCCCGACTCGGCTCTTGCAAACTCCGGGCTGTGGCTTTGTCTGGGGAATCAATCCATCTCCTAATTGGCCTTCCTCTTCTTCTTCTGCCGTTGACTTCCCCTTTCAAGATCATCTTCTCCAGTGAATCTTGCCTTCTCACGATGTGTCCAAAGCACGACGCCCTCAGTTTTGTCATTTTGGCTTCCAGGGAAAGTTTTGGAAGCCACAGCCTCTTCCAGTTGCTTGTTCTTCGGTCAGTCCAGGGTGTTCGCAAAGCAACCCTCCAGCACCATGCTTTGAATTTCTTTCCGTCAGCTTTCTTCCCTGTCCTGCTTTCACACCTGTGCATACTGATAGGGAATACAATAGCGTGGGTGATCTCAGCCTTGGTCTCCAGTGAAACATCCTTATATTTGAGGATCTTTTTAGTTCCTTCATTGCTGCCCTGCCAAGCCTCAGTCTTCTTCTAATGTCTTGGCTGCAGTCTCCCGTCAAATTGCTGATTGAGCCAATTGCTATAATTAATTTATTTCTATACTGCCCAGTAGTCGAAGTACTTCAGGCAGTTCAAAGCAGTTCATAACACTGCAAAGCACGAATGCAGATAATAAAACAGCACACCAAATGCCAACATACAAAAACTAAAACAACTTAAACCACTAAAAATGTCACTTAAAAGTACCAAATGCATTAAAGAGACAGGTGTCACGAATGGTTGCATAGGTGCTGCATCAGGTATCACAGTCACAGTCTGAGTAAGGCTTTACAGGTTTAAACCAGCACCTTGAATTCAGCTTGGAAGCATAGATGCTGTCGAAGCACGTGGGCCAGGGCTGGTGTGCTGCGTTCAGAACTTATAGTCTCCGTTATTAGTCTAGCTATCCGATTTTGCACAAACAAAACACATGCCCTTTGAGCATCCCCAAAGCTTCTATAGCGCAGACAAGCAGACCAGAGGCGAATCTACGTTGGGATTGGATCCACTTCTCTCAAAATGCAACACACCAAGCTAGAAAGCTCAGACACTGAAGCTGAGCTAGAAGAAGAGCAGGAAGGGTTGGGATGCATTGCTGCAATGCCAAGGGCGGCAAACTTGAAGGCAAGCCAAGCAGTTGTGAGAACTGGACTGAATCTTGTTCAGGGGGAAAGACACTCTAGAACAGGGAGGGCCAGAGGGAGAGGGGCATGAGTTCCTCAACCCAGTGACTTGCTGTGAAGACAAATGACCAGACCAATTCAGTAACATCAAGCATTCCCACTGCCTGGCCCACAAGCAGCATTAACTTTCCTAAGGGTTGAGCCAGACCATTTTGGAGGAGAAAGCGGGAGAGCGAGTCAGTTTGAATCAACTCCTGACATGGCCAAGAGCTAACTCCACCAGAGAGACAACTACTTGGATGGATATAACTTGTTGACAATTTTATTATTCCTCAGTCTGTATTGCAAAGCCAGCCTAACTCAATAAAGAACTGTTTTTAGAAGCCTTTCATGTTGATCTGCTGGAAAGGGAAAGGGGGAGAGACAGACTCATGACAATCTGTATGAGTGTTTTATCTCTAATGTCTGACTCACACATGGGACAGCCATCCTGATACTATTTATGGAATTTGCAGGCAGGAGAAATCGCACACACAGTGCAGCTCCCCGGCTTCCTCTCTCTCACATACATCTTTCTCCTCCTCCGTGATATTTTTTTGCCACTGCCGTTGATGGTGCATGTACAAAGCTGCGCCACCGTGAATCACTGCACCATTTCTTTTTAAGGCCCCTTTGCACCATCAGATGTGTGCATGGGAACGGGAAAAAGACAGAGAGAGGAAATCGCAGTGTGCCCCTCCCCTCCCCCATTGCATAGGGATGGGTGATAAATTCATTCCACCTTGTTTTGACCAAGATTTATCCAGTTCACACCTTCCAGACCAAACACAATCTCCACCTGGAAGTCTGTATATTTACAAGTTTGCAATCTGATTTGTGGACCCAAGATGCCTTTAGCAGCATGAGTAATGCCTGCTTTTGAAGAATGTACACAAATAGGTTTAATCAAAGGGAGAAGAATATATATGTTTCAAAGATGCGCACAATCGGTGCTTACATTTGGAAAAACACCCAGAGAGATGAACATGAATTTTCACCCAAAAAGAGCAAAGCATTAATCTAGAAATCTGATACATATTATGACTGGAGCAACTTTCATAATCCAGTTTGGAGAACTTCAACCAGTGCAAGCTTGTTTGTAAGATGTGAGTCCCTTGCCTCACACATGAAAGGAGCTCTCGTGTCAATTCCCTCCAGACTTCTGGAATAGATGCAGAGAGCAGGACCAGCCCAAAATGAGAACTTTGAGCTGATCTGTGGGTAGAGGGGCACCTGAGTCACAGGAAGGGACAAACAGCCTTCCCTCTGCCTCACATTTTCAGGGAGAACTTAGCAGTGGCACTCAGATTCATTTTCCCCCAGAAAGATGCGAAACAAAAAGGTAACCACTGGCTGAAAGGGAGCTGGCAGCACGGGCCCCCAACTTTTTGCTTTGAGAGGCGAAGGACAAGATGGGACAAGCCCCACTCTCCATTCCAAGTTGGCAGGACAGTCCTGGAGTTGAGGGAGTGGAGTTTAGTTTAAAAGATTAATAGCCTCGTGTGGGGCCAGTGAAGCAGCCTGGCCGGGGAAGGTCCCGTGTTCTGCACCAAGGAGGCTGGGAGTCCACATTTGCCGACGGACCGCAGAACCCTTGGATCCGGCCCCATCCTTGCCCACCTTTCAGCACCAGCCAAGATGGCCCTCCTCCTCCTCCTCTTCATCGTCTTGCATGCAATGGGAGAAAGGCTAGCGGGTGGCAGAAGCAGCGGCATGTGGCAGTGCCATCTTGGGCAGCCTCGGGCCCATGGCTCATTTGGGAAATTGGAGGCTGAGAGGGAAGCAGCCGGGGGCATCGGCGTCCTTCCAGGCACCGCACTGCTGCTCTCGACGCGTCCTGGGAGGAGGGGCGTTTCCAGAGGCCCCTCGCCCTCGGCTTCCCTTTCGGGCCACCTCCCCACCCCCGGCAGCTGATCGGGGCCCCAGCTGTGCCGCCGGCTTTGTGGGCATGCCGAACTGGCATATTTGCAGACTGGCCCTGCAGACAGCTGGCAGGACAGGTGGGCAGGCACAGAAGGAGAGCGGGGCCGGGCGCCAGCCGCTCGGGCGGTCTTCCCCGGCTGTTTCCCGGGCCTCGCCGGGCTCGGATGCTGGGCTTGCCTCCGCCCCACCGCACGCGCACACGCTCTTTCGCCAGGCCCAGGCTGCCGGCAGCAGGCCAAGAATGGCTTTGATATACAGGGCTGGGCCCTGGCCAAGCTCAGGGGAGAGGCTGGCAGGGAGCTGACAGAGGCACCGGCATATGGGAGGGCGGGGGGGCTGCTCCCTCGGCCGCCGCACGTAGACACCGTGGCATCTGGGAAGCTCGGAGGAGCCAGGCCGAAGGAGCCCTCTTGCCAGCGGGGCAGTGCCAGTCCCCAGCCAGCTCCGGGGCGGCCCCGTCTTGCCCTGCCCTGCCAAAGTGCCTCTGCAGCCCCTTGGTGACCTGCGGGCAGAGCAAAGTCATTCCCCCGCACCCCAGCCCAACGCTTTGGCTCCACTCCATTGCACGCCTTGTGGAATGCCAAGCCCATCATCCCCAGCATGCCTGTTTCACCGTGGGGGAAGCAAGCCCACGAGAGCGGCAGCTGCAGGACTCATAGCCCTGCTTTCGGCTTTGGCTGACCAGACCTTTCAAAGGGTCGGCGCCTGGAGATGAGGGCGAAGGCAGCGTCTGGACCCAGGAAGGAGGCGGATCCGCTCTCCTTACAAGCATTAGGACGGAGCAGGGTCGACGAGAGCTCTGCATAAGTTCTTGGAAACTGCTTTTTGCATGAGATACCCAAGACCATGCAGGCGCCAGGCCGACCAAAATGAGGAGGGTGTGACCAGGCAAGCCCCAACAGGCTGCCTGAGAAAATCTTCATGCTGCTGCTGGTATAAATTCTGCAAAGCCATCTTTTTGGGGTGCAATCCTATGCACGTTTAGACAGGAATTGTGGGGCTTGCATAGGATTGCTCTCCGGGTTTACTTTGCGCAATTTAGTCCAGAGGATGGGCAAGGAGCTAGCCAAGATTCTGCAGCCTCCCTGCAGGGAAAAGACCCCCAGACACTGGAATCTCATCTTCTTCCAAGTCAAACAAGATGAAATGTTGCACCAAGATGCTGCCAATCCTGCCACAAACAGCCACCATGCCTGGGCACCGATGTGGCGTATTTATATAGCCGAAACTTACCAAGCTGCTCACGTAACAGAGGCAAAGCCATAAAATGCAAAAATTAAACATCTTGAATGCATTGGTAAGTTATGTCCGCATGTGCATATGTGGGGGGAGGGCTTAGTGGGTGTGAACCCCCCCCCCCACACGCACACATTATCATGTATTATTATGCCTACTTGAATAAGGACACTGCCCAGGAGCTTCGTCACTTACCCAAGTCTGGTTTCCCCTGGAAGGCTATGGGAGGTTCCCTTGCCTTCAAGGGTGGTGCTAAGGACCATGAAGAGCTGAGGCTCAGGCACACTGGACCAGAGAAACAAGATGCACGAGCGAGGATGTGCTAATTTACAGATGATATTAAATCTGTGCGTGTGCTTAGACCCTGCCTCTAAGGACACCCCTCTTTGCGAAGAGAGATGCACGGACAGGGGAGAGGAGAGCTTTTTCAGGAGAAAACCTCAGGCTGAAAGGTTTGGGGGACGGCAGGTGGTGAGGCATGTGTGGGCCGGAAGCCAGCGGATGCAGAGGGATCTGAGGCCAGTGCCTATTTCAACAGGTGCAGCAGGTACAGAGCAGGCAGCCTCCCAGAGATCCAAGGCCCCAAGGGAAAGCACCGGGGCTCCAGCCCTGGTTGGCCGTCCACTCCGCTCGCTCGCACTGCCTCCACGGGCATTTCCTCACCCTTGTCCCCACTTGCAAATATGCTGTTTGGGCACCTGTGCATAACGCAAAGCCTTTAACAGACACCCAGCCACCTGCACAGCTCAGGCATCAGGCAGGTCTTGGGGGGGAGGGGGGGAGCCAACACCTTAAAGAGTGCACCCCTCTGCCTGATTCATAACTTGCAGACTCTCCATTGTGGGCAGTCCTCAGGATTGTCTCATCCTCACCTGCAGTTGCGGGGGGGGGGGGGGGGAAAGCTACACCCATTTGCTAAATGGACTTCCCCACCCCTCTTCTTTTCCAGAAGAAACTCCAGCTATTTTGTTGTCATTGCGGGTCATTCAGGGACAGACATTCCCCTTAGGAAGAAGATGCAAGTCCACGCTTGCAGCCCAACTGGTTCTCCAAGCCTCACTCTTAGGACAGCCTGCAACACTAGGAATGATAAAAAGAATACACAAAAGACAAGCAACAAAGCCCCTTTAGCCATCTTCTCCTTTGTTCTCAGTTGTTGACAAGGTTCTCTTTGGCATATGTGAAACCCCCAGCCAGCAACTGAAAAAACAGGAGGCCCAGTTCCCTCAGTGGTCCTCAACTTCTGCCTGGACTATACCACTTTAGATTGTGCTGCAGTCCAAGGACATAATATTCCCTTCACATAGAAAACCAGTAAATTAAAGAGAAGTCCAGTCTGGAATCCTTCATGGTAGGTGTTCTGTGCAGAGAGATGTATGTACTTATTTTTTAGGATGGGACCGGTGAACCTCAGGGGTCTACTCTGAACCAGGGGTGGGCAACGTACGGGATCAAGGGGCCACATAGCTTCTGTCCTGGAGCCCCTTCCCTAACATTTCTCGCTGCCTGCACACCACCAAAACTCGGTGATGAGACCAAGCGGTGAAAGGACTTTTTGGAACGAATACCAGAAGTTCGTTGCCAAATGTTGGTGGTGCCCTGCGGGGCATTAAAAAGGCTCTTTGACTTGAACATCACTCTTTTCGCTTTAAGATTTTTTTCCTTTTAACAGTTTTTCTCCACTGCCCTTGTGCCACAGAATTTCAGTGTCGGGACTGTCTAGGGCATGTGAACTGGGGGGGCGGGGAAAGCTGTGGGGTGGAGACATATATGGCAGCCAGCCACATGTTGCCTAGCCCTTCTTTAGGCACAGCTTTACCAGCTCATGCTTATCGTCCTCTATTTATTTGTATGCCACTTTCCCACACAACTGTCCAAAGTGGCTTCCAACATAATAAATGTACAATAGTCAATATCATTTACAAGATATCAACCAACAATGCTTGGAACCTTTTTCAAGAGATGCAATACAGCCACAGAAAGAACCATAATGTCGGAGCTAGGTCAAATGTAGCAGCAGCCAATTAAAATCCCAGTAAACTCCATGAATGCAGCCGTGATTAACTGTTGCTAGATCCTGCTCCCGGCCAGCCAAGCCCTTTTGGATCAAAACTTGGAACAGGAGACAGGGAGGAGGTTGGATGGACCAGGGGTCCAGGAGGAGGCCCTTCCCAGCTCCAGCATGCGACGCACCCCCTGATAGGAAGGGAGGAGAAAGTTAAACATTCGGGCCATGAGCCAATATACGGCAACACTCTATACCATTTTGTTCTTAGCTCTTATATGTACAGGAAATGGATTGTCCTGGAGTCCAGACAAGACAATAAATTCCTGTAATATCCAGGCAAGTTCTGCATGTCTGGAAATTTTTATCCCAGCTCCTTTACTTGTAGGCAACTTGAAGCTCAGGCCGCTTGTATCTTTCCAGTCACATCTGGGTCCTGCATCTCTCCCGAGAAGCTGGCTTTCCAGTGGATTCTGCACCCATGGAAGCTCCCTGCATGCGGAGACCTTTCCACATGACACACGCCTTTGTCCTTCTTGTGGGTGGTTCTGCCAAGGCTTGGCTTTGGAGTGCAGGGCGGCTGCAAGAGGGAAGGAGTGCCGGGACAGCCACGCTCTGGTGCCGTTGGCAGCTGGCTCTGGACCCAACTCAGCCATGAAGCTCCCTGGGTGACCTGGGCCAGTCCCCAGCGCTGAGCCTCACCTCCTCTGCAGGGTTGTTGTGAGGACCAAATGGAGAGGAGGAAGACTGTGGAAGCCCTGTTGGTTCCTTGCAGGAGGGAAAAAGGCAGGAAGCGAATGTGATAAATGTAATAAGTGCACAAATGTAATAAATGCACAAGGATGTATCACCTGCCTGTGTTCAGCTCCATCCCTTCCTCCAAGGAAGGAGAAGCTCTCTTTGCCATCCGCCTTCCGCTTCCTTGCCGCCTGCTAAGTGAGGTGCCCACATTCACATCATCCAAAACTAGGACACTGATTTGCATCAAAATTGTATGTGCTACTTGATACATCACAGAGGCACATTTGTAAATCATCGCTACAATTTGAATAGAAATGAAATCTCTCTCATCCTAGCGACCTGGTACTCCAGGTGGCCGCTCAGTTTGCTGCTGGCCAGGTACTGGCAGCTGATGGGGAGCTTCAAGGCCCCCGTTCGCCCTTCAGGTGGTTCTTGGGCCAAACAGCCCTTCCATGAAACGATGTGTCGGTGGCAAGTCAGGGACTGTCCTCTGATGACACCTCCAACAGGACCGTCCTCTTTAAAACAGGGCCCACGTCTTGCTGCTCCTTCACCAAGCCCTGCTCTTTATTTTGCCTGTAGATTAGTCCTGAGACATTTCAAGCTGCCCCTTTTCTGAAAAGCGAGGTGTTGGGGGGAGCACATCGCCCTCCCCAAATCCATTCTGGGAGAGGACCCAGGCTCAAATTACACCTTAAGCAAGGAACAGCAATCCCTTTCTCCACTTCTGTTTTATTTCCTTTAAGTCCAAAGCAGTGTGGGCAGATGGTGCTTGAATGTTACGCTGTCTAACTGAACGCCATCGCTCATTTTTCAGAGCGAACTGGACTTCCTGAAGCCATTTTTCACCCCTATAGAGAAAAATACAGGGAAAGCACAGGGACTCCCATCTTATTTCCCACCGGCTCAGATACGAAGCCTGAGGTGGAGGTGTTCAAGGCTGGGATCTTCCTGTGCCATTGCTTTGCCTGGATCCTTCGTGGCATCTTACAGGAGGGGGCGGGCAATGCCTGCTCCCCCCCTCCTGAGCTTTCCCAGAGCTGCGGCTCCATGGTGGAGCACCAACTCTATGTGCAGGAAGTCTTCGATTCGCAGCTTGTGCCAGGCAGGGCTAGGAAAGAATCTTGCTTGGAACCTGGAAAGCTGCTGCTTCCCGTCCGTGGGAAGAACACCGGGCTGGACGGACCACCGCTTCCCACGCCCCGGGTTCTTCCGTTCTCTCTCTTGCCACAGAAGAGCTGTTAAGGAGGGCAAGGCAGCAAAGAGAAAAAGGAAAGCATTCTCCCTCAGCCGGCCCTCCCGCCTGATCGCAGCTTGCTTCGGGTGGGTTGGTTTGCTTTGTGTGGTTTCTTAAAGCCACCCCAGTTTATAGCTGGCCTTCTGCGGAAGGACACAGGGCCACCCACTGGGGTTTGGAGTGGAAAAGTCCTCCTCCGACCTCCCCGCTTCATGCTCAGTCGCGTCTTCCCTCTTGACGGCTTGCAAAGCGTTCCTTGGCAAAAGGAGAGCACAGCGGGAAATGTGGCTTCTAGACTTCTGGAAAAGCCGAGTTGGAAGGGGCCGTTGGGCCCAACCCCCTGCTCAGGGCAGGACTCCCAGTTAAACCGTTCCTCTCGGGTGGCTGTCCAGCTGCATCCTGAATGCCTCCAGTGTGGGAGAGCCCACCACCTCCCCAGGTCTTGGGTTCCATTGCCACACTGCTCTAACAGTCAGGAATTTTTTTCCTGGTTTCTCGCCAGAATCTGGCTTTTCCCTTGTGGTGGCAGCCAAAACAGAGACTGCTGGTTTTGTCACCAGAAGCTTGTCTGGGGCAGCACTTTGCAAGGCAGAGGAAAGCATATTTCCAATTATGGGGAAACATATGCTTTCCTATACTTGCTTGGTGGATATACAAATAGCATGAGGGCTAGCAACTTGAGCCGGGAAGTTCAAACTGGACCTCTGCAGGCAGCTGTTCTTGCAGCCTCTGCTGCCCTGCTCTGCCACATACAATTTGGGGATAATAATACTGGCCTACCTTATTGGTTTGTAATTTTGCTGTAACTTGCCTATAGAATCCATCTGGATTAGTAGGAAGCATACAAATTCAGAGAAATAAATAAGGATTGCTGAGCAGATGTATGCAAAATTGCTCTGAATATATTGACTGCTATGTACATTGCAATAATTATTGCCAACTTTTGCCAGGACATTTAGGGTGTGGAAATCAAGCAAATGAGGAAGGGTTGATGTCCATAGGGAAGCAATTACAAGGCCAAGAAATTAAAAAGCAGCGTGCAGGTGAATGGCATCCAGGCATGGAAAATTGCATCAGGGCTCTGGAGGAGATGACACAGGCAAGGGCATTATCGGTGGGATAACTCCGGTGGGTCTCTTTAGAAGAGGTCTTACGGGGCTGGGAAAGAATAGCAGCCCTGTTCTGGATCACTGCAGAGGGGGCAGAGCTGAAGAGCAATGCGGAATCCCAGCCAAAGGTGCCCAGAGAGCTTCTGCTACAGGCGGCAGAGAAATAACACCAACAGCAACAACCACCACCTATAATAGGTGAAAAAAGAAGAAATACTGCAGCATGAAGACTATCTTTATGGTGCTGTGCATATTTTGGCCAGAACCCCAGACAGTCAGAGGTGGCCAGCTCCGAGAAGCAGAGAAGAGGAGAGTTGGAGGGGGCCCACCCTTCGCTTAATGCAAGACTCCGAGTTCAAGCATCGTGGCGGAGCGCTTCAACGGAGCCAGCGCAGGGACACTGGCCCTCTGCTTCCCTTTGTCTCGTGCCCAAGCAGAGGAGAGCTTGCCCTGGGAGCCGGCCAGCTTGCCATATACGCTGCAGAATGGGTCAGGAGGAGGGGGAAGAGGTTATAATCAATGCAGTGCGATGGGGTGACATGAAGCCGTCACTTGGGTCGCTTTGATTCCTTTAATAAATGACTGTGCTGCATGATAGAACCACTGTAGCATGTTAAGAGCTGTCATCAGAATTTATTGATGCCACAAGAGACGGTCAGAGTCAGTGGGAAAAAATGCAGAGATTTATGGACTCACCGAGGCCTCTGCTTCTCCATCCAACCCCCCCCGGGCTCCTCCAGGGCCTAATAAATCCCTGCATTGTTCTCCTTATGCTGCCTGGACAGTGGCATTGAGGTTTGTGGTGTCCCTGTGCCAGCAATCTGGGGCAAAGACCTCCGCAGGGAGGGGCCCCCCGTCTCACAGGCACACGCGCACACGCACACACGTGCAGCCAAGGTGTGGGCTGAGACGGGAGGGCTGAGTCCCGCTGGGGAAGGCGAGGCCTGCTCCTGTCCGCACACTCAGATCTGAGCCCTTGGGTCACAGGCAAGAGAAACGGCTTGCGTGCTTGACAGCTGCACACCCAGGGAGACGGCCAGCTGTGCCGTACCAGGCCCTTCCCGCTGGGAAGGCTCAGCAGGCAGCAGGCGGCAGACGCAGGTGGCCAGGGGGACACGAACGGCGCTTCGAGGACACCCGGCACCGGGCCTGCTCCAGCCGGGAAGCAATGAGGGCCCGAAGCCCTTGCCGGCACCCAAACCAGCCCCTTTGTCTGAGGAATTTGCCTCCCTGAATCAGTACTCAGTAGCTGGCTATATTTTGTGGCATCAGGCCGCAGCGCAGGACCAAGGAGCACACGCACCAGCAGCTCTCAGCTGGGCAGGAGGCTTTCATTAAGCCCTGATGTGGATACCCTGCCCCACTGACATCGTTTTTATTGGCCACCACTGTCATTTGCTTTATATCCATCTGCCCAGTGCTGGTAAATTAGACTCCAAACATTACTAGAAGGTGTAACATCTAAGAACATGAGAAGAGCCATGCTACATCCAGACAAAAATCTACAGAGACCAGCATCCTGTTTCCCAGATTGGGCAGCTCGTAGCCTCCAGGAAGCAGGACGTGAAGGCGATCGTCCTCGGCAACCAGCGACTAGTAGGCATCGCTGCTCTGCTCTTCCATGAATTTGTCAACTCCTCTTTTAAAGCCACCCAATTTGTTGGCCGTCCACAACTTCTTGTTGCAGCAAATTCCAGGCATTGCCTATTGCCAGAAGCTACTTATAAGATGCCTCCGAGCAGAGAACGCTATTCTCTGACAGCTCTTCAAACAGAGAACTTTCCTTCACAAAGTAGGACACAGAGCCACCCTAGTCTTAACACACATTCCGCATAACTTCTGTAAGAGCCGCCGTGAATAGCAACTGGACGGCCAATGTAAGTGGTTCTTGATGAGTGATAGAAATACCTGATAAACATCAGTATCTTTTTTATGCATGGTGGAAATAATGTATAAAACCCCATATCTGTCTGCTGATGTTTTGCACTGTCTAGGCCTGTCATCATGAAATGTTCCTTGACCTCATAAAGATGGGGCTGGACAGCATTCTCAGTTTTGATGAACCACATTTCACGAGAGATGCGATTATGAAATGGTACCAAAGGAGCTCCCTGGAACCACAAGGCACTATGAGAATGTGGAGGAAAAGCTACTTACTGAGGCTAATTTACCCATTATTACTCTTATAAAGTTCCCCCCCCCCTCCCCATAGGCCTAGAACCCAGCTTATCCCATGAAGATGAATGGTGGGAGATTCAGGACAGATGAACGGAAGCCCTTCCACACTTCTGAGCTAGACAAGGGAGTTTACTGCCACGGGACTTGGGGAAGATCCCCAGCTTAGATGCTCTTGAAGAGGGTTTATTAAAATTCATGGGAGATTAGACCATCAGCACCCCTGCGATCTGAGGCAGTGTGCTGGCAGCCAAGAGCAAGAGAAAGGCGTTGCCCTCGTGCCCTCCTGCCAGGCTTCTCAGAGGCATCCGGCTGGCCATGGAGGGCACCCAAGGTGATCTAAAGAACACCTGTTTCCATATATCCCTACCAGACCACTCAGATCATCAGTGAAGGCCCTCCTTTGTGCCACCCCCATGAGATGAGGGGGGAATTGGTGAGAAAAAGGGCCTTCTTGGTCGTGGCACCTCACCTTTGGGATTCCCTTCCAAGGGAGGTGCAGCCGGCACCCTCTTTATCTTGCTTTCGGCATCAATTTTTATTCAGCATCTGTTTTTAGCTTGTGACCATTGGCCTTCTACTGGTTTATTGTTTACTGGTTGTTGTTTTATTGGTAATCTTGTGTTTATTTCCTCCTGTTTTATTTATATGGTTGTATTTATATTGTATTTTTATTCTTTTATGTTTATGGTTTTAGTTATTAATTGCTATTTATTTTTTCCTGTATTTTTATGATTGCGCTGTGAGCTGCCCAGAGACCCTCTGGCTATGAGGTGGCATACAAGGGCAATACTTAACAAATAAATAAACTCATGGGCCTTTTGGTCTGATCCTGCTGCAGCCTTTCGGTGGGTGCTTCCCACGAGAGATCACCCATTCACTTGAATTTCTCAGGAAACCATGTTCCGTATTTCCAGCAAATGACCGGCCGAGAAAGAGCAGGCCCTGCTTTTTCCCCCTTCTTCACGTGTCCCAGGTTGTGTGTGCGGAACCTGTGCGCGTCGTTTGTGTCTCCATAGGTGCCTCCTGAGGATGGGCTGAACACTCATGGGAAAAGCAGCAGGAGGCACCGTCCTCGCCACTTTGGAGGCCCCCAGCAACCGTGGGGCACACAGCTGGGCCAACACAAAGCTCCTTGCTGGGGG
>NW_025335727.1:816763-871181 GCF_004798865.1 Varanus komodoensis | reverse complement strand
CCCCCAGCAAGGAGCTTTGTGTTGGCCCAGCTGTGTGCCCCACGGTTCCCCCTGCTCCTCCTCAGCCATTCAACGTCTCCTTGCTGCAGCGCTTCCAAGACTGAGCTCAAACCCCTTCTGGCGGGGCCTTCCCAGAGCAGGGACGGCTTCCCAGGCTTGTGTTGGCCTGGCTGCATGGAGACCCTGATGGGAAGCAGACGCGGTGGAGGCAGGGCACTGGGGAGGAATGGCGCTGTGGAGAGGGGGAGAGGCCTGGCACCAAAGCCCGGCCCCTGGGCACTTCCTCCTGCAGATGAAACCCAGATGGGGATGCATCTGGGCCAGGGACGGTGCAGCAGCCGGAGGCAGGGCAGCAGGGGGCCACTTGGGTCCAAGGCGAGCCCAAGAGCAGAGGGAGAGAGGCCAAGGACCAGTGAGCGCTGTGCCGCATCGTTGCCCCCCTCCCCCCACCCCTCTCCTGCCCCCGTCCCACCACACTGGCCCCAGTCCCCTCCCCACATCACCCACTGGAGCCTCATGGGCAGACTTCAACCTGGAAACTGGCCGGGGGCCAGATCCCCCAAACCAGCTGAGCGCCGGCTGGATTTTGCCTCCCACCTTCATTCCCAGCCCCACCGCAGGCTCTTTTTAACCCTTTCACTGCCTTCCAGAGGTTTCCCTCTGCTTTCCCACCCGCACGACTCCTCACCCATGGCGGGGAAAAGGCCGTCCTTCCCAGCCCTTGATTTCCGTTAAAGGGTTCTGCTGAGTGGGTATGCATCTAACTGGGAAGGGAGACTCCTGTGTGGTCCACATGACCCGACTTGAGGGCACACAAGCATTGATGGAGAAGGAAGGACACCCCAAATGAGAAAGCTCACCCCCCTTCCAGATATGGCTAATCTGCCATTACCTCCCAGGCAGTTCCACAGGACGGCTTCACCATGTGGAAACTGGGTGTGAGCACGTGTGTTGGGGGCAACAGTTGGAGGGCTGTGTAAAGCGCGGTTAATAGGATTGCTCAGCTGCACTCTGACAGCTGCCCTTTACCTCAGCAATGCCTGATTCAGCGGGACGGATCCCCTGACCTGGTGCCCTCCAAATGAGTCAGCGACAACTCCCACCCTCCCAAGCCAACACAATCTCTCCAAATGTTGGTGGACTACATGCCCCATCATCCCTTGCCCTTGCCTATGCACCGGGGTAGCTGGGCGTTGCACTGCGGCAACAGCTGTGGGAGCACAAGCTGCTTCCTGGCTTTGTCCTGCAGCTCACATGAGTTCAGGTCTTTGCAGCGCGGATGAAAGAACGAGCGGATGGAGGACCAGGACGGAGGGCTGCAGGAGGCGCTGGGCGACGCCAGGCAGTCGGGCGGTGTGACTGTGCACCTCAAGCACCGTCCTGTATCCACAACATGCGCGTAGCGTTCTACAGTCTAGTGTGGAGATTTCAGAGCCATGAACGGTGAAAGCTAAAGCAGGTAAAAGAACCGAACAATAAGGCTGAACTGGGCTGGTCTAAAACTCAAGAAAGGCTTTCTAAAACGGAGACGCTTTCGGGGGCTGAAAACAGAATGTGGGCACCGGCCTGCCTGACCTTCCAGAGAAGTGGGGCCACCACTGCGAAGGCGCTGCTCTGGGTGGACATCTGCCAGGCTGCAGGTCCATCTGGAATTGTCTGGAGCTTGCCGCCCGGGGCTTCGGTGACCCAGCAGACGGCAACGGAAAAGGCATGCCCTTGTGTATCCGGGTCCCAAGCGGCTTAGGGCTTCGCATGCTAGTACCAAAACCTTCAGCCTGGATGGGTAGCAAATCGGCTTCAGTGCAGTTCCCTCCACAAAGGAGCAGCATGCTGAGAAGGAGCCCTAAATCTAAGGGCGGCCCCCAGGAAGAGCAGACCCTACCGGGACTAGCTTGTCTCCCCACTGGGCGCCCCGCTTGGAGTTTCTGGTGATCCAGAGTCTCCATAGGCGAGGATGAACTGTAAGGAGAATTCTGCAATAAATCCTGGCCCATTAGATCAGACAGCTGCTGACTCGTGCCAATTTTATGTCAAGGCAGAACCGCAGGCAGCTGTCGGGGGTGAGCTGGGAGCCAGGAGCGGGGCCAGGACTGCAGAGCCAAGCGGCCGAGCCAGGAAGTCCAAGCTGAGGAGCTCTTGGAAACAAACCACGAACCAAGAGTGGCTTCCCGCTTACACAGCCCTTCAGCACATGCTGAGCAAGGCGCTTCCAGGCACTGCCAGCGGCGGGAGAGGCGGATCTTGAAATTGTCAGGAGCTGGACGCTTAAAGGAGTGCCAGCCACAGACTCTTGCTCTTGCCTTTCCTATTTTTCAACAGCAACATCCAGCTAGGGTGGCTGAGAGGCCTACGTTACAGAGGACGGTTCTCTAGTTTGGAGAGGTGGCAGAAAAGACTCTTCAGCTTGGAGGCTCCTCTTTTGGATGGGCTGGTCCATCCAAGACTGGGAAAATGCTAAAGGATGAACCTCACCGTGCTCAGACGGTGAACCACCAAGTTCCCCATTGACTGTTAGGGCTTGGACAGCAGCAACCCGAGCAGGGAACAGGTCCTCCGTGTGGCTCTACATTGCCCGTGCGAGCATCACGGCAGCATGGACTAGCGCCATTTCAAGCACACTGCCTCTTGAGAACATGGAGACTCACAGCCAGAAGCAATGCTAAGGGGTGGCACACCAGGGCTGGGGCCCTGAATCTTTCATCCGGCACCCCGAATCTCTGGGAGGCCACCTTCCCCCAACCTCTTCCCCAGGGGCACTTGCCAAAAGAAAGGATCAGAAGCCCTTAGAAGCAATGTTCCGTCAGCTCCAATTGGCTTTTTGCTCACATGTGTTTCAACTCTCCTATCACCTGCCTTTAAATATTTCTGCCTGAGGCTTTCCCCCCTTAAATTCAATCCCCTCTCCAAGCATCCCATTATACAAACAGGAGCACAAAGCCCAGCAAGAGAGACTTTAGTGGAAAAGTAAATCAGCACATGCAAATAAGTGTTTGGTTCGGTTCTGCTTTTATCTTGCGGGCCTGAGTGCTGGATCTTTCCAGGACCTATCACCATTCCTGCTTGCTGGGCCGCTGATGGCCATGATAGCGAAATGGTTTTCAAGAATATAAAAGGAAAGATATATGTGTGGGGTGGGGGGAGCGGGGGAACGGTGCTATCGCCACTTATCTCCCAATAAGATCCTCAACTTCTGAAAACGTTAAGTATTTCCTCTCTGCAAAGCAGATATTGTGGATTTGTTGTTGCTGCTGCTTTTTGCGTAGAAGTAGAAGGGCCCTCGTAAAAAGGCAGAAGGCGCGCTTGGCTGGTGTTCCGCATCGTGGAATTTGGCTAGCGCTTGGCCCCTGCGTATGACGGAGCGGCACAAGGGCTCAGCAGCATCACCGAGGGCCACTGGGCCGCTGTCCCGGCCGTTGAGCAGAGCCACCAAAGGAGAAAGGTGACGGAGGCCATGTTTATTGATCAGCGGAGACCCAGTGCCACTGTGCAGGATGCTGGACGCACACCCCGATGTCCATTAATGTGGTTTGCTTGGCTGCTGGAGACGGGCGAGCGTCGTGAGCCTTCGTTTCCCACACTGAAGCTTGGGCCGTTCCTAATCGGTTCAGGCTCATAAACTGGCACTCCGGCATCCTGCAGCCAGCTGGCCTTTGAGGCCAAAGCGTTTCCCGGTTTTTAAAAGATTGACTGGATGTGCTATTGTTGGTCACTTGGGAATGGTTTTTTTTTTTTTTTTTTTTTTTGAGTGGGGGAGGTATGGCTGTGAGCTGCCCTCAGCATTTGCTTGTAGAAGCACGTGAGGTGTAAACTTAGCAGAGGAATGTGTAATGGCTGCTCTTGAGACAAAGGCCAAGATCATCTGACTCTGGTAATCCTGATCATAATGAATGTGTGTGAAAGCTGGGAGGAGAGCTGCCAGGAAGAAAATGGACGCGTCCGAAAGAAGGTGCTGGAGGAGAGCTTTGCAAATACCCTGGACCTGCAGAAAGGCAAGCAAGGGAGTCCTGGATCAAGCGGAGACAGAACCTGCCCTGGAAGTTCTTGTATTCTGGACACCTCATGGGAAAGCAAAACTCGCTGGAGAAGGCAATCGTGCTAGGGAAAGCGCAAGGCAGAAGAGGAGGAGGAAGACCAAACATGAGGTGGGTAGACTCCCTCCAGGAAGCCACAACTGTGAATCTACAAGCGGTGAGCAGGACCTTTTGGAGGTCACTTCTTCATAGGATCACCATAAGTCCAACACAACTTAGAAACATAGGAACTGAGTGAGTCAGAAGAGTCCTCCCGGGTCATCTAGTCTGACCCCCAGCTTCAGTTGGCTCCACTCATGACATGTCCACCATGTGCATGTCTAGCCTATCCTTGAATGCCCTCACTGATGGGGCTTCCACCACCTCCCGTGGGAGCCCATTCCACAACCTTGGGGTCCTGACTGTCAGGAAGGACATCCTGGCATCCAAATCGAACCTTGGTTCCCTGAACTTGGCTCCATTGGAAGGCATCCTGCCTTCCTCTGCAGGGAAGAACAGGCCTCTACCCACCTCCGTGTGACACCTCCTCGTGTACCTGTATGTTGCCAACAGATCCCGTCTGAGTCTCCTCCTCTCCAGGCTGAAAAGACCCGGTTCCCTCAGTCTCGCTTCATACAGCTTCCCCTGCAAACCGGCCACCTCCCTGGTGGCCCGACGCTGCACTGACTCTAACCTGGCTATCTCCTTCCTGTAATGTGGGGCCCAGAACTGAACACAACTTGACTGCAAAGAACAACAACACCCCCTAAAATAATGGTTGGCTTTGCTAAAGCACTTACAGAAATGAATGGTTGTTCCATGCCCATAAAAACTAGGGTGAAGGTACATGCATCCTGGGTCTCCACACGTGGGACACAGTATCTCAATCACAGAGGGACTGGCTGCTCATCACCAACAGAGGCACAGTAATTCTCTCCAAGGAAGAGGCTGCAGCAAGTCTCCGAAGAGCAGTTCCGAGTTCCAGCCTCATGTCCTGGAAAAGGAAGAGCTGCACCTCCCACAGATCCAGCACTACCAAGGGAAGAAACTTAACAAAACATGGATTTCCCCACAAGCAGGTTGTGAAACTAAAGAGCAAAGAGCACCCAGTTCAGTAGGACATCCTGTACGGACAAATCGTATGGACATCTTGCTTGGATCTCTTAATGCTGTTGTAATAATCGAGTATGTGGAATTGCTGGGAAATCTTTTAATAGCTGCTAAATTGGTCATAGCTGCCAAAGGGAGATTAGTGACTATTCCTTCTATTAAGGACTGGATGAATAAGAGACGGTATATTGCCTCAGTGGTGAAATTAACAGAATTAGTTCACCTACATGGAAGTAGACAACAAAAACAACAGTTTGAACAACTTTGGGTGCTATTTATTACCTACCGTGAAACAATTTGGACATGAATACAGGGTTAGTGTTATTGTGCAAATTCTTGAGGGGGATACTTAATTATAAAGTATTTATTCTGAATGTTAGGAAAATTAGGATAACTTAGATTGCCCGGGGACTGCTAGCTCAGTTTCATAAGTCTCATTTGTAATGGTGACATTTTGTAACATGTGAGATGTTTTGCTTGTTTGTACATTATTAAAAAAAATTATTTTAAATAGAAAAGAAAAGAACTGCCCCAAACTGTAATTACATAGCAGCATTGAGGTCTGAGCAATAAAAATGCAAAACCACTTTTGTGAACCCAAATAAAGATGGTGCCGGAGGGCAGCGTGTTACTTTGCTGCGTGTTGGCATCCCTCTTTAAAAGCAACAAAGCAGTTATTTAAAAAATCTTCAGAAATAAAATAACATTCAAGTGGAGCAGGAAATCTAGCAGGCATCCAGGGATGTCTCTGCAGGCGCATTGGTGCCACCAGCACTGCGTTGAGGACTCCGGAGTTCGCATATTTAATTATACGCTTGCAATTGTGGAGTTCTGCTTTCCACGTTGTTTATGCAGTGTGCTGTGTTTTCGACAGGCTGTTTGCTGCTCTCTGGTTGGGAGAGAAGCAAAATGGAGCAAAGGAGGGTAAAGGGTGTTTGTGTTTTGCGCCAGGTGCAGGAAAGAGGCGAATCCAAGGTCACCACTGGCTTGATTTGAGCAGATCTGAGTCTTCCAGGAAGCCAAGCAGGATCACCAGGGATGGGCAGCCTGGGAGCCTCCGAAGTGCTTGGGCTACAACTCCCATTGGCCTCAGCCAGCATAGCCAGTGGGGAAAGATGATGGGAGTTGTGATCCTGGAGGGAAACAAGCTGCCCACTCCGCACTACCAGGCCCTACGAAGGATGCCGAAGACGTGAAGAGTCTGCCGTAATGCCGCGGAAGCCACCCACGGACGCCTGCCTCTCGCAGGGTCCGTTCCTTCTGCTCTTCCTTCTACCACATTTTGGGATATGGCGGAAAGGAGCTCCCAACACTGACCTTGGATTTTGGCTCCCTGCTCACAGCATTTGCAAAAATCAATGGGGATTAAGCTGCTGCAGTCAGCAAGCAAAGTCTCAGAACGGCCTGTGATCAGTGACTTGGCTGTGAGTCAGGCAGCTTCCACCAAAGGACTCCGTCACCAGCAAAGCGGATTAATTAATGTTTCCTTCTTAATCATTTTACTTTTTCTGCATGGCTCTAATCTTGAGCTCTGTGGGACCAGCCGGTCCCTCCTAATTCCCGCAGTGTGGAGCTTTACAAGGCGCAGAAGCGGCTCGCGTTAAGCTGCCTGACTCCAAAGGCTGGTGGTGCAAACCCGGCAGGAGGCCGCTGGGACGCGGGGCTGTCTCCTGCCCTGGGTAACACAATGCAGCCTCTCCGGCAGCCCACGCCAGGCCTCTCCCCCGCATCTCCAGGGCCCTGCTGCTTATGAGGTTATAATATGCTGCCGGAGCTGAGCCACCATCTGGACTCCATCCTTGGAGAGTGGAAAGTGCTCTTTGTCAGCACCTGACCCCTGGGATCCCCGGCACACGGCAGCTGGAAGGGCAATTACCGTATGATTAAAAGCAACAATGTACACAGGCGCACAAATTCCTGCACAAGCCCCGGGAGTGGCACACAGCGGCGGCCAGCTCAGTTCTGTGCACAACCAATGCACCAGAGCACAAGGAACGCGCATCCGTACGCACCACCATGGCGACCCGAGACGAGGGGAATGGTGTGTCCTCCTTTCCAGCAGGGATTCTTCTGCCTGAAGGTGTTTTCTCTTTGAAGGTGCGCAGTTTAAGGATCAAGGACCATCTGAAGGGAGAGCATGGGCCTGGACATTGCCCAGGTGGCCCTTTGGATGGTGCCCCGAAAGAGGACATGCATCACCAAGGAAAGAGGACACCTAGCGCATGAGACCTGCGCAGGCTCCTTCAAGTGCATTGCAGCAAATTTAGAAATCAATATTAGAACCTAAAGAGAAATGCAGTACCTCTCGCCCTGGTGTGGAAGGCTGTGATTGTTCTCTCCACCATTCATGGGCTGTTGACAGGTAGCTTCAAAGCCTTTTTGGTCTTTCTTTGACGGCTCCTCATCCTCGGACTGGACAGCCCTTCAAAGAGAGGTCATCATCAAAGCGGAGGACACTTCTCTGACAGCTTTGCAAATAGGAAAGCACTCGGACAGCAGATGGAGCAAACCCAGTCTCCTCATTCCAGTCTTCTTCCCCACGATGGGGAGATGCATCCAATTAATTGAAACCTGTAGCAATGATCTCTGAATCTGCATCCAAACATGCCCATGAGCTTATCCAAAATGTCACGCCGAACTGTGTTTGGGGGATGACCCATTTCCTCTTCTTTGCCAACGGAGAAATTCATATATTTAAGCTCAGGAAAAGTTAGAGGAATGTTCATTTCCCTGCACATCATGGGACCTAAGCAATTTCTTTTCTAAAGTGGCATCCACAAGACCAGGTAAAAATTCTAAAATCGTCACCACAGGCCCAAGACACCAGTCAGGTTTTCTGAGAGCCTGCTTCTCAAAACAGGCATCCAACCCATTGTCCGTGCAGAAAACATTTGTTCTTTGCCCAGAGAAAGAACCAGCCATTTTCACAAATGCCAGTTCTTTACAACGTGTGTCAATTTAAATTGCCCAGTGCATAGCAAAAAAGTTGAAATTAAAGCAGGTGGAAGACAAAGAGGTCGCTGCTTGTGGAAGAGATTTGGAACTGGCCAGAACGGCCTTATTCAGGAATGCTGCTCTTGTGCTTACCTTGGCCTCAAAATAGTTTACCTGCATCTCACACAAGTCCTAACACGGCTGCTGAGAAAAAGAAAGTTGGTGTTATTTGCCAGCCAAACTGTCAGAATTATCGTGGCATCTCCAAGGAATTATAGATTCGTCTTTTTCTGGTGCCGCAGTGAACAGCCCACGAGAAAACTATCACAGGAATTCTCCAAATGCATATTGAAAGGCGAGTCTCATCTTACGAGCAGCTTCTCCTTGGTTTATTACATTGCTGCCATACTCTGTAATCCAGTGATTAAAATACATGGTTACTCCTTCCAGTGTAACACATTTAGAGACCATGGTAAACGAGGCAAGATTCAAAAGCTAAATGCTCAAACAGCGTTGCAAGTAGCGGTGTTTAGCTGAGAGGAGAACCAAGGACCCCACCATATTTTGTCTAGCAGGCTTAGCATCCATGTGGGCGCCTGCATTTCCATCTCATCCTCACAGGAATCAGTCCAAAGCCCCAGGAATGCCTCTCCTAGCAGCAAGAGCGACTCGCTTGTCCTTCTGTGCTGGACCCGAAGATCAGGTGGAGACCCCTTGCCACGATCGCTCTTCCTGCACCTCGCAGCAGTTTGCTGGGCTACCCAAGCGAACTGGACAACTGCCCGGGAGAATCTCCCACTGGCTGAGGCGCCCTCTCCCGTTCCATGTGCAAAGCATGGGGGGAAATGCCCGGATAAAAAATAAAAATAAATAAAAATAAAAATAAAAACCCCAACTGGACCGACCCTTGCATCATAATTCCGCAGTAGTGATGGGCTGCACCCTCCGATGCCTGAGGATGATGGGTTGACGTGTGGGCTGGCACTCAGCAGCCTGCCTGCTGCCTCCCGGTTCCTGTGGCGTCCAAGTGCTCTTCTCCCGCAGCTGGGTGCCATCTCCCAGTGCCGGAGGCGAGCCCTTTGCTCCATACCATGACCGGGCTGGCCTTCGCCCAGGGAGCTCTTGCATCCAGTCTGCTTGATGGGTCCCGTGTGCAGCTGGTTTGCCCCCTTGCGAGCCGAGTCCTGGACTGGATGGACCCTTGGTCAGATCCAGCATGGCTTTCCTTATGTTCCTGTGTTCCTGGAGGTGCAGAAATCCCAGGGGCACAATCTTTGTGTGCGTGTGTGTGTGTGCGTGCACGCGTGTGCCGTGGAGCAGGGGTGCAGAACATCCCTGGACAGGAGGAGGCATCAGCTGTCCATCTGGGCTTCCATACCAAGGCAATCTGTCCCATCAGCTAAGTGGGAATGTTGCTGCACCCCAGCCTGAGTGGCAGAAAGGCAGAAGCTCTGGACAATCAGTGCCTGCTCGCTCCCAGCCCTCCTGGCAACAGCACACACCATCTAGTTTTACTTTCCTGGAACCGGCATGCGGTTAGTGGACCTTATACAATTGCCTGGCTGGATTAGACTGAAGGCCCGAGAGGTCCAGCAGGCTTCTTTCTACGAGCAGCTGGCCAGATGCCTTTGGGCACACGTAAGCACGGGATATAACGATGATGGACATTTCTGCTGCTTGTCCCCAGCTGCTATTCTGCACCAGCAGCTGGGATTAGAGCTAGGCGGCTTCTGGACTCAGAGGTTCCATTTAGCTCTCGGAGGAATATTTGGGCACCCCTCCTGCCACACTGTCTGCAGTATGCAAGACCTTCATGCGCATGTACCACATGTGCATGTGCAAGCACATATGCATACATGTGCATGTCCTTTCCTAGCACTTTATTTCATTCTAAGGCAGAGGAAGGCGACTTCCAGAGCTCCATATTTTTAAGTTTGTAACTCCTATCGGCCCCAGTCAGCAAGGTCAGAAATTATAGAAGCGAAACTCAGGGGCACCTAGAGGGATCAGGTTGATCAAGGATGCTGCTCTAGGATGACCAAGGAAAACCAGCAGTCAGGATCCAGAAAAGGGAGAAGAGGAAGAGGAAGTGGAAGAGAACGCAGCAATGAGGATTTTGGTAACTCAGTGGGAGCCAGAGGCCTTTGAAGTGTCCCACAGGTCCACAGGTGGACCAGAAGAGCAGGAAGAGACTGGAGGGGGTCCAGACTTATCGTCCAACTCCCTTCTTTGTTGTATAGCTGCAAAGTGCCAATAAAGATCTGCCTTGCAAAGAGACTGTCTGGTATTTTGGAGCATAAGGGAAGGGCTGAGCTCGTAACACAATCCATCTGCACATGGACGCAAGCAAGTATTTAAGGGACGCCACACTGATAGAAGATCTGCAGTTCAATCCCTCCCGTCTCCAAGTAGGGCTAGAAAAACCCTGGAATTTGAAGGCCTGGAATCCACGGCTGCCAGTCAGTGTTGGCCATACTGAGCTAGACTGGACCCACGATCTGAGGCAGAGTACAGCAACTCCCGAGGTTTCTGCCCGTATTAGCAAGAAACAAATCATGCTGAAGGGCTTGCATGCTACAAGAATCCTGGCGGGAGCGACACAACCTCAGTGGGACCATGTCCATGATGGACAGCCCAGGCTCTGCTGCCGCCCCGAGCTGCATTCCCTGAGTGTTTCTCCCAAGAGCTGCACTTTGCTTTCCCCTGCAGCAAAGCACAGGGGAATGGCAAATGTGGAGGGAGAACTGAAAGAGGCACAGGCTGGGAACGGGGCTGAGCCAGCTGCCTGGCAGTCCCAGGAACTCAGAAGCACTCCTGCCCTCTTTTTTATGGGATCCGCTGCTCAGTCACAGGGGAGTGTGGCCGGGGAAGAGAGAAAGAGGCCTTCACGCCATGGCCGTTACTCACCTGCAGGAGAGACGCTGCGCTGGCTGAATCTGCGTGTTTCGTTACCGGCCTCTCCATGGGAAGGAAAAGCGGAATGGCTGAGCTCACCAAAAAATGCCTTGGCTGTGCTGCACTTCTCCAGAATAGGAAACGCCGGAGGGCAACATCCACCGGAGCTGGAGCAGCACAGGACAATGCAGCCAAGCCACTCGGATGCTCTGCTCCCGGTATCATAGATGTGGGTGGCTGAAGCCAATCCACCCCGGGCACGCTGGAGGCAGAGAAGCCGTCAGACATGCCGAGGTAGATGAGACAGGACAGGAAGCGTTCAAAACTAATAATGATATAAAAAAGGCGCGAGCAACCTACCGCCCAGAAGGGGAGCGAGCATCTGGATCCGATGTCCAGTGCGTGGTGGGAGAGCTCTTCAGGAACAGCTTCCCTCTGGAAAGGGAAATCCCAGTCTTATCATTTAAACAGCAGCAACCCTCAAATCCCTGCACATAGAAAGCTAGCATGCCAGGGAAACGGGCAGGCCAAGCCCCTTTTCTCAGATTGCAATGCTAGACTTTCATGTGCAGAGGAGACAGATGGGCGCATTCAAACCTATGTTTCCCCCATACAAAGGGGTGTCTTGGGATTTGAGTCTCTGTGATGCTTCTGGATATGACTTTCTTCTTTCATTCTTCCTTCTTCCTCATTAATAGCTCAATCTGCTGACGATGAACACTGCTGGAAAGGGTTTTCGGTCTGGATCGTGTAGCAGTGGGCATTTCTGGATTCTCCTTGCCTTCGTGCCTGTGAGCATTTCACCGTGACCCCATGGACCATCCCCGGCAACCTTGCGCCCTCTGGATGTGTTGAACCACAACCCCCAACACTGAGCGGGTGATCCTGGGAGTTGTAGTCCAACGTATCTGGAAGACACAAGCTTATGAACGATCTTTAGTATATGTCATGTTTCTTTTGACAAGGCTCAGCTTAATAACCTTGACACAAACTGCTTGGTTTCTAAGCCCTGTTTTACATCTTCTGGTCTGTACCTTATGATGAGAGATGGCTCTGGTTGTTGTTTTGTGTCAACAAATCATCTCTGACTTATGGCAACCCTACGAATGAGCTCCCTCCAGAACATCCTGTCCTTGACAGCCCTGCTCAGCTCTTGTAAACTCCAGCATATTCTGTCCTTTATGGAATTGATCCATCTCATATTTGGTCTTCCTCTTCTTCTGTCTTTGACTTTCCCTGACTTGCTGGTCTTCTCCAGGGACTCTTACCTTCTTGTTATGTGCCCAAAGCATGACAGCTTCAGATGTTTGCTTCCTGGGAATATTCTGGCTTGATTTGCTCTAGGACCCCCTTGTTGGTCTTTCTGTCAGTCCAGGATATTCCCAAAGCTCTCCTCCACAACTCAGTTAAGCTGTCTCCTGGGCTTCAGCTGGCTTGGTTGAATTGCACAAGCTTACATTAGATTGGGAATAACAGAGCAACCCTGGAAAGCAGGGGGACAGTTTATTCATATTTATCTGTACGTGCATTTATAGGCCTCTGTAACTGCCAAGGCCTTCCTAGGTGGCTTACAATACAAGTTTGTCCAGCAGTGGCTCTGGAGCTTCCAAAGACAAGTCTGGACTGGAACCCTTCAGTGATGGAAAAGCGTCCAAGGGCCAAGCAAAGTGGAAGAAGCAGGGAAAGTTTATCTTTTGCCACGGCTGCTTGTGGTGAGAAAGGGGCAAGCCAGGATACACCTTGGCTGGGTAAAGTGCAGCTCTGCTCCAGGGATCCATTTGTTGATCTGGACCGAATCCTTTGCAGAATTAAGAGAGAACATCCTACACGTGCCTGAAGGGTACAGATTTGCTCCAGAGTTCAGCAAACTGAAAGTGGCTTTGGATCCTCTTGCTGGTTGCGGAATTCCCCGTGGCCACAGGAATGCACAAATGAACAACACACACCCACAAAGGTATCAGCAGCTCAGATTCTCAGGGGTAACACTGCAGCCTTGGAAGTCTCCTCACAAACTTCCTCTCAGATCAAGGCCTGCCCGTGACCTAGAAGAGCATAAAGGGGATTTAGTCAAGGAAGCACATTATCCTGGGGGCTCGCTTTTTCTGCAAGGACGAAATGGCAGCATGACGGGAAGGCAGAAGAATTTCAAGCAGAAGGAAGGAGAAGGCAGTCTAATTAGGATGACGGAACTGCGGCTGGGGAGATTTGATTTGTAGCTGTCACTTTGCCTTTTCCTTACCAATTAATCATATCTGGTTCCTCCCTGAAGCACCAGGGCCGCAGCATATCTGAGCTTCAGAATCACAGGATAGTTGGGCCAGAAGGGGCCATGAAGGCCATCTAGTCCAACCCGCTGCTAGTGCAGGATGCAACTTACACCATCCCATTCAGATAACTGTCCAATTGCTTCTTGAATGCATCTAGTGTGGAAGAGCACACCGCCACTCTTGGCTGCGGGTTGTGCTGCTCCCACAGTCAGGAAATTCTTCCTTGTGTCTCGCCTGCGTGCTGTAGCAGTTCGTTGTTCCGTGTCCTACAATCTGAGATGAGTGAGAAGAGGTACCTGCAGAGTGCTATCATATCACTTCAGTCTTCTTTTCTCAAGGCCCAGTTCTTTCAGCCTCTCATTGTAAGATTTATTTTCCAGGCCCTGTATCATCTTTCTTGCCCTCCTCCAAACCCTCTACAGATTATCGGCATCGTTTTTAAACCTGGGTGCCCCAAACTTCACACTGCATTCCAGGTGTGCTCTGACTAATGCAGAGAAGAGAGGAATGAGTATTTCTCTATTTCTGGAAGTGATGCCTCTGTTTATGCATCCCAAAATAACGTTCTTTCGTTTTAATTCCGTGGATCTTCTGTGTACTGGGGCAGGATACCTCCAAACTATGGAAAGTGCAGGTGAGCAATGAGGAAAAGTCCTGTTCACCTTCATGCCCCAAAATCCAGGGAAAGCCAGTGTTGGCTGTGTGAAGGGAGTCTGCAGCTGCTTTCTCCTTCCTTCTGCACCACCACACAAGAGATCAAACAGCCCCGACACAAGCTGCATTTGGACACGGGGTCATCTGCTGCATTCACTGGATTGTTTTTGCTGCAGCTCATGCAGCTAAATTTTATTGTCTGCTTTAAGGATTGTTCTAAACCACCCAGAGAGCTTGTGGGATGGTGGTGGTGGTGATGATGATGGCCAGACAGATAGCCAGTGTGACATAGTGTGTTGCACTGGGATTGAGAGATCTGAATTCTGGTCCCACTCAGCCATGGAGCCAACTGGGTGAGCTTGGGCCAGTCACAGACTCTCAGCCTAATCTACCTCACAGGGTTGTTGTGAAGAACAAATGGCAAGGAGGATCATTGAAGCCAGGCTCCCTTCCAGGAAAAAGGGAAGATGATGAGAGGCAGTATGGTGTAGTAGTTATGAGCACAGGCAATCTGCGTTCTGGTCCCCACTCAGCCATGGTGCCAACTGGGTGACCTGGGGCCAGACTCTCAGACCAGCCTACCTCACAGGGTTGTTGTGGTGTGGATAAGTCTGAGGGCAGGAGGAGGAGAATGACGTAAGCCGCTTTGAGTTATTTGTAAGAAAAAGGGTGAGATCTAAATCTAGTAAATAAAGAATAAAATACAAGTATAACCAATCAATCAGTATAAACAAGCATGCACCCTGTTTGAACCCCTCTGGAAACACAGATCCCAAACCTATGAAGACAGCCAGAGATCATTTCGGCAATTTTAGCCCGGCTAGCATTCCCCGGTTCCCAGAATGTCACTGAAACCGGGCAGCGTTCTGGATGATTCGCTCCGCACCTGGCACACGGCCCTCTGGCACGCGGCCGAGGCAGAGCAGTGGCATTGGGATAACCTCTCCTGCCATCCTCAGCAATTCCTGGGATGCTTCCTGCACGAGGGTGGGCCTGGCATCAGGTTCACTGTTGCTAAACTTTTGACCTCGCGCGGAGGAATCCAGCCTGCCTCCGCCGCAGAGGAAGGGGCAGCGTGCGTACGGCTCCTGTTCTGAGCATGGAGCCGGGTCTGCAGAGTGTGCCAAGAGGAACCCTTCTGCAGGTGAGGAGAACGGGGGCCAGCCGCACTCCTATGATGCCAGGACTGCACGAAGGGCGCGCTGGATGGCTGTGCTTCCCCAGAGGTGCATTCGGGGCCCGGCAGCCCATTGCTGGGGCCGCAAGGATGGCACAGGCAAGCCGACTGGGTCTTGGCCCCTGGCCTGTCAACTGGGGAAGCTTTCCAAGCAGACTGGGCAAACTCACAGAGGGCACAGCTCTCTGGCCGACCAGCTCACTTTGCTGGGCGCTACAGTGCCGGAGGTTCAACCTGCACAAGGCAGAGGAGTGCCTGGGCCTGCGAGGGGATTTTTCAGTGCCATCCTCAACCCCTCCCTTCTTGTGAAGAGCTCCTTCCATGGCCAGGCACTGGCAGATCGAAAAATCTGGTTCCAACACCAGTCCTCCCCATGCTCAGGTCTGATGCGATCACCCTTTTTAAAGCCATTTTGGGCCCGGCATTCCACAGAAGCATCTTTTGCCACCTCTACTCTCCCGGGTTGCCGCAGGGCCGGTCCTGATGTTGAGAAAAAGCTCCTGGGAAAGCCTTCCCCAGAAGGGCACCTCCCAGCCGTGCTGAACTTCTGTGGCTTCCGTGCAAGCCAGGCATGGCGCAAGCTGCAGCCCGATGCACCTGCCAGGGGCCCAGTGGGAGGAAGGCTAGCGTGGTGCATCCTGGGAGGAGGAACTCTCCGTGGAGGAAACGTGCTCCAGTGAAAGCTCAGCATGGCCGGGGGGCTTGTACGCTTCTGTGCCTCCACTGGGAGCCCAGGCGGCTGAATATGGGGGCCGATGGGCTGTGTGAGGGATCCTTTGCAGGTGGGGGATCCACTGGGTTCCCTGGGCTCAGCTCGCTGGACTCGGGTCCTCTTTGTTGTAGCCCTGAGTCTGACTGGCTTCCCGACAAGTGTGCCGGCACTTGCCGGAAACTGAGTCAGGCAGACCACCTCATGAGCAGCGTCCGCTCCCGCGCCATCTGCAACAGCCCGTGTCTTTGCTGCTGCACCTGCTGGAGAAGATGGTTGCTGGTTGCCCAGCCTTCATTCCAGAAGTGTTGCTGGACTTCCTCTTGGCCCTGTTTGCCTTCTAAGACTGGGCCAAGAAAGGACGGATTCCATGCAGCTGCATCCCAGCCCCCTTCAGAAGCATCCATCCTGCCTCCATAAGGGGATGGGAACAGCTGCTGCCTCTGCTGAAAGGCATTCTCTGAAACGTCCGCCTTCTTTGAATTTCACCCAGTGCAGGAAGACCAGAATTCAACTCAGGGCCTGAACACCAGGGAAGCACACCAGGATCTGCCCAAAATGCCGTTGCTCAGGTGGAGAGAAGCGAGCAACGCTTGGGTCGTGTGCCCCCCAGTGCAGGATCAGACCCCGCTTGCCCAGGGTGAGAGTCCTCTTTGTGGAGCTCTGCCCGGCTGTTTCCTTGCCCTGCCACCTTGACTACAGGAAGGGCTGGCTGGGAGATCTGGGGTGACCAAAATAGTCATGCTATTAATTTCAAAAGGCCTTCTTTTCTGATTTCTAATTTTGTCAGCAAAGGGGGTTCCCGTATTCAACTTCCCTTGCACCAGAACTTGAGACTCAAGGAGCAGGTTTTCCTCTGCTCTTCTTATTTGAGCACGGCCTTCATCCTCTTTGCCCACGCTCCTGCCGCAGACCTTGCCAAGGGTCCCCCTTCACCCCAGTTCAGCCTTCCCCCAAGGAGCAACACAGCCCCCACCCCACTAACCTTACCCTGCATCTCTCCACCTTGCCCCGTCCCTTGGTGGGGGCCACGCAGCATCTCTCCTGCTGCTTTCCAGCACAGATGGTCCTGGCTAGGAGCCAACTGGGAGTACATTCCATATATCGTGTTTCACACCAGCCTCTCTCAGCACCATGGAAATGAGACTAGGGACGAAGGAACAGGTTCCCTCCTCCAGGTCTCCTCCTCCCTGGGACATGGGTCTGCCTTCTGGCCTGATGTCTCCTTGCGATGGCCATTCGGAGAGGCCAGCTTGGCACTGACGGCCAGCTGCTGCCATGGGCCACTAGGAGCAGAAGAGCGTCCGCCTGCCAGACCCAGGTCCATCCAGCCTCCATTGTGCTCACAACCAGCTGTCCATGGAAAGCCAGCAGGGATTCCTCAGCCGCAGCACCCTTCCTCCCATGCTTCCCAAAACAGGCATCCTGCCCCCAGTCCTGAGATAGCAACCAGCCACCAGGACCAGCCATAGCCTCCTCCTCCATGGATTTATCTGATTTCACCGCAAAGTCCTCCAAATGGGTGACCAATACTCCATCCCATGACCTAGGGAGGTGGCGGGCCTTCAAGGGGCAGCCGGGCAGCCATCTGCCCGGGATGCTTTTTCTTGGAGTTCTGCACTGAGCAGGGGGCTGGACCTGAGGGCCTTCTAGGCCCCTTCCAACTCTGCTATTCTATGATCTTGTGGAAGAGAGTTCCATAATTTAACTATGCGCTGTGAAGAAATCTTTCTAGGTATCTGTCCTGAATCTCCCACCCAGCAGATTCATGGGATGACGCCATCTAGGCCCCGGTATTATGGGAAGGGGAGGGAAGAAGTCTCCTTGTCCCCTTTCAGGACGGCAGGCATGATTTTGCTTACTCTTACCATGTCTCCTTTCACCCACGTGCTCTCCAAGGCAAACTGTCCCAGACGTTGCAACCTGTCCTCACAGGGAGTCGCTCCAGCCCCTGGGCCATTTGGGTCGCCTGCTTCTGCACTTTTCCAATGCGACCTTATCCTTTGCCAGGTGTGGTTGACCAGGGCTACCTCGAGGAAATGCACGTCTACCCCAGTGCAAGTCTGCGGCGCTTCACCCACACAGTTACTTTATTGTATCGCTCCCCGGGCCAATCCATTTGTGGTTGAAAAGGCCAAGCATCCAATGATGTACAAAAACAATCACAAAGGTCCTACCCGGACAGACTTCAGATGTGGGGTGGGGGCTGCAGGTCCAGACTGAATACTTCCAGTGAGCCCTTTTGCCTTCAAATGGAGCGGCACGGTGTGGCTGACGGAATGGAGAGACTCGGGTCCCAATCCTCCCTTAGCCCTGAAACTCACCGGGTGGCCTTGGGCCAGTCATTGCCACTCAGCCTAACACGCCTCAAAGGGTTGTTGTGAGGGTAACCTGGTGGCAATGGGGAACTGCACGCGCTTCCTATACCTTTTGGGAGGAAAGAAAGACTTTGGAGTGCTAATCCCATATAAAATGAATGCTGGGTCAGAGCATCCATGCAGGCGGGAGCAGAGTTCGCACTAAAGGATGCCGCTGCCCTGCACATTTTAATCTGGACAGGGGGAAATACTCCACATGTGTAATAGGAAAAGGCTTCTCTAGGAACCTAGGAACTCTGCTTTTTGCACACACTCTGTGCACAGAGGACACAAGATGCAATTTTGGCACACATAGGGCATGGGGAGGGCTTAATGCAGGCCTCCCCCTCACGCCCACTCCCTCTTCACATCAGTCGCCTGAACCCCCACAGCTGGGCTTCTTCCCCACCAGTGCCAGAAATTGGCCCACTAGGGCAGGAGCTGTGGAAAGCCCCCAGTCCTGGAGGACAGCCGCCCTATCCCTCTGCTGCCTGTTGGGCACATGCTGGAATAAAGGTCCCGATTTCTTTGCATCAGAAATCCGCCCCCGCCCCCTAGATAAGACAACTTTTGGCCCATCTTCTGCTGCCCCCCATCTTGAATCTGTCAGCCTGTTTTTCCTCTTGAAATCAAATGCCCAGCTCTCCCCTTTTTGCAAATGGGGTAGCCTTAGGAAAAGGTTTTTTTAATGATACGTGCAAAGTTTAGGACACAAGTGCACTAGCATATACGATTGTGTGCTTTTTCCCCAGTGGTTCTCGGCCCTTGTCTGAGAACTGGGAATAAATTGCAATTTCTCCTTATGGAGAGTCCCGCAGAGTTCTGTATTGGTGCTTTCAGCATCTTCCTGGATGATCTGGCGTTCCGAGTAAGCAGCGACATGGCCAGGTCTGCAGAGCACACCACATTTTCAGGGCTGCTAACCCCAAATGGGATTGTGAGGCACTCCAAAGGGATCTCCCCAAGCCCGGAGAATGAGGATCAAAATGGTAAAAGCCGCTCAATGCAAGCAAATGTAAAGGAATGCGGACTGAGGCAGCTTCAAGCATAGACTGAAGAGATCTGAGCTAGCAGTGACGGAACAAGAACGGGATCTTGGAGCAGGAGTGGGCAACACCGGGAAAATGCCGACCCAGCATGCAGCTGCTGTGAAGAAGGAAACTCCATGCTCAGCATGACTAGGAATGGAATAGAAAATAGAACTGGCAAGGTCTAACTTCCCTTACACAAATCTTTGGTGTGACCACATTGGGAATACTGTGCTCAGTTCTGATTGCGTTACCTGGAAAAGGGCATTGTGAGCTGGAAAAAGTTCAAAGAAGGGCAACAAAAATGAAGGGGCAGCAGCAGCTCCCCTTTGAGGAGCTGCTGAAACAAATGGAACAGTTTAGCTTAGAAAAAAAGTGGGTAAAGAAAGACAGGATGGAGGTGTTGAAAGTAATGCATAGTGTGGAGAAGTGGAAAAGGAGAGATTTTTACATGTCTTGCCCAAAGTTCTTCAGTCCATGAAGCTGATAAAGGGGAGGTTTAGGACAGAAAATAGGAAGCATTTCTTCACTTAATACATGGAATCTGCTGTCAGGGGAAGTGGTGATGGTCAGCAATCTGGATCGCTCAGCGATGGAAATGATGGCGTGAGGTATAAGGGAGGGGTGTGATAGCTATGTAAGAAAATAAGATTTGCTGAATTTCACCAGAGCCCCACAGTCCAACACTCTGTAAACGTGGTAGCAAACCAGCTGCTCATAGGATTCCTAAAGCAGGATGGGTGCCCAACACCCTCTTCCCCAAGCTCCTCAGGGACTGGTGTATCGAAGCAGGCTGTCTCTGGAGAAGGAGCTAGCCCATGGCCAGCAAGGCTAGTGCCCTGGTGCACACCCCTAACCCTGATATAGGGCTAAAATTCCATTGAAAACAGAGCGATTCTGAAAAACCATTCCTTGAGTAGCTTTTTCTGCACAGCTCAACATTTCTGCCCATTCTAAGCACATTCCAACCATCATAACCATGCCAGGACACCACGTTTCTCTTACCCTAACCCTACCCTGGTGCACACCCCTAACCCTAATATAGGGCTAAAGTTCCACTGAAAATAGGGCGATTCTGAAAAACCATTCCTTGAGTAGATTTTTCTGCACAGCTCAACATTTCTGCCCGTTCTTAGCACAATCCAATCCTCATAATCATGCCAGGACACCACGTTTCTCTAACCCTAACCCTACCCTGGTGCACACCCCTAACCCTAATATAGGGCTAATGTTCCACTGAAAATAGAGGGATTCTGAAAAATCATTCCTTGAGTAGCTTTTTCTGCACAGCTCATCATTTCTGCCCATTCTAAGCACATTCCAACCATCATAATCATGCCAGGACACCACGTTTCTCTAACCCTAACCCTACCCTGGAGCACACCCCTAACCCTAACATAGGGCTAAAGTTCCACTGAAAATAGGGCGATTCTGAAAAATCATTCCTTGAGTAGCTTTTTCTGCACAGCTCATCATTTCTGCCCATTCTAAGCACATTCCAACCATCATAATCATGCCAGGACACCACGTTTCTCTAACCCTAACCCTACCCTGGTGCACACTCCTAACCCTAATATAGGGCTAAAGTTCCACTGAAAATAGGGCGATTCTGAAAAACCATTCCTTGAGTAGCTTTTTCTGCACAGCTCAACATTTTTACTTATTCTACACACATTCCAACCATCAAAATCATACCAAGACACCTTATTTTTCCAATCCTATATGGCCATCGAGTCAAATCCTCTGCCCAGTGCAAATCTCCAAGCTGAAGCACCCCTTGGAAGCTGCTTTCCTGCTCCATCTTTGAAGCAGAATGGTTCCTGTGCTGTGCTGCTCTAACCGTCAGGACGTTTTTCCTGATGTCCAGCTGGAATCTGGCTCTCTGTATCCTATCCGGACCTGTCATTCATTCCCTGTCCTGCAGTCTGGGATGATCAAGAGGGGATCTTGGCCTTCTCTCCAGGACAGCCTGCCAGGTCCTTTTAGAGTTCCGTTTTGTCTCCACTCCGTCTTCTGTTCTCCAGCCTAAACATGCCCCATTCTTCCCAGCTATCCTCATTCTTTCCAATCCCATCCTCACCCTAAAAAAGCACGGAGCAGGGAGCGGCTGCACTTGGGAATTCCCTGGAGCTGCTGCGGTGGCTGGAAGCACTGGTGGTTCTCAGCCTCGTTCAGGAGTTTCTCCAGGGAGCGAGGGTGGAGCAAACCACAGTGGCCATTTCGGGGCCCAGAGGGCCAGGAGCAAGCTCTTTGGAGCCCCTCCCCTGCCCTGTGCCCAGAATCTGCTCCCGTGCTCATGCGCCCACCGGCTTCTGCTCCACCAACACGGACCCCTCGGGAGTTTGAACGCAGCCGGCAGGGCAGAGCGCTTCTGAGCGGCTCTTCGCCTCGTTTCAGCGGCGTGGCTCGCAGCGGCTCTTCGCAGCGAGGCTGTCCAGGCATGAATGTCGGCATGCCCTCCACAAATGGGTCTGCGCACTGATGTGCAGGCACAGCGACAGCAGGTGCCCATTAGCCAAACTGGAAGCAAACTGGCCCTTGCTCCACGCAGCCGTTCCCCAAATCCTTGGAGGCCCATCATGCCCTGAACAATCCCATAAATCAGAGACGAAGCCAGATGGGGCCTCTTCCTCTGGCAGCCCTTGCCCGGGATGTGCCTCTTGATCGGTTTGTTGCCGTTAACCCCCTGTGCTCTGGGCTTTCGGGAGCTTTCGGGAGCAGCTTGGCTCCCTTCTGCATCCCTTGGCATGGCAGGGAGGGAGCTCCGCGGGCGAAGTGTCTGTTATGGGGAGCCACAGCTTTGCCATTACCAGGAAGTGTGTGTGGCCGTGCGGGGCAGGGGGGCTTGCCTTTAGCAGACCATGGGTCAGGTGTCCTGGCTGCAAAGCCATATCAGGTGATCCTTGCTGGCCTTGTGATGCTTTAAGGGTTAATATGGCAAGGTTGGTCTTGGATACCCTTGGAGACAGGTGGCCTCAGTGGCTCAGAGTGTCTTCCACTCTGCAGCTGGGTGGCCCAGCTATGCCCCTAACTGCAGAAGGATAGCCCGCTTCCAGTCATCCACTCTCTAAATTAGACGACTGCAATGGACTCTTTGTGGGACTGCCCTTGAAGACTGTTCAGGAGCTGCAGCTTGCACAGAATGTGGCAGCCAGATCAATGACCAGGAGCTGTTGGTCTGAACACATAAGACTGGTTCTGGCCCACTTACACCAGCTGCCTGAATGATTCCAGGCCCAGTTAGAGGTGCTGATTTTAGCCTATGAAGTTTTGCGTGGCTCAGGGCTGCCTTACCTGTCTAAACACCTCTCCTCTCCCCACTCTACCTGAACTCTGCATTCAACATCCAGGGGCTTTCTCCAAATGCCAACTCCAAGGGAGGCTTGGGAGACCGCAACAAGGGGAGGGCTTTCTCCCTGGTGGCCCCCCATCTCTGGAATTACCTCCCCACTGCAGCCCACCTGGTGCCAAACTTGCCATCTTTTCAGCACCAGCTTAAATGGCCCTTTAGAAACATAGAAACAGAGCGAGTCATCCCCGTTTCATCTCCCGGGCCTTCTAGTCTGACCTCACTGAGACTTTTAAAGCTACATTTGGTTATCCAAGGATTTGAGGCAATTACCCATCCCATGAGTTTTTCTTTTATAGGGTAACTCTTCACTGGGTAATTTTATAGGGTAATTCGTCGTTGTATGTTTTTACCTGTTTTAAATTGTGTGTGTGTGTGAGGGGGGTGTCTTTTGGTGAAATTTTATGGCATTTTGTTGCATTCTTACTGTATTGATTTTATGTACTGTTGTGAACTGAATCATGGAACCAGAGAATGATAAAGTTGGAAGGGGCCAGAGGGTCAGTGGGGCCAAGCCCCTGCTCCGTGCAGGGCTCCAAGTTAAAGCATCCCTCTCAGTCGACAGTCCAGCTGCATCTTGAATGCCTCCAGTGTGGGAGAGCCCACCACCTCCCCAGGTCTTTGGTTCCCTTGCCACACTACTCTAACAGTCAAGAAGTTTTCCTGGTATCTAGCTGGAATCTGGCTTCCTGTAGCTTGAGCCTGTTGTTCTTTGTCCTGCACTCTGGGATGATTGAAAGATGTCCTGTCTCCCCTTTGTGAGAGCCTTTCAGGTACTTGAAGAGTGTGGCCCCACCTCCCTTCAGTCTTATCTTCTAGCGGCTGAACTTGTCCACTTCTTTCTGTCTCTCCTCGGATCTCTAGGATGTGATCTCCACCGTCCTTGCTGCCCATGGCATTTGCTGACATAAAGGTGCGGGGGCCATTCTGTGTGCAGAACGGGGGCTTGTCCTTAGCCCCACACAGCAATGTTTCTGCACCTGACTTCACCTGACTCCCCACATGGGAACACACCTGCTCCTTTTCACCTCCCCTGCGATCTTACCAGAAAGGTGCATGTGGTGGGGAAGAGAATGTTTGCTGTCTGTATTTATTTATTTAAGATTTTCCATGCCTTCCATTACTAAAAAAAGTCTCTGTACATGTAAAAACGCACCCTGCCTCCATGAACGCCACTGGCATAAGTGAAACTTCCAGAAGGCTTGCAATGCACTGTATTATTACGGAGCGTGGCAAAGTTTACTCCCAATTTCATTGCAAGGAAATCTCTTGGTCAAAGCTGAGAGCAACTTTATATGGGGCTGCCCTTGAAGGTTGTTCAGAAGCTGCAGTCAGATTAATAGTTAGTAACATAAAACACCAATTCTAGCCCACCTGCATTAGCTGCCTGCAGGCCCTGAGCCTGATTCAAGGTGCTGGTTTTAATCCATAAGGCCCTACAAGGCTTGGGACTGCAATACCTGATGGATGGCTTCTCCCAGCCTCAATTGCCTGGGACACTACAATCCACATCCAAGACCTTTTTCCAAGATCCACAGCTCAGAGGACAGCAAAAATGTGAAGGACCCTCTCAGTGGTGGCCCCTCGACTATGGAATTATCTTTCCACTGAGGTCTGCCTGGTGCTGACTTGTCATCTTTTCAGTGCCAGGTTAAGGCAGTCCTCTGTGCTGAAGCATATAAGGATGTCTAAAGTCACCTAATGGTTTCATCAGGGTACCCGTGTATGGGGTTTTTAGGGTGACAGATGAGGGCGAGGCTGATCTGTGGCAGCATTCAGCTCAGACAGTTCTGACACACGTTGCGAGGCAGCCCCGCCAAGACTCTGGTCCTCATTGGCAAAGTGGCATGAGAGTCACCAACCACCAAGGGCCACCAGGCATGCAAAAAGGATTGTGCGCGCTTTGATCAGATTAAGGTGCTGGGGAAGCCTCTCCAGGGAGGCGGCAAGCGAAATGCCATGCACGACCCACGGCTCAGTTGGCACAGGGCAGGCAGGGCACGGAGGCCAAGCCGTGATGAAAGAGAGCCTTTAAATCAAGGCCAGGGAACCGCAGCTCAGGCCGTGCCAAGAAGGCAGGGTGCTTCCTGGTCCACTTCAGAGGCGGCTTTCTGGTGTGCCAGCGCTGCTCGGACCAGCCAAGCACGAGCAATGCCAGCGGACAGCTTAATGAACACAGCGGCACTTTCAGGGAGGCGCTCCGAGGCGATGCTGTTACTGCCAGCGTGGAAAAGCCTATAATTAGGCAGCAGAAGTGAAGCACTGGCTTGTGACCTTGTGGCGGCAGCTCCTGCGGAGCGCGAGGGAGGCTTGTGGGCAGCATTCCAGAGCAGCCTGGCGCATCGCGCAGAGTCCTTCTGCTCCTGGCCTGAACCAGGCCCGGAGCTTCACGTGCGCTGGCTATTCTAGGAAAAGGGCCATCCCTGGAGATCCGTGAGCGGTCGACGAGGAAGTAGGCGTGCGAAGAAGGAGTGTGAGTGCGTGCGTGCGTGCGTGCATGAGAGACAGACAGACAGACAGACACATTCGGCCTCTGAGTTCAATATGGGGCTAATGAAACACAGGGTCCTTAGCACAGCCTTCCCCAAACTGGGGCCCACCAGATGCGTTGACTGCAATTTCCACCCTTCCCAGCCAGCAAGGCTCTTTGCATGATGGGCGTTGTCTTTAAATACACTCAAAGAGCGCCGGTGAGGGGGAGGCTAATGCAAAGTGAGGGCAGGAGCGTGCCCCTACTTGGACATGGCTTTGTGAGATCCCACATCATTGTGCAGCATTTTTGCCAGGGTTCCTGTCTCCAGGTATGAGTCTTGTGGAGCGGGGGCAAGATTGCTTCTGGGGCTCTTCCAGCTTTGCAAATAAAACAGGGAAATATCGTGGCGAATGGTGTGATGGAATAGGCCAGCCTTTTGCAACTGGGTGTCTGGGGTTGTTGGACTACAACTCCCATGCTGGCAGGCAATGATGAAAGCTGGAGTCCAGCACCACTGTAGACACTCGAATGAAACTGATGGCAAATTGCACTTCTTTTGCAAAGAAACACTCCTTAGATTGGCAAAACCATGTTCCTAAACTCATGTTTGCTGAAGTAATGCAAATACAGAACCAAAAAAGTGTTCATAAGGGATAATGGGGGGAGTGTTTAACCCTCCCCCCCCCTCCAGCTGAGTTTGCTCAGTTAAACTTGTTTCTGGTCTTGGAGACTTGCTGGGGGGTGGGGGGGGACTGCGGTCAAATGGAACCTGGGGCTGAATGCATCAGGCAAAACATGCTCAGGACTCACTCCCCCTGCAACAAACCCCATTTTAAGAGCCCTGTTTCTTTGTAGTATTCAAGGCATCTCATTCCCTATTCATACAGATCCTTTAGATGACACTGCGAGCCTACAATTTCGCTTCTGAGTCTAATAAGCAAGTTTTTTCCCCCTCTACAAGCAGGGAAAATGCAATTTTATTATGAAAACGAAAGAGAGATTTCCCCTTGTGCATTTGCAATATCACCCTGTACCACAATGCCACCTAGAGGTTATGTACTCAAAAGCAGGAAAGGAAATGCTCCTGGTGTGACAGCCTGACCTCAGTCCTGCAGTGAAACCGAAAGTAGATGCAGCCAATTGATAGTCTTGTGTCGAAAATCACAGGCCCCTGCCCTAAAGTGGAAGCTGGTTCAGGGTGGAGCTCAAAACAAGCCAGTGTGGTGTTGTGGTGAAGAGCGTGGGACTGGGACTCAGGTGATCCGGGTTCGAGTCCACGCTCAGCCATGGAGCCGACTGGGTGACTCTGGGCCAGTCACAGACTCTCAGCCCAACCTACCTCACAGGGTTGTTGTTGTTGTGGGGATAAGATAGAGGAGGAGAGATGATGTAAGCTGCCTTTAGCCCTTTGTAGGAAAAAGGCAGGATATAAATCACAATATATAAAAATAAATAAATAAAACAGGTACACAAAAGCAGGGCACTGACAGTGATGTAACAAGAAAGCCAATTGGTCCTCTCATTTTTTCACAAGGAAAAATGTCCACTTTTCCAAAGCGTTTGGTCATCTCCAAGGCAACTCACAACCTGCCCCTTTGGGGGATTTATCTGTCCCAGGACTTATATCTAGGCCAATCAAACCAGAGTGAGAGTCTGATATTGCTGCTCCATGAAATCAAAACGTTGCCTCTCTGTGGGTCACGCCATCCTTGTGCTGAGTGACTTGCTGTTTCCGGAATGCATCCTTTGGAACAGCCACACGGCGGGCGCTCGGGAAATGCCCCATACCCTGGCTGTGTATTCTCACTGCTGTTATTTCCCTCCTGAATATTTCTGTGCCCTGGCTCAGTACTGGTAAATCCACTGGGTGCTACAGAAACTCACCAGAGGCTACTGCAAAGGAGATGAGTGTTTGCTCTCTGATAAGCATCGTCTGCACTGCAGGCAGAGAAGCCCCATCCTGTTTGGTGTGGGTGTCACGAGAAAACGAGGGCCCTCCATTGGCATTATCTGAGCTCCTTAGACTGGGGCCGAGAGCAAGGGACTCACACACCACTTACATAAAGGGCTGATCTGATACACGTCAATAGCGGGGAATTTTCAGATGCTGGAAGGCCTCAGCAACAGTTCACGAAGGTGGCCACCTGGTGACCGAAACTGCATCCTCAAAGGCTGTGTCCAGCTCTGGGCACCGAGATTTAAGAAAGATGCAGGAAAACTAGAAAGGGTCCAGCAAAGGGCAACAAAATGATCCAGGGTTTGGAAACACTGCCCTGCGAGGAGAGGCGGAGAGAACTGGGCATGTTCGGCCTTGAGAAGAGAAGACTGAGGGGGGACATGATATCCCTCTGTAAGTACCTGAAAGGCTGTCACAAAGAGGAAGGTCAAGATCTCTTTTTGCTGATACCAGAGGGTAGGACAGGGAATAATTAATTCACGTTGCGACAGCCCAGATTCAGGCTGGACATCAGGAAGTTTCCTCACTGTCAGAACAAGATGACAGTGGAACCAGCTGCCTAGAGAGGTGGTGGGCGCTCCCACACCGGAGACATTCAAAAAGAACCTGGACAGCCATCTGTGTGGGATGGTGTGATTTGTTGTCCTGTAACAGCAGGGGATTGGACCCGATGGCCTTCATGGCCCCTTCCAACTCTACTATTCTAAGATGCTAAAGTTGTGCTAGTTGCCAAAATAAAAAACAGAATGCCCCAAAACATTTACGAGTCCAGTGTTTTCATTAGGACTTCTTTCATAAAGCATATGCCCATATCAGTTTTCATTGCTTAAGCTGCTGCTTCTCAGAAGAAAAAGACACTCTGTACATGGCCAGGAGTACTCTGCCTTTTGGTCCTTTAAAAAACCCACCCTCTGCATGTTGATGCCATGCAGCTATGGAGAGTAGATCCATGCAAAACAAAAACAGCAAATAAATCAAACCTTCCTTATTTAATACATACAGGGCCGCAGTAGGTTTAATTGGCAACTTTATCAGCAAAAGTTTAATTGATTAATTGGTAAGGAGGCATTTTAATCAGGGAAGGGAGATTTTAATCAGTGGGGCCGAGACCAAGTTAAAGACAAGCATGTTTATTTTAGAAGCAAATTTTACTCTTGTGCATACTTTGCTAGGAAATGAAAAAAAGAAAATATTAAAGAGGGGTGTCTGGCAGCTTTTATTTATTAAATGGTATGCTCTCATACACTCCCTTCGCTACTCAGAACGGCAGCTATATTGACGTTTTGGTGATATGCATATTAAATGATATTGGTTAATTAATTCACTAACAGCTCGTTCCTGTAAATGCCTGCTCAGAACTGAGCCCCTGTGATTAACTCCCCGTACTGCAACCTAAAATGTTTTAACTAGCTGGCAGCCTTGATTACACCATTTAAATGAAATACAATTTATTTTTAACACAATCTTTTCTAAAAGTTGTGCTTGCTGGACATTTCAGGACTCTTATCTGTTAGCAGGAACACGGGGAGCTGGGCTTCTTAGTGGGTAACTGGGTGGAATTCTGCTAGAAAGCTTTGCCTTATGCCCCCCCCCCAAAGCAGCTAGAAACCAACTTTTTAAAAAATCAAACGTAAAAGCAGCTGAATGTCCAGAGAAAGGACCCAAAGCAACCTTCAAGCAGCCAGGTGCCTACGGAGCATGAGAGCAGGCACATGGGCTCTGCGTTAGCACTGGATGAAAGTGAGACATGCGTACTTTTCAGTTTGGAGGCACAGAATTCAGATCTATGATGCTCTGTAAAGAAACCAGCGAGGGCAGTGAAGGTGGCGTCACTTCTGTTTGTTTGTTTATTAGAATTAGATCCCGCCTTTTCTCATGTAAAGGAATGTAAAGCTGCTTCGAGCATTCTCCTGCCGCTGCTCTCAGTCTTATCCCCATAACAACAACCCTATGAGGGAGGTTGGGCTGAGGGTCTGTGACTGGCCCAAAGTCACCCAGCTGGCTCCCGTGGCGCGTTTAGCCACCACGGGTGCTGCTGCTGAATTGCTTCTCAATGACCCCAAGGACAAACCACCATTCCCTTCCCAGCCTCCCTGAAGGATGGATTTGCCAGGGTGTTCTCTGCAGAGAAGCAGCCCATTGGCTGTGGAGGCTGGGAATGCTGGGACTTCTAGTCCAACACATCAGGAGGAAACAGATGTGCACTAGACCAAGCGGGCACAGGAACTGCTGAGGTCAGCAATCGGGGAGGCTGCCTGGCTAGGTATTTATCTCGCATCGCTCTCCCCCCTCCTGGCCCCCTGCTTGGCAGGGGAGCAGGGGAAATAGGGGGCTTTAAAGATGTGGCTGGCTGTAACACTAGACCAAGCCGTAAAATGGGAAGCGAGCGCGGGTCTCTCCCCAGCAGAGCCAATCAGCAGCCAAGTGCTCCCGCTTTCCTTCGTTTTTGGCTGGGGCGCCCCTCGCGCCGCCCTCGCTAACCACCCGCTCAAGAAGAGCGTTGCTGGGCGCTTTCTCTGGGACTGGCCGTTCTGCAGGCTTCATAACAAGGAGCACTAACTGCCCGGCTTCCCTCGTTCGGTCTCGCCGCCTTCCATGCGGTGGATTGCAGAGAAGCAGCACCCGCGCGTCTGTGTGCGCGCTGCACCTGGCGCCTCTCCCTCCATGGCGCAAAGGCCACTGTCCACTCCTCTGGGAGGAAGTAAAGGCACACAGGGAACTCCAGCCTGCCCTTTTGACGGATGTGTGGATGGTGCTGGTGAGGACGATTATGATTCCATTCCTGCCCTCCTTTTTTCTTGCAGCGACCCCGGCGTGCTTATAGCGCCCCCTTCTGTCCTCACAACAGCCACCCTGCGAGGTAGGTGCGGCCCAGTCCATGATGGCCCAAAGCCACCTACTGAGCGGGGCTGAGCGGGGACTAGAACCCAGATTTCTCAGGCCCCTGGTCTAACACAACTTCGGAAAAAGGCCAGGCAGAATCAGGCTCCTTCAGACTGTCTAACACGAAGCAGGAAGGAGGGAAGTCAGGAGACCCAAAGCTGGGCTGGAATGACACCTTTTTACCAACTGCTTCTGTCTTCTCTCCAAATAGCATCTTTGGGTTGTTTCTCTGAACAGCGGATAACCTGGAAAAGGACTGCGGTTTAGTGGTGGTTTGAATACTGGACTAGGGACCAGGGAGATTTGGGTTCTGGCCCCGACTCAGCCATGAAGTTCACTGGGTGACTTTGGGCCAGCCAAGGACTCTCAGCCTGATCTACCTTACAGGGTTGTTGTCGTGAGGATAAACAGGAGCTGCCTAAGCACCCTTCGATTCCTTGAAGAAAGAAAAAGGACAGGGTATAACTGCAATATATTGATTATAGCAATACACCCATTTTCTTATCCCTATCAAGTTCTTCAAGGCATAAAAACATTACCCCTAAAATTAAATTTAGAAGGTGCATCGAACAAGCCACTGCACCTGTTTTTCTGATACCTGGCAAGCATAATTTCCTCCCAGAAGAATACAATGTCCTCATATACACCTTTATACATACCAACCTCTTTTAATAAAAAGAAACATATTTATAGCATCCTTTAAAAAATCCAGAATCGTCCATGGGAGGCTCAAAATCTCAGGGTCATGTAGAACTGCCTCTGGTTCAGTCCAAGCAGAATTAGGCCATTGTCCAAAGTGCCAGACCCGGGTATGAGCCCAGTCTGGGTCTCAGGGCACAGCCCTGATGAGCGATAGGTGGAGCATGGGTACGGAACTGGGGAAGACATCTCCTGATGGACTAGTGCCTGATCATGGCACACAGGCAGTCCAGGGTCGCAGTCCTTTTAAAATCTGAGAGTGAGGCAAAATTCGCAGCACTTCCTCAGATGATTGTTAGGGAAATCCGACCGACAGACTTGCAAGCGTTTGGCTAAACATGAGCTGAGAGGGTCTGCCGCCGTCACTCTTGCCACCTTTGAAACAGGCCCAGGGTGATTCCAAGCCCACAAGAAAGCTGAGATCAGGCATGCACAGATCCTAAGACCTGATAGCACGCCCTGGGGGCAGTTAGCCCAGGATCCCGTGTCCAGCAGCCTGGCTGCAGGATGCTAGGAGCTGTCATCCAATCCTTCTGGAGGGTACCCGGCTGGGCAGGGTGCTGTGCAGCTTCTCCTTCCAGGGGGTACCGCCGGGCAGTGTGCCCAAGCCGAGCGAGAGGGAGGGCAGTGGCTGCATGCCAGGAGTGAGACGGGACCATGTCAAACATTGTGCATTTGTGGAGGCCCAGCTGGTGGGAAGGCGCTGTGGCCGCCAGGAAGCAGATGGCCGGCTCATTCACGACAGGATTATGGGCGCCTCTGGAGAGCACGTCGCCAGCCGGGGAGCTTTTGTCCCGAGCCGGCCGGGTGGTCGTCCGCACCGGAATGGCTGGGCAGTAGGATCCGGGGTGCAGGCAGATGGTGCCAGCCAGGGGTCCCGTGGGAGGAGGAAAGAGGGATGCGGCAGAAGAGGAACCAGTTGAGGATTTTTGGCAGTGCGGGATGCCGAGCGGTGCTCTGTGTGTGCCTCGTGGCAGCATGGAGGGGAGGGCTGTGGCCCTGAGCACCCGGTCCTGTGCACCAGAGCGGGCTTGGTGGCTGCAAAGCCAGCTGCGGGTGCTCATTGGGACGTGAGGCCCATGGAAGCCGGTGCAGCACCCTTCTCCCAAGGGCAGATAATATGGTTACAATCCGAGACCGTTGAGAGGGGTCGTTTCAAGGGGGTGCTCAGGGGGGGCTCAGAAAGGGGGTGTTGAGGAAACGACAGGAGGCAGTTTGCCTGTGCTTCGCATGCAGGTCAGCTGGTTTATTTTGGTGTTGTGCGCTTTGCCTGAGTTGAGTGTGTTGGCCTCATCGGCTCCCATTTGGAGAAATGCATCTGGCCACGAGCACCAAACCAGCCACTCTGTGGGCGGGCAAGCCCTCAGCAAGGCAGCCATTTGGGAGAGGGCCCGGGAGACTTCCTCAGTATTCCACATGTGTCCCCTGGCTCAAAACACCGAGGATTCCTGTACTGCCATGGGGCACGTGCAAGATGATGTGGATAATTCCAGAAAATGTTGCGGGAAGTTTTGCTGGCTCAGAGTAGAGTCCGCTTGCATCTTAAGTGGAGTTCCTACTTAAGCTTCAGAAGTTAAATATGTCCAAATGTGGACTTTCTGAGATGCTGCTTTGTAAAAGATGGGGAATGTTGAGAAAGTGGAGAACAGGAGCTCAGTGCGGCTCAGCCTGTTGATCTTAGATAAGGCTGTCAATTGCTGCACACAGAGAGCAGAGATTAACCTAAGTTCTCGAGCAGAGGGACCATCAAAGCAAGTGGTCTAAATTATGACCCCCCTGACTTTACCAACTGCAATCTGTGTCCATATCAGTGCACTGAAAAAGCTCAGAGGATTCCATGAGCTGAATGGAATAATTCAGACAATGCATGGCACTAGTCCACATGGTTGCAAAACCAAAAAAAAAAAAAAAAGACAAAAGCAATTCTACTGTTTTTGCTAAAACTAACAGATATATCTCAAGTGCAATCACGTGCTTCTTTAGGCAGAATAAAGCCTTACTACTCCCAGCATTCCATGGGCAGCCTGGGATAGTGCCCTTCAGCTCAGCCACTCACCCACCTATTAATGGAATTTCACTGTGGGATCCACACATTGCCATCTTCCATCATTTTTTCTTACTGCAGAAATCAGTTAACAACAACAACTAAACATAGGATGTGCCATGCCCTCCAACTGGAATCTCGGAGGCTTACACCCATGGCATAACACAAAAGGAAAAGGTGAAGCAGAGGGAAGAGGAAAAGTACAAACTTGGGCATAAGCTCTGAAAGCTACCATCCTGATCACCACCAGCTGGAATGGGGACAGTTGAGGAAGGGTGAGGGAAATGCGGCTGGCTAAATGACAGGCGAAGAGAGGCAAGGGGAAGTCTCTTTGCAAAAGCAGCTTGTCCTGCTGCCTGAAGGAAAGCTTGTTTGCTGCATTAAGGCAGCCTTGATGGATGAGTCCAGAGCCCAGAGCGCAGAAGAAAGATTTCTTCTCTTTCACTCTGGGCTAAACTACATGCTACATTAAACACGACACATTCAGCTGATCTCCCTGTGTGTGTGTGTTTAATCTTCAAGTAAGGGGACCTGATCCAGATGGGGCCCGCCAAGTGCAGATGGGCCAAATTTAAATCTTCCTGGCTTCTCCCCCTCCCTGGCAGTTCCCTCTCTCCAGCCTTGGGGTCCAAAGGAAGCAGGGAAATGCAACTGGCGCCAGAGAGTGTATCCCCCCCCCTTTAGCCCCCTGCCTGCCCCACACAAGGTGGATCCAGCAGGACAATGCAAGGGCAAGCCTTTCCTAGGCGTACCCTGCTTTCTGTACTTGGACTGGTCCCACACAAACTCACTTGGAAGAAAAATCGAAAGGTCAGTTTGTTTGCACTCCGTGTATTTAATGTAGCACATAGTCATCGTCCCACAGCCAGGGAGGAGACCTAGGGGCCTCGGCAGCTTCAAATGGGTCCGTCTTTCCCAGGGTCCAGGTCCCAAGTTGGGCCAGCACAGGGTCTCTGAGCCCCCACCAGCAGGGCAGGACGGAGCTAGCCTTCTTTTAGCGTTTCTTTGGAGCCTTGGCCCATGGAAACATGCGGCCACCAAACATGGGGAATCCTCCGAGCGACCAGGGTTAGCTGTCCTTAATCGGCTTCTTCTCTTCCATGGATCTGGCCAGTTCTTTATGGGTCCCTCTGTGAGATGTTGCCAACTCCCAGCTATTCTGAGTTATAGCACCCATCATCCCTAGCACAGGCCATAGCCAATGGGAGTTGCAGTTCCAAAATAAGTGGAGGGGAGGGCTGCCTTTGGGAGCCATGTTCCCAGCATGGCTCTTCCTGCCCACTCCTCCACCACCATTCCAGGAGGATCACGATGGCTCCCAAAGCCCGGATGCTGCTCCTGCGGCACCCAACTGCCCGATGCCTCCAAACTGTGATGAAGTGCAAACGAAGAACCTTTGAATCCATCTGCCCAATTTACACAATTAGTTCCCATGGTTGGACTGAGTTTACAAAAACTGGGGGCATCCGCACAGAACTTGAGGACACCCATCCATGGCTTGAGCAGTCTCCAGTGACAAACAGAAGATGTCCAGGCCTTCCCCTTCTAGGCACAGGGGTAACAAGATGGGAAGGGGGGGTGTTAATGACATCATCGTATGTGTGTGCGCACACCACGCATTCAGTGCGGACGTCGTCCGTTGCATTTCCTCACCTGAGCCATCTCCAACAGGACATGGATGGGTGGGAGGATGGACGGATGGAAGATGCGTGTTTCCAGGAGCACGGACAGTCCTTGGCGGCTGGCGGTGGCTAGATGCCAGCAGGGCAAGAGGCAAAGCCCTTGGCCATTTGAATATTACTCAGGGAAGGAGAAAAGCGCCCAAGCGGTCTTTGCAGCTGTCCTTGCACTCACGGGCAGCAAGCAGCCACAGCCGGGCAGGGAAGGCTGCTCTCTCTTCCGAGAAACTTTACAGACTGCCGCCTGCTTTCTCAGTTCCTGCTCGAAGATGTGAAGAGTTCACACACGGCCTGCGGCAGGTCACCGTGCCCCACAAATGAGTGGGGAGGGGAAGACGCTCCTTCGGTTGATTCACCATCGGACTGGGACTCCCTTGTTCAGCACACATAAAACAAGCGCCTGTTTTCCCCCGCCAGGTCTGGGAGGGTACGATCGTGACGGCATTCCAGAGGCATGTCGCCCCAGCTCCTTGTGCCCGAGTCTCTCTGTTTCCAGCCACCTCCCGGCTGGCCGTAGCCTCTCCTCCAGGCGGGTTTCTGGCAGCTGGGCCACGGCTCCAGGGTCATTCCTTGGTCACTGCCCAGGTTCTGCCTCCGCTGTCATCTCGACACACCAAAGCCTCTTTTGGAAGGACAGGAGGAGGTGCCGGCTGCGTCGTCCGGGCACGGCTCCAGCTCTCGCAGGGGAGAGGGAGCAGGCCTCACCTGAGTTCAGGGGCTGTCTGGAGAAGTCTGTAGGCCCTTGTCTGCCTGTTGCAGGGCCACCGGCGAGAAGCCAGCGTCTCCGCTCCGCTGTCAGCAGAGATGAAACAGCTGAGGCCGGGCCTTGGAGAAGGGGGCCCGACTGGAAAGGCGGGGTTGCTTTTGTCCTTGCTTATTGCATCGAGCCTGGTTGCGTGAATTGGGGCACCTGAGATGCGAAATGCTGAACTCTGAAGCACTGAAGGGGGGCAGTCTGTGTTACGGAGTTACTGTACAAATACTGCGCTTGTAACTACCGATGGCAATATTGCATTGCTCTTATACTTCCCGTTCCTGTTCTTAGCTTTGACCCGGGTGTAATAATACAGTGCTTCATGACTCCTCGGATTAAGAGCTTGCGGTGTCGTCCGCTCTGTGCATGAAACAGTCTGTGCTGCACTTGCCATGGCTAGCGGGCGTCAGCTCAGATTTCTGGCAAGAATGGTGGGTCTCTCTCCCCAAAGCCCAGGGGAGAAAGAGGGCTGCATGGCAGAAAGTGAGCAATCAAGTGGGGGGGATCACTTTTTGGATCTGGTCTTCCCTGCTGGCTGCCCAGGGGCTCGCATGCACCCCCTGAAAGAATGTGAGAAGGTGGCTCTCAACCGAGTAAAAGGCCCCCCCCCTTTATGCCCGAGTGTGAGCAAGCATGGAAGGAGTCCCACTGAAGGGTCTGGGATGTTCAGAGGGATCAGGCCTGGCTCTGAAGCGGCCCCCTTAAATTCTATGGAGGGAAAAGGAAGGTCTGTACTCTGGCATGGAAAAACTTTCCGCCTGCCTTGCAAAAAGTAGGATTCACAGAGGATGAGGGGAGATTTAGCCCCTGTGGTCACCCACCCGCCCCAATAATGTCTCTTGATTATACCTTCTTAGTTCCCCCAGTGCAAGTGAATGGCTGTCATTCACTCATATGGGAAATAGTAAAGCATCGTCTATGGAGACGATGGAATTTCGGCCAAATAAATCCACTCCTACTGTGAGCTTTAACTTTTGCTGAGAGGGATCACAATAGGCTGGCAAGGGAGGGCACGGGGGGGGGGGGGGCGGGGGCAAAGTGCGAATTATAAAACGTGCCAAAATTCCTTGCATTTCCCCCAGAAATGGACTGCCGTGCTGACCAAAATGGACTTCCTTCTCTGTCTTTCTTTCACTTTCTGTCAGGCTTGAGCAGGACCCAGAGAGGTAGTGGGGTATAGTGGTGAGTGCACTGGGTCAGGCTTGCTGAGGTAAGGCTTCAACGCTCCCTCGGAGATTTTGGGTGGGCCAGCCCTTTCTTTCAAGCCTGACCCACTTCACAGGGTATTTGTGGGACTAAATGGGAAGGAGAGAAGGGCTTAATGGACTTATGGGCCTCCCGCTTTGGACAATAACGATTGTTGCAATCATTACGCAAAGAGCAGGGGTCTTCTGTTTGTTTGTTTGTTTGTTTGTTTGGACAACTTGTGTGCTGCCCCATTCGCGTAAGCCTCGGGGCGACTTCCAATACATAAATAAATATATTTCTATACAAAATACATAAAATACTGGGGACATCCTGGCCACAGATCTAAAATCAATAAATAAAATCAACAATTAAAATAGCATTTAAATAAAAAGGTCTGTTGATGCTGCACTGAGTGGGGCCCCAGACCTCTGCCCTGGAGTCTAGACCTGATGGTCCCACTCAGGAAAACCAGGTGCCCCGAATGCCTAGGAGGAAGTCTGGAATCCTGCTGATGTTGATATCCACCTGGCGCATCCGAACGGGTCCTGCCATGCTGCTTGCATTTAGCGGTCCAGCTTGGAGCCCCGAGTGCCGCCTTCTCTTCAGCCCTCCTCCAGACAGCCCTGTAAAGCAGGGCGGCCTAATGGTCATCCGCAGATGGCAAGCCTCAGGCGTGCGGGTGGTGGGGAGACGGAGACAACAGAGGCTTCTCCCAGGCCCCCCGATGAGTTTGCGGCCCAGGCGAGAGACGAGCTGGGGGCTTCCCCGCCCGCAGCCTCGCCGCGGTGCCATCGCATGGCCATGCCGCATGGGCAGAGGAGCCAGCCCTCCCGAGGCGAGCGGGCCCCATAAATCCCCCTGCCGCCGCGATGAAAGGGATCGTGAACTTGTGCCAGCCCTGCCTGGCTCCCCTCCGCACACGTCTTGCCCGGCTGATGGATGGGCCGGCTAGCGCTGCTTCCCAGCCTGCAGCTGTCAAGGTGATTTGAGTGGCTCATTAAACGAGCCCCGGTCAGAGCGGCCTGCCTGGCGGCGTGCCCATGGGAATGGCAGGGGTGTGGGCACACTGGGCAGGAGCCCTTGATATCTGGGGACACCGGGGGCTGGGGGGGCAGGAGAGACACAGAGGCGAGTGCCAGGACCAGAGACGGGGCGATCACTGCTACTCCCCCCGGAAGAAACGGCAGAATGAAGAAAGACCAGCTGGCAGAGGGGAGGCAAGGAAAGCAGCTACGGGGGCATCTTGGCAGGGTTGCAAGCGGGGAAATGCTGGGTGGGGGCACGGGCTCGCGATGTATGTGCACTTCATCTGAACTCTCCAATTCCTGGGAGGCCAGAGGGCTCTTTCAGGCATTCAGTATCACAGTGGTCCTTCCCATGGCCTGGCCACCATTCCCCCCCAGAGTGCTTCAAAGGACTGTCCCCGCCCACAGAGATGGTGGGTGATGGCCACACTCCGTCGCTCTTCCCACCCCTACCATTCCCCAGAACAATGCTGTGTCTGCGGAGCTGCGGAGAAAACAAGATGGCGGCCAGATGCGCGAAAGAACGCCAAGCCACCCGCCTGGGAAGTGACCAAGAAAAGCAGAGATAAGAAAGACCATGGCATTCTTCTGATTCTGACACCAAACGCTTCAGCCCTTGAAAACCACTCAAACGGGCTTGCAAAATTGGGGGTAGCTTTGTCATTCAGCCCTAAGACAGGCCTATTTAAAGATTATGAATAACCGTATACCCTCTGTGTTTACCGCCAGCATGGTGGCTGCGATTGTAGGTGGTCTTGGAGCAACACTTCCAGCTTAAAGCAGTTCCAAAGCAGTTCCAGGTTGGTGGGGGGCAGATAATTCATCAGCCGTGCTCTCCAGTTGGTGCCCAGTCTGCCACTTCATGATAGACATGCATCCTATTGGAGCAGGAGGATTTGCATTCCTGGGGGCCAGAAACCCAAGCGCCCTGCAGCGTGTGGCTTGAGACACGGCGGGGAACGCGCGCAGCCGGTACAGCCAGAAAAATGTGTGAGCTCCAGACAGTGACAGCTCTATAAAGCCGCCACCTGAGTGTCGGAAAAGCCATTGTTTCCACACACTGCTCTTGCCAGAGTCCAACAATCCAGGCGGGGAGCAGAAAAGGGGAGAACTAAAGGGCATATAGCTGCAATGGAGAACACTTTTTCCATTGACCCAGGTGCCAAATCCAGTTTGGGAGAAGGTCTTGGTGGCTCATTCCAGGGCCGGGTGGGGCCCGTAGCCCAGTGGGCAGGGCCAGAATACCAAAGGTGCCGAAACACCAAACTCAGAGGCCAACCAGTGCCCAGTGCAAGCTGTGAGGTTCACCCAAGCATTTCAGCTAGATGGACATTTTTGGATGTCTAGATTAGGCACTAGGGAGGAAGGGAGAAGGAGACCAGGGTGCCAGTAGGACCGGGTGCAACTCCTCTGCCCCAGCTTGCTCCCTTTCCAACCTCCAGCACTCCCCCTTGAGTTGTGACCAGGACTTTTCTTTCTGCCTGTTCGTGTTGTTCTGTTGCACAACCACAAGGTGGTGCTGCAGCATAGCAGAATTGCAAAAATACATAACTATTTTGTAGTGTTTTATCCAAGTGAAGCCCTTTAATAGCCCATTATCCCCATTCCAAAAAGAAGAGGGGGGTGGGGGCTGCAGAAATGGTTGCAAAGCATGGGAGAAGACCTGTGTCATGTCAAGCACCCACAAAGTGGCTGAGACACCCTGGAACTGTGGGCCTTTTTCTCTGTCTAAATTTGCATGCCCAAAGTCTATCTTCCCATTTAAACAGGCAGACCTTTTCCAAAGGCAAATAGCCTCAGTTAAAAGTGCTGATCGTTTCCAGGAGCAGAACAGGCAGAAAAGGAGAATTTAACTCTCTCCTGCCCTTCCGAGATGCTGAGGAAAGTCCATCCTCTGAAGGTGCTGTTTCCATTAGAAGAAACTCCCATGGCACCAATGCAATTTGCATGTTTTAAAAAGCAACACTGCCTTTCAAATGGAAATATGCACTTAATGTCATTTCCACTTTGGTCCAAAGGAAACCCATCTTCAGCTCGTCATGTATGGACTGGACTGGGATCTGAACTGGATTGGGGTGAATGTCTTATCGTATAAATGGGACAGAGGAACCACAGAGCCTCCAGCACAATGGGGCAAGGTAAAGACAGCATCGGCTTGGCTGATGCATCCCTTGCCAAAAAAAAAAAAAAAAAAAAGGAAAGAAAAGAGAAAAAGCAATAGCAGAGCAGACAAAAACCATCTGCAAACAGGTATAAAAAAGAAGCAAAATAATGCAAGGTGGTTTTATTTTCTTACCTGGCCGTGTTTGTGCACACACAGAAACTTTTGCAGTGCAACTTGAACCCTGCAAAAGCCAGTGTGGTGTCGCCGTTTGCCTTGGGGAGGGTTGGGTGTTTCCAGATGAGGCTTTTATCATGCCGTCATCACTTTGCCGGCAAATTTATTTATTCATGTAGATTTTTTTTGGTATCCTGCCCTTTATAGTGTCTCAAATGGAGATGCCTCGCACTCCTAACCCACCCATGTTTTCCCACAGTTTCTTGCTGCAGAAGGTGTGCTGAGAAGAAAAAGACAGGAGAGGTGCGCAGTACCTGCTGAGTGATAAACAGGAGGGAAGTCCTTTGAGAAATGATTGAGGGGTCTGGGAATGTTTAACCCAGAGAGGAATGAACAGTCACAAAGAAGACAACCACAACCTGCTCCCTGTCGTCTAAGGTTGTGGGGACCTTTTCTGCTAAAGGATTTTAACCCACCACTCTCCGAGGCTTCTGTTTCAGGGTTCTTTGCAGAATTTACATCAGCTCCTTCCTCCCTCACCCCTGCTTTTCTTTCTCTGCCTTTCTGTATGTTCCATTACACAACCACTAGATGGCACTATGGTGCACTGGAATTACACAACTGTATGAGAGTCCCTCCTTATTCGGATAATACTAGTGTCTCCTCCAGCCATGGAAATGGAGGACGTTGTGTAAGCACCACAAAACTTCTGTGAGTGAAGAATCACAAAATAAAGGCCTTGCGAAATGTTGTCTTGGGACACGAAATAACAGGCTTAAGTTACAGAAAGGTTACAGATTTCTGTTGAAGTGCATAGAAAACTTCTGAAAGGCTGAGCAGCCAGAAAATGGAACCAACTGCGCATGAGAGTGGGGACTCTCCATCACTGGAGGTATTCAAGGAAAGACTGGACGGCCCTCTATCGCAGGTGCTTCGAAATGGGTTCCTGCACTGAGGAGGGAGGTGGACTTGATGGTCTAAACCAGGGATGGGAAGGTCAGACCAAAGGTTGACTCTCTGGCACTCGCCAGATTTCCTTCCCATGCTCAGTCCTGGCTGGGAAGTGAACCGAGCGGAGATCAAATGCATAATTCTTTGTGCAAAACAAGCAAAGTGGGTAATTCTTTGCACAAGATACCCAAAATGCACAACTCTTTGAGCAAAGTGTGCAAAGCCCACAATCACATATGTGGTAGCAGGGCTCCACTTGAACTCAAGAGCTGGAAGGCTTGGAGTGAATTAGAAAAGAGAGGATGCAGGCTGGAGTCTGGGGGGCCGAGCCGAGGCAATCCGAGGGACGCCCACCCCCAAAATCCCTATTCCAAGCAGCTCCTTTCAATTCTAGGATTGGTACTGCTAGGAGCCACCCATCTGGAAGCCCCCAGTTTTGAGGAGCCCTGTGGCTCCTTTGGGTGGTTGCTGAAGGACAATACCTGCAGGCGATTCTAAGACATCAGCATCCCACACCTGGGCCATGCAAGATACCTCCGTCCCACTTGGACACCTGATCCAGGAAGGAAACTCTGAGGAATCTCATTAGGGAAAAGAACGGCCGTCTGCAGAACAGTTCCCGTAACCCACATTGTCTAATGTTGCTTTCCCAGCAACAGAAAATCGTTGTCAGTTTTGTCTAAATTTAGCTAAAACTCTCCCTAAATGTCATTTCATGGTTCCCAGATTCTTAGTCAAACAACAAGAATATCAAAAAAGACCCTGCTGTGGTGGGGACATGTTGACAAGGTTGGCATTTCGAAAGTCTGGCCAGCAGAGAAGCCATCAGGAAGGAAAAGCTGATCGAGCCGAGGCGTGTGGGGCGGCTCCCCCGCTGTCCCGGCCCGTCAATCCATGTGCAGTCCCAGATTATCTCTGGGTTTTTAATGAGTTGCTGAAATCTCTGTCTTCAGCCCAAAGTCCTACTTCTGAGTAGGCCTGCATAAAATTATGTCGTTAGCTTGAGATGGCTGACTCGTGTTCCAAGGAAGCAAGGGGGGATAGATGGGGGTGGGGGGCTAAATATTCTGCACGCGCACATTTGCACACCTGTACACACTTCTGTGCAACCATCCCTCCTCCACGGCACTGTAGGGAGATCAAGGAGCAGGAGAAAACTAAAAATGTCCATGGATGGCCTTACCTTCAAATATTAGATGGCCAAGCAGATCTGTCTGTCTGTCTGTCTGTCTCTTCTTCTCTTTCTCTTTCCCCCTGGCCCTCCACCTGCAAAGTCTTCAGCACCCCAGACAATGCTGCTGCAAAATACAGGGAATTAAGGAGCATCAGCAAGGGGGCAAGCATGCCCTTGACCACCTGATATTTAGGAATAAGCGGATTCCCAGAATTCATCCACTCTGAAAAGTTTAAGCCAATTTGGAGAAAGGGCTTTCATATATACACCTTTATGAAAGTCGCTGGGCGGAATTGTGGCCCTGCACTCAATTTAAAACAACTGAGATCTGCTGATGGAGGGACTTGTTCTTTCACTGTAGCCACGAGAGCCGCTTCTTCCGCGCAACCCATCCACCGCCACCCCCAACACACCTCTGTACATGTGCAGGAGCTGCTGCTGTTCAACAGGATGAAAAGTTTTTGGTGCGCACTGCCTTTTGCTTGCGCCTTTGCAACTTTTTTTTAAGCTGGCCTGGGTGAAGGTTTCTCCCCCGCTCCCCTTTCCATCAGGGTCTTCATGACCTTTGCTACAGAGGACTGATAGAGCTGCTCTGGGGGCCGAGCGGGAGATCGATCCCCTAATATATTTCAAAAGACAGATTCGGCTTGTGCTGGTAGGGTGAGCTCTGAATTGAATGTGGGCGTTTGGGGAGATTGAACTGAACTCTAGAGCTGGGAAACAGCTTTCCCCATGTTTGGAAGGTTGCCCGGTGCGCAGCTGAAACACAGCACATCCCTGCCTTTTTCCATATCTTGTGGCCATGGAGGCTAGTGCATCATTGTGAACAATGCACAATGGGATTTGAAAATGAAATTAATAGCAGCAGCAGCAGTAATGTCAGCAGTAATGTCGTGTATACATGCTGGATTTTATTCCAGGCATTCAGGAGCTGTCCCTGGTGCTGAACCCCAGCCCTCATCTCTTTGGCACTGTGGATTGGCCCTTAAAAGTCCAGGCTGGCGTTGCAACTACCAGCTCCCCTGCTCATGGAGAGACCCGAGGAGTTCCTTCTGGCTTGGGATTCATAGAAAGTCATTGGCCAAGACATCGTGTGTCTTTTGCTCGGACTTCTCCGAACTGCAGCTTAGAGAAAGAGCCCAAAGCACACCAGGTCGTGGAAGCCCGCTTTAGAAGTGACAACAGGAGAGGAAAAAACAGCCATTTCCAGCACACCAAAATCCTCTAAACTCATTCCACGCTGCTCTCATTTTCATTCTACTTTTCAGCTCATTCAGGCAAGAAAAGCATGTATTTTGGCCAGTTCAAATGCACCCTTCCATGTGTATTTTTCCAAAGAGTACACTTTTCCTCTATGGACCAAAGCATAAAAACGGGCTTTTTTCAAATGCAGTCACAATCCTCACAAATGTGCTAATATTTCTCAGCAGAAATCTACCCCTTGTGCATGTGCTTGGCCCATTTTTGGCTGATCTGCCAACATAAAGGAAAGCCTTGAACATCACTAAGTCCTTTTGGAGGAGCCCCGTCTTCCTCGGTGTAATACTGCCACCATCTGTACAGAGATACCAAAAACCATCCCTCCGGATAACAATACTTAAATTCCTGTTTAGGCTTCCCTGAGCCTTATTCATCAGTCCACCTGGGCTTTCTCTCCAATACTAGCAAGGGGAAGGTGCCATCCACACAACCTGATTAATCCAGGAGCATTTAAAGGACGTGTGAGACTGTCTCTCCTCAATCTCAGAGGGGAAGTGGTTATGCACAGGAGCCTTGGGGGAATACATATGCTTGGGAAGATCCGGGGAAGGTTTCCTCCTTCGATCATGCACATCCCACCACAGCTGTTTTCCCAAATTGTGGGACCTTTAATCAAACTGACACTCCCCACCTACCCCAAATAAATAGGAAAATATATATTCGACAGTGCAAACCTATGCATGTTGAGATTTTTTGATAAACAGCTTGGGTCCTGGTTACCTGAAGGAGCGCTTACATCCATATATGCCTGCCTGCCCCCTGAGATCTGCGGGAGAGGCCCTTCTCTGGGAACCCTCCGTGAAAGAAATTAGGAGGGTAGGTATTCAGAGGAGGGCTTTCTCTGCGGTGGCGCCCAATCTATGGAATGAGCTCCCCAGTGAGGTCCGCCTGGCGCTGTCATTATTTGTTTTTCGGCGCCAGGTGAAGACCTTTTTATTTAAGCATCATTTTAATTGTTAACAGTATTTGCTTATTTATCTGGCCAGGGCGACTTCTTTTATATTGTTATTTATTTTATATTGTTATTTTTATATTCTTATTTTTGTATTTTATTTTATGTTGTGAGCCGCCCCGAGGCTTCAGTGAATGGGGTGGCATAGAAATGTTTAAATAAATAAATAAATAAATAATTTTTCTCTTTTTTTCAACCACAATTCCCAGCTATTCTGCAACCAGCAGTGGGGGAAACCTTTCCTAGTACACCTGGGACTGTCTTGATTCCAGCACTTTTCAGAAACAGAGATCAGGAAAGCAACTCTAAGACGCATCCTTCCTTCGTTTGCATTTTGCATTGCAAATTTTCATTTGCTCCCTTCCATATCTGCAAAGAGCATTGTTCTTGAGATTTTGAAACAATGCATATATATTTAAATTTCATTCAATGCTGCAATTCCAGCTGGGCAGAGGAGGTCTAGCCCCCTTACTTTCTGTGATGCCCCCAAAGCTATTATTTTCCAGAGGGACCCTAGAGGAAATAGGGGAGGGAGCCAGGGGTTGGGGCTCATGGACTTCGCTAAGAGACACCTCCCCCTTCCCTTCCTTTCATCTTTCGAGCTCTGAGTTAATTGATCAGTTGAAAAATAGACAATTTATCAAGTAGCACTGACTGAATTGACAGAAAGCTCTAGTTTTTAATGTGTCTCACTACATGAAGAGGAAGGAAGGACGGAAGGACGAAGGGCAGGTAGGCAAGGTCTATGTTAAGGAAGTTCAGCGCATGTAATAACTTCCATTTTGGATGTCTTCCTATTGCGTTTAAAAGCAGACAATGGATGGAACTGCAGCTTTTGTCCCACCAATGGCTGCCAGCAAGAACGGCCGCCCTGTATTTCCTCATCTCTGCTGTGTAAGGGAAACTCACAACGCAAAAAAGATTCCACCAGCTTCCGAGAAGGAAGATGGGAGCAGTTGGGGATGTTTAGACAGGTGACAAGATGATTAAGGGTGCAATCCTAGGCAAGTTTGGAAGGAAAAAAGACTGACTGGGGCGAAGTCTGGCTTTTTTCTGCCTAAATGTGTATAGGATTCTATCAATGTGGTGTAATGGTTAGGGGACTCGGAGGATCAGGGTTCCAGTCCCCACTCAGCCATGGATGCAAGGGGTGGCTTTGGGCCAGGCATGAGCTCTCAGACCAGCCTTCCTCACAGGGTTGTTGCTGTGAGGGTGAGATTGAGAATAGGAGGAAAATTGTGTCAGCTGCCCCGAGTCCTTTGGAAGGAAAAAAGACAGGGGTTAAATATAATACATAAATAAATAAATTGGTACAGTGGTGTTCTGCCCCCCAGTCGTAGAATTGTCTCCCCACGGAGGCCAATGTGGCACCAACATTGTAATCTTTTTGGTGTCAGGTCGAAACAGCCCCTCTATTCCCAGGCATTTAATGGCACATGACGGGTTATGTCTGCAATGTTTTAATTAGGCCTGGTTTTTAATGGAACTGTTTTAGATGCAAGTCTGTTTTATATTTTTGTATGTTGGATTGTTTAGCTGTTTTAAATTCGTACACTGGAATGTTATATTGTGCTTTACTGTATTTGTATTTTTACTGTAACTTTTGTGTTTGATTAATTGTTGTGGACTGCCTAGAGAGCTTTGGCTTTTGGGAGGTATAGAAATAAACAAACAAACTGCTGTGTCCCTTTAGAAGAGATGGAAGAGCATCTTCACATTTCTGAAGGGCTGGTACAGGTACGGCCGAGCGAATTGTTTTCCTTCGCTCTGCACCAAGAGGTTCGACTCACAAGAAAGAGGATTTTGGCTACACATTAGCCAGACCTTCTTGGTGGTACAAGCTGAGGAAGAGACAGTCTCAAAGGTGCTGGATTCTTCTTTGTTAGAGATTCTAAAACAGAGGATAAATGGCCTGCCTTTCAGAGATGCCGCAGAGGTAAATTTCCTGTATTAGCAAGGAGTCAGAGTACCTCTTCTTTGTTGTTTGACCTGACTGTTCCCAGTGCCCTCCACATTTTTCCCCATTCCCAAATCTCGCCTCTCAGGAAAGTGGGAAAGTATGAACTACCTGATTTAGGGGAGCCAGTAATTTTGACAGGCACCCTCATGGGGTTCCTTTCTGATTAGGGTTTTTGATAGGGATACATGCATAGGCTTATGTCTCTTCCCCGCCCCCCAAAAAATGAAAAAAGAAAAGAAAAAGAGGGGAGAAAAACCTTTTAAAAAATTCTGATTAGCTCTGCCGAAAACCTGGTTATAAAAGGAAGCATCAGTTTTGATGGCCATCAAATTTCTGTTCTCCATGCATAGTGTCGAACTTGCTTCCACCTTTCTGAGCACACACAATCTTTCAAAAGGATGGAAAAAGGTATAGGACACTGACAAGGGCTTCAATTTTATTTTAACTGACATTTGAAATGTCATTGGGCTACAAGTCCCATCTTCCAGCATGGGGTGAAGGGGATGCAGTCTAATTCATCCAGTGATGGGCAACAGCTTGAGAAAGTCTGAGTTAGGCCATATTTAACACACAAAAGATTTTATACCACACAAGGAGCACTGGGACAAACAAGGACAGGTAGCTCTCCCTTTGAAAATATAATGCGCCCTGGACAAATGCATTAGTGAACATTGGTTAAAGGCTCCGAACGGTGGAGCAAAGTTTGTGTTAGCTTCTGAACAGAGCTGAGCCAGGACCGTGTCGGTAAGCTTGTCGCCGCCGTATGGGAACAATAAAGTTAAGAACTCATTGATCATTTGGCCACCCAATATTCGTTTCGAGGCTGCTCCACACTCCACTTCTTGGGGTTGACTGCAGAATGGCGATGGAGCATTTCAAGAGATAACACATTTTGTCTGAGGAAGGGGATGCCGAGAAATTCAGCAGGAATTCTTCACAATGGTTACACTTTCAAGGACTGAGAAGTCCTGTTACTCGGTCTGCGCTGAGAGGTAAAATGAATCCACAATTCAGTCCCTTCAAGTCCTTGGTTTATGATAAACATAGCCTTAAAGGGATTATTGTCTCCGCGATATAATTCATGGTTACCAGTGAAAATAAATTATGGAAACGGTTTCAAAGTCAGACCTCCATTTCTAAACTGAGTGAGGCAGAAGGAAGAAATGTACCCAGCACAAGACTGTTCAGGTCTACTCAGAAGCAAGCTCCTCTGAGCGCAGAAGGATTCAGCCCCAGGTAAATTTGAACAGAATTTTAGTGCGACAGACCAGCATTTTCTCTTCTGTACAACTATTAAAAAAAACAAAAACCCAATGCATTACGCCAATGGTAGTTTACTTAATATTGGTGGAGGAAAAATCTTTTGTAAGGAAGAGATCACAAGGAAAATTCAGGAGTAATTTTAGACCCAATAGAAATGTGAAAGCTTAGGAAAAATTTTCTAGGGGAAAAAACAACAGAAAAAGTCAGGAATAAGAAATCCACACATACGCAAGCATGCGTACTCTCTCTCTCTCTCTCTTTACATCCAATCGACAAAACATGTCCCTGGAAAAAACCAGAAAAGATGAAAATATTTTTTTAAATTTTAAATCTATGTTATGTTGTTACATTTTTTCTGTTTGTTTTTCCCCTAGGCTTTCATATCACTAGAAAAAGGCCTTCGTATTTTCTGTATGCATTGCCGTTTTTAAATATTAATTAATGCATATTATTATATCTTTTGAAAAGTTCTCACCAGCCTGCGCTAAAAGCGTGCTTTCCAGTGTATGCATTCATTATATCAGTCTTCGGTTACTCACAGAAAACGTATTGATCAGTACCTGTTACACAGAAAGACGGGCACGATCCACACAACAAGCGTGCAGGAAGGAGACGACGTGCGAGGAGAAGGCAGGAGCAGAATCCTGCATGTGTGTCAGTGTACATGAACAGAGCAGAGGGTCTAAAAAGATCATTAGCGGATGTTGCCAGGTGACGATTCTGCATTTTAAGAGGTCCAAAGAAAGGACATCTCCCACTGACCACAGCAAAACAGAACATGAATGTTGGCCATACCCAGCGAATTGAGCTGTGCATTACTGCCAGCATGGAAGGGGTGCTCCATTTAGATTCCAGGTCAATTAATGTTGGACGGGTTTGTGAAGAGAGGGAAGGCCATGATCACGGCAAGTTGGTAGCTGAAATCCCAGGGTGAGCCGGGAGCCAATATGTCAACTGCGTGTTCAGGGAGTGATGTGTTTACATGAACACACGGCAGAAGCCCACGGTCTGGTAAGCACTGCAAACAAGTCTTGTAACCCCCAGTGGCTTTTCGCCTGGCACTATAATAACCCCTCTGTGCAGAGCATCAGGGCCCAAAGCAGCGATTGAAAGGGACAGGATGGGAGGATCCGAGCCGTCTGCTCTCAAGGTGACCTTTTTTCTTTTTGCTGGAAGCTGGGAACTTCTTGACATAATGGCCAGCTGCAAATTCCTTACGTCCATGAAGCTGAGCAAGGAAGACAGAGGGGGATGCATGGCCAGGTTCCATCCCAACGTTCTCCATCCATCCCACAGCTTTCTCTGCCCCACTCTTGGAGGCAACAGGGAGATTTCGGGGTGACTTGACTAAGGAACGACCGCCGCCACCCAGTGCTGTTCCTCTTCCACTAAGCTTTGCCCTGCTCCTTTCTTTACCAGCTTCCAAAATCATTAGAACTTCGGAAGCGCTTGCTGAATTAGAGCAAAGGCCCATCTCTCCCACCACTCTGTCAATGCAGTGGCCAACCAGCTGCCCCCAGAAAGGCCCGCAAGCAGGGCCCAAGGGGAACAGCACCCTCCCCGTGCTTGGCCTTCATCTGGTAGATTGGGACCCACAGCTGGGTTGCAGGCCAACCGAAGTGGGTCGGAGCAGTGGCTCCACTTCTGTGTTCCTCCAACCATTTCCCATCCCGGGTGTTTCTCTTTTCACCGGGTCATTTTGGCTGTTTTAGTTTCATCTTTAATGCCGCTTTGATTTTAGAATATTTGAATTGTATGTTATGGATTAATTTTAAAGCATTCTTTCAAACTGCCCAGAAAGCCTTGAAATTCTTCTTCTTCCTCCTCTTCCTCTTCATCATCATCATCATCATCATCATCCTAGATTAGGCCATGTCACAGGTCCACCTGGAGGACACTGTTGTGTGACTACAGAGTGGCCACACAAGCACTGCCTTCTATCACAGGGGTGCACAAGATTTGTTCCCAAGGGCCTCATGCGATGTGGGTTGTGTGTGTGTGTGTCTGCTCAAACATCCCAAAGATAACTCTTCTGTCACTGCTGGTGGTGGTAAAAGAAGAGCGGTTTGTGCTGAGATCCTTAAAGGAGGGAATGGAGCATACAGGGAGCTGAGAAATCGGTGAGGGGAATTCAGCCGCAGTGGAAAATCAGCGCTCCTTGGGGGATCGCAGAAAAGGCCTTGATGGGCTTCCTGCACCCGCCAGCAGCACGTTGTGTATCCCTGTAATGTTGGAATCCTGCTCTGCTCTGCCTCTTAAATGCTTCCAATATCTCTTCCCAAAAATTGCTGCACAGAATCCATCATCTAGAGAGAAGCCTTGGATGCAACCACATCTGCTTCGACTTCTCATGCAGGGACTCACGATCCAACAGTTTAAATCCGGCATCTCTCAGGCTACAATGCCGACCCAGCACAGGGAACAAAGGCAGAGCAACGGGGGTACAGTGGCACCTGGGAATAGCCCACTGGAGCAGAGTCCAGCAGAAAGAAGATCTCCAGATGTTTGGGACATACCCTCCCACCCACCACTACCTGCTTGACCAAGGGGCCAAGCGGCCGGAGATCTACCTTCTGCAGGACAGAGCCGGGGGAGAAAGTTACAAGACCTCCTTTGCCACCTACAGTGCCCAGCTAAAGCCGCTCAAATTTCCCACAGTGATCAAAGACCCACTGCTGGACAATGAAGCTTCCCTCTTGCAAGGCTTCGGTGTGAGGCCAGCACTGAAAAAGGTGTTGGCCAGAGCGGAAACTTGCAGGCACCAAGACAGGAACCAAACCTACCAGTAAACATGGGGGGAGGGGGGTGTCTACCTCCCTGTCCGCTCTAGCAGCACCTGTATAGGATCTAGTAATGTGACGTCAAATCTCAGGTGTTTGTACAGCTGCCTGCCTTCCGGCTGGATGCAAGCCAGTTTTTCCCAGCAGTGCTGTACTACATCCTGGGTGTAAGGAACAGGATAGTCCTTAGGCAAACGGGAAGGGGAAGAGGAGGGACACAACTTGGACACCAAAAAATGCAGTATTTAAAATAAAATTCAGAAACTCTTCTGTCCATGATCCAGAGGTGCTTGACTCTTTCATTTGCAGCCCCAAATCTCTGGGGGGGGGGGGTGTCGCCCCACTGCACTTGCTGAAATCAAGGCGTGGGGCCCTTCCGCTCTCTGTCGGATTAGCTGGCGCGTTGCCCACGTGCGCTTCACCTCCTGCTGCCTCCAAACTTTCTGCCTGGGTTGTTCCATTTCCCGCTCCTCAGATCAAATGCCTTCCTCTCCTCTGCCCAGGCCTCCCCTTCTACAAATAGGGGTGTCCTTAGGAGACAGGGTCTTTTAAAGGGTTAGGGCACGTGTAAATCAGCATATGTGGATCCGAAGGGGTCTGTCTGACCAGTCTGAGCCCGAGAACTTTTCGGTTGCGAGCTGCACCCTGCAACGGCCTCGAGACAGCTGCACTGAAACAAAGGGATTTCGGACAGATCTGGAGAGATCTCGCACAACATGAGCAAGGGCGAAAGTGCATGCTTCCCCCACTACCGGCATGAAGCACCTCGCCAGTGCAACCTGGTCTGTGATCTCACCGAGAACGTCTGTGTTTCGTGAAGAGCCACTGTGCATAAGGTAATAGCATGGACTGCATTTCTGAATTTGAATTCTGCCTGAGACTGTCTGCTTATTTATTTATTTAAAACATTTTTATGCCGCCCCCATTGCAACAAAGCCTCGGGGCAGCTCGCAACAAGAACAAAATTATACAATAAAAATATTAAAACCCGGTGCATCTCGGCTTAAAAGATTTAAAATCCTACAAATAACCAATCAATTAACACTTAAAATAAATAAAAAGCTCGTAGCCTGTTTGCAGCTCCCTCTGCACCAGCCCTGTGCAGATGTACCTGTAAGGTACGGGGTTACACTTTCTGCATATGGTAAGTGGACCCTGGTCCGTGGAAACTTAGTCTTTGAGATGTGGTGATTCCAGGCAGAGAGTTCTGTGAGCTACACTGATGGCGCTGTCCTGTGCCTTATTCCATTTTTCCTCCTTCGCAGATTTATCGTTTTTATGTTAGGAAAAAGGATGGAAGAAGTGGTAGAAAAATATAGTAGGGGCACAAGTGGAGAACAATTGCATCCAGAGCCCCTGTAAAATTCACTGCGAGGCAATTGCAGGATAAAAGCCTTGCTTGGAAAAACCTGATTTCGCCCGTGCTGGCTTCACTTGCCTTCCCATTGTTAATCGTCGCTTGCTGTCGCAGGTTGGCTAGGCTCGGGAAAAACTGTGCTCTTTTGATTCTTGGTATGGCTGGTATGTTTAATTTATATCCTGTCTGTCTGGCAAAAATTGCACTCAGGATAGATATCGATAATATGATACAGGTAAAAAATGAAGTCTTAATCAAAGCGCAACTGCACTAAAACAACCAGCAATTTTGTGTGCGATTTATCAATTGTAAAAGATCTTTTTACAAGCAACAATTTTAACATTTCTTAGCACGTACATGCATAATCCTTTTAACACTTATAAACTGGATGAGCAAGTCACTCATCACTTATTGTAGTTTGGTGATGTATCATATGCGTTGCATCGCCCACGTATCAGCTTATTTAAAACAATATAAAAACAGATCCATCAATTCAAAACACAATTAAAAACACATCAATAAAATAAATAATTCATCATTATTCATTATTGCTGTGGTTTTTTAAACCAGCTCTCCGCTTTGAAATGATCTGCTGTTTTTTTAGAATTGTTTCATTTGCTGTCTTAACGAATCTCTGATTTTTTAAAATGACGGTGCGGTTTGTGCTTCTTCATTTGGTTTTTATCTTGTGCATTGCGCAGGGAAGGTAACTGATAAAAGACTGAATGAAAAAGACAGCGAGGTGGAGGAAAATAATGGCGTACAGGGAAGAGGATGGGGAGAAGGCACAGTAGGGTAAAACAAAGCACGCACTTGACTTAACACACGGTCCCGATCCCAGGGAGGCTGTTGACTTTGGGGTGGGGCTGCTTCACCATTGCAGCTTTTCTTTTGAGCCTTGCAGACACTTTCAAAGGTGTCCCATTGTGATAAACCTACTGAGGGTGGGTAGAGTTCAGCACTGTGAATAGATTCGATAAAGCTCAACATAAAAGCCACAGTGAGTGAGGAACCCCGTTGACATAGGAATCAAAGGCCTCATCCACCCAGCCCAGCACCTAGTCAAACAGGAATTGACTACAGGGTTTAAACTGCCGGGTGGGGATTATATAGGGGGAGCTGCAACAGCACCCCATCATGACCAGATTCTTCCGTGCTAATGACACCCACACCCAGAGTTCACATTGGCTTCACAGAGCAATGTGGGTGTTACAGAGTAAATATGCATTTCCCTCACAGTTGTTGAATTTGGCCCAGAAAAGTTGTTGGGGAGAAGGCGTTAAGAGAACAAGAAATATGATACATATGGCAAATACACATTTTTAAAGGGCATTCAATTATGGGATGCACTTATCACACAAAGAGCAAAGATTAATGCTACAGTTTCCCTCTTCTGCTCCTCATGGCGCCTAGATGCTTTTGCAGCTTTTTTCGCCATGGCTTCTGAACTTGCCGAGCCATATTTTTTCCCAGCTGCGCCTCAGTTTTCCCCAGTCTCCCGTTCCATGGCCAGACCTAGGACAGGATGGCAGCTATCGAGAAGTAGAATCACACTATAAGACGAGTTTCCATCGTCCTTAGACTGGGACCATCGGTAGCCCAAAATGCGACGCCCTTGGTGCCCTGCAGGAGGAACAGGGGGCGAAGGGGATGGACGGTCAGGCCCAAGGCCTGGCCAGCCACGGCTCGCGACAACCCCCTCGTGCCGCGACATCGCCTGCGGGTGGGGGCAACGTGGAAGCTGATCGTTTCAGACGGGCCTCCCGGGGCCATCAGCAATGTCGCGGCACGTTGTGGTCATGCCACTCAGGGCCTCAGGCAAGCCGCAGCTTCCCAGTCCTCGCCAAGAAAGAGATACTTTCAGGGTGAGCAAGCGGGCACAGGAAGGGCGGGCTGCAGCGCGCGGGGGGCTGGAGGCGGTCGCGGGTGGCGCATGCGCCTTTTCTCCTGGCAGCATCGACGGAGCAACTGCTCTCTCGCCCCTCTGAAGGCCTGTGGAAGATGCTGGCCGTTTCAGCTGGGCATGGCCACATCGCCACAGAGCGGGCATTGGTCTGCATAACTTTTGCCCATGCAAATTTGCACATTTGGGGCAAATTTAGAAATAACAACCCAAAGTACAATAGAAATAGAATACCTTTCACGGGAGTGGATTCAGGAGTGGGGGGAACCTGTGACCTTGGAGCCCCTCTGCTCTCCCATCTTAGGTTCATGACACCGGATTGGACTGGGCAGTCCTTCAAAGAGAGGATCATCCACTCACAGCCATAGAGGCCTAACCTCTGAGACGCAGGACCCTGGCCACCCTAGACCTTGGGAAGGCTTCCCGTTCTGGCTGGCTTCCTTTCTGGCCCCACAGCTGACCTGCACACATTGAGGGGTTCCTCTATTCCCCTCCTGCCTCCCACTGAGCGGGAAGAGCCCTTGCCGAGAGATTCCGCTGAAAACTTAGACCATTTCCCCACGAGCAGCTGATAAAGTAGTGAACTTGTTCCTGAACTGTGCTCTGGGTAAAAAGGCTGCCTGACTGAAGGCACATTTCTCTTTGTTGGTCAAAACAAAATCTCAGCACTTACAGAATTTGCACAGCAAAGGAAATGTAGCCTAGGACATTCTGAGGCCTAGATGTCCTTCTGACACGTTACATTAACCCATGGTTTATTTAACCTGTGGTTAACCTATTACTGTTGCCCTGTACAGGATGTGGCTGGAGTATGATTAAACAAACCATGATTGTTTGTTCCTCTTGTCCTTAGCCTGCTCCTTCCCTGTATTCCAAATCCCTTTGCAGCACTATCGTAAAGTGGGTTTCAGAAATCAACAATCCATAACAGGGGTTAGTATTAAGCACAAATCCATCCTTTGGACATGCGTTTTGTCACTGTTATGGATTTTGGACTTTGAAAATTCTCATCAACCTATATGGCTGTGAAAGTTGGACCATAGGGAAGACTGAGTGCCGAAGAATTGAGGCCTTTGAATTGTGGTGCTGGAGGAGACTCCTGCGAGTCCCTTGGACCGCCAGGTGATCAAACCGGTCAGTCGTAGAGGAGATCAACCCTGACTGCTCTTTAGAAGGCCAGATCCTGAAGATGAAACTCAAATACTTTGGCCACCTAGTGAGAAGGAAGGACTCCCTGGAGAAGAGCCCGATGCTGGGAACAATAGATGGCAAAAGAAGAAGGGGACGGCAGAGGATGAGGTGGCTGGATGGGGTCACTGGGGCAGTTGGTGTGAGCTTGAGTGGACTC
>NW_025335727.1:679837-816663 GCF_004798865.1 Varanus komodoensis | reverse complement strand
TACTTTGGCCACCTAATGAGAAGGAAGGAATCCCTGGAGAAGAGCCCGATGCTGGGAACAATAGATGGCAAAAGAAGAAGGGGACGGCAGAGGATGAGGTGGCTGGATGGGGTCACTGGGGCAGTTGGTGTGAGCTTGAGTGGACTCCGGGGGATGGTGGACAGAAAGGCCTGGAGGAGTGTTGTCCATGCGATCGGACACGACTTTGCTAAACAACAACAACAAATAGCCAATATTCCCTTCCTGGGCAAGGGGATCGAGCAGGCTGTGGCCAAGGAGGAAATGGATTATCTAGATCCATTTCAACTGGGCTTTAGGCCTGGTTTTGGAACAGAAGCTCCCTTGGTTGCCCTTGGTTTGCCCAGTAAACTGGAGCTCAGTCTGGACAAGACAGAGGTTCGGTTGGAGGGCACCTTGTCTGTCCAACTGGGAAATTTTCAACCAATCCAGGACAGGGTTGTGCTCCCCTTAAAGGATAAGGGTTGCGGCTGGCGGGTGCTCCTGAATCCTCAGGTGGCCTCAGCGCACCTCTTCTCAGCTTAGGGTGATTTTCCAGAGCCTTGCCTCAGTTATCCTCTCTCCTGGATCACTGTGACACACTCTATGTTGGCCTAAGATTCTTCAGTTAATCCAAAACAGATCAGTGCAGTTCCTAACTAGCACCGGTCCTAGAGAACACATCACGCCGGCCCTCTGCCGATTGTGTTGGCTGCTTGCTACTGCCGGGGCCCAATTCAATGTGCTTGTGCTAACATATAAAGCCTTAAACGGCTTGGGACCGGGATATCTAAAGGAACACCTGTCTCCATATATCCCTGCCAGGTCATCAAGGGAGGCCCTCCCTCATGAATGCTCCCCATGAGGTGAGGGGGGAGTCGGTGAGGAAAACGGCCTTCTCTGCCTTCGCCCCTCACCTTTGGGATTCCCAGCTGGCACCCACTTTATCCTGCTTTCGACGCTGAGTCAAGACTTTTTATTTAGTATCTGATTTTCGATTGGATTATTGGTTTGCTGCTGGTTTACTGTTTTATTGTTTACTGTTTTATTGGTTATTGTTATTGGTCATATTGTGTTGCCTTCTTCCTCATTAGGAAGGAATGAGTTGCATTGTATTTACATTATATAATGTAAATACAATACATCTCATAATGTGTATATGAGATGCATAACACAATTATGGTGAGATGCATTGTATTTACACTATATAATGTTAGATTATTTATTAGATTTCATTGGCCAAAACGGCTATCAGGGTGGATTACAAAATATAATATATAATAATAACAATATACATAATAAAACAAGATATAAAAATATATCTTGTTTTATAGAAATGTTTTAATAAATAAATAAATAAATAAATAGCATATGTGTTACAACGGTAAAATCACAACACAGGAAAAAATCCCACACTAAAAGCATGCAACAACATCAGTTCTTAAGCCAATAAAAAGGCACAGTAGCACAAAATATAATAAATACCATAACAACTTTTAAAAATACCTTAAGGATTGAAATATTGAGTAAATAAAAACGTCTTTGCTTGGGGCCAAAAAGAAGAGAGAGGATGTGCCAGGCAAACCTCTTTGCGGAGCTGATTCCTGAGTCGGGCTGCCACGATCAAGATGGCCCTTCTTGTATCCACCCTCCTCATTTCCTTCAGAGAAGGCTCTCTCAGAAGGATCTCAGAGGACAGTCTTGGGGCCCATATAGGCATGTGGGGAAAGAAGTGCTCCTTTAGATAACCTGGCCCCAAGCCACTTAGGGCTTTAGATATTACTGCTAACACTTTGACTTGTGCCTGGATTTCATTTGGTAGCCAATGAAATCGATAGTGGACTAGGCATGATATGTTTGCATCGGCCTCACTGCCCTATTCTGGACCAATGAAATAGCCATTATTTCTAAATTTGCCTTTATGCAGATAAAGATGCACGAACCTTAGCAGCCCCAAAGTGCCTGTGGGGCCGGAGAGTTGCACGGGGCAAGGGGAAACCCACCAAAGCCATTCCATGGGGATCCAGCAGCTCCCAGACGGATTCCCAGTGGGGGAACTGAGCCAGCAGAGCACCGCCATCTAACTCGGCATGTGCGGGCGCGCAGAAGAGAGGCGGGAGGGATCGTGCCAAAAGGAGGATTTTGAGAGGCAGTGGCAATTCATGTCCAGATGGATTAAACGCAGGGGGAGTCTAAGCCGAGCCAACCCATCCTACCACGTGGCAATGAGGCATCCTGATGGCGACCTCTCCGTGAACCTGAACTCCATTAGCTGCAGGGGCAGATTCCCCGCTCCGGGGTCTCAAAACGCCTTCCATTCCATCCTGAGCCCAAACCCCCACACGCTTCCAATGCAGGCTTCCACTCCCGGACTCCTTCAAGCGCAGATGCCGTCTTGCCCGTGCCCACTTCCCAACAAGTGGAGAGCCATTAGCATGCGTCATGCCTTAGGGCCGAGGAGGGGGACAACTGGGGGCCATCAGAGTGGGGGATCAGAGTCGGAAAGACACGCTGTGGCTGTGAGACAGGCTTGCGAGGCGGGCGGACGATCGGGGAGCAAAACGCTCCTCGGCCTCCTTCCGAACCCCAATAGCAGCTGTGGCAGCTGGATCCACACACACGTTATTTAGGCTGCCCAGAGAGGGGGCTTGGAGGGGCATCAGCACGGCGTTCCCATCGGGACACTCCGGACTGACAGGAGGTTGGCGCACGATATCGGTGGGGAGGTTTTCCATAGGTTGCAGCCACGCTGTTTCTGACTAAGCCATAGACACCGGGGCCGTCGGGGGGCAGGCAGTGGCCAGGTGAGACCCAAAGCCAGTCTTGCCCTCCTGCCCAAAGCAGACCCCTTTGTTGCTGGAGGTCCGCCTCCCTGTTCCCTCCCTTAAAGATTATTCATCGCCATGCTTCAGTAAGCCCCCAGACCCATTCCTGGAACTCGTTCGCAGCATCTGCTCTTCAGTCTGCCAGGCAGCTGTCCCCGGACCCCAGGGCTAAGCTTTCCAGGGCAGGAGGAGTGCTGTCTTCCCAAGCAGGGACCCAGCGGAGCCATTGGTGCCCACTCCAGCTGTGGCGTGATCTTGGGCAAGGCCCCCTCGGCCGGCTCTGTCCCCCAGAGCGTCTACCTTCTCACTGGCGTTGCTGCAGCCGCTGCTGTTTCCACCACTGCCATCACCTCCTCCTCCTCCTCCTCCTGTTTTTGGCAGCTAGAAGCAGAAGATCCCAGCAGCAAGGTACCATCAGGAGCGTGGGCCCCCGAGGATGCTGGGGCTGTCGCCAACCCTGACCCAGGCCTGGTCCCCAATCCTCGCTCTTGCACCATCTCTAACGCCCACCCACAGCTGGCCAAAGGCATGTCCCAGCACCAGGACTCCTTTAAAGGGCATGGCCTGGCTGGGCGTCCTCAACCATTTGCCTGCATGCAAGTATGACTGACCCTGCCTGTTGGCTTCACTCCAGCCTGGACTGTGCTTTGGTCCTGGCTGCTGCCCATGGCTCAGTGCTGACAGTGACCCAAAGAACCCCTCTTGAGGACCGGGCTGACACCATAGCCAAAACCCTGCGAGGCTTGGCCTGGCCTGGCCTGGCCTGTCCTTCAGGCCCAGTGGCCTGGATCAGCACCAGGGGGCTTTGGAGGTTCCTCAGAAGGTTGGCAAGTGCAGATCCCCCTAAAGCTCAGCCTGCTGGCTTCTCGGACAGCCAGAAAGGGCACTGCTTGTCAGTTCTCCTACCATGCCAGAAGATCAGGGGTCCCTGGCTCAGATATCAGGCTTGTCTAGACAAGCACCGAGATCCCCCAGTGGCCAGCCAGCCGCCCGGATTTGCTGGACAGGAGCCTTTGACCCAGCAAGCCAAGCATGGCCCACCAAAGGGTGCATGCAGAAGGTCCCGGGGTCAGCCCGTGGCAGGATCTCTAGTTAAAGGGACCAGGAAGTGCAGTGAGCAGCGGGATGGACCCTCCTCCCCGCTGGCCGCACCACGGTGCTTCCACGGGCTTCACTCCTGAAAAACCAGAGCTGCCATCTTCTGCATCCAAGCGAGCTCCCGGGCGGGCACAGCCAGGCCGAATTAGCCGCCGCTGCCACGGGCTGGCCTGAGACGAGGCCCCGAGCACGCGGGCTGAACTTTTGACCCTGCCCCTGAGATGCCTCGCCAGGTGCCCGAGTGCCTCGGCACCCACGGGCCTGCCAGCTGGCCGTGGCGGCTGTGTTTCGTAGCCCCCTTTGTCAGCCCCCTCGCCCCCGCCCGCCGCCCTGCCCATCCTCTGCCTGGTAGGGATTATGGAACATTCCGGTTCACTTGCAGGCCACTGGGTGAGTTGGCCTGGCAATTACACACGCACACACACACTCACGCACACGGACCCCTCCCCGCCCACACCCCCTGCCCGGGTTATATTTAGCAAGCGTGCAAGCTGGATGCCAAGACGGTGTGTGTTGCTGTGTAGCGTGCAGGGAGAGGGAAGGTTCCGGATGGGAGACGAGAGGCCGCTTGGCAGGGGTTTAACCCCTGACCCTCTGCTCTGCACAGCTGGCCGGGACAATGGCCGCCATCCTCCCTCCCTCCCTCCCTCGCTCCTGCTTCCCCGGCTTTTCAGGAGGAGCAGACGTGAGCATCCAGTGAACGAGCTCTCCAGGCTGCCTGGCCCTTGCTCTGAGGAATTTTGTCCCTGGCAAACCAGGGCCTAGCGGTGTCCAAGCGCAGAAGGTGCTGGGGCACGCGCTCAACCAGTCACCGCGGCTACAAGGAGCCGAACAGCCGAGCATCCCCAGAACCCCAGGCCTTCACTCCGTCGCGGATTTAGCTCCGTACTTAAGAGAGAGATGCTCTTAGCACAGACTGTGAGCCTCACTGAGGTTCCAGTTCAAGGGAACGGGGTTGTAAATCCGGTGGCTTGGTTTAAACACTAAGGGGACCCCAACGTGGTGGGGATACAAAAAGGTTTCCATAAAAAGAAATGGAGCCACTGCAGCCACTCAATGAGGCCAGTTCTGAACTAGATGCACCACTGGCCTGACGCCATCTGAAGCAACCTCACACCCTCTTCATTTTCAGTAGCGAAATATATTGGTTGTATCCATCATTTTTATTTATTATTTATCTTTGTGCCTGGGAGGGAAAACAAATAGCTTTCTTGTTCTGAAACCTAAGTTCTAATCTTCTTTGTACATATTTTGTTGTGGAGATTCTGCAGAAAAACTGCACCTATATTAAACCTATATTTAGAGAAAAAAACATCTAGAGAACGTAATACAAGCATGCACTTTGTAAGGGCATGCATTTAGACAGAAAAAGTCCTACAATTTCCAGCTCTGCACCCTAACAGAACAAACGAATTTATTCAATGGGACACCACAGGTATCTCAGCTTTTCAGCTTAATCAAACTTTCCTGATTTTTTTCCTATGCTGTATAGCAAAGGGCGGGGGGGGGGGACCTCTCAAGCTTAAGACACATGGCGTGCCCACAGTGCTCTTTCATGAGCAAAATACTTTGTAAACTTTTATTTGTTCGGGTATTTAGAATCTGCCTTTTAGGACAGAGATTTATATGCACACAGGCATAAATGCTGTGAGTTGGAGGTGCACTCTGGGGAGCACACGGGTACAGGCACCTAATGGCAACGATTTCCCTTCTTTAAAGAGTGTTGATGGTCCTTCTGTCTCTAAACTTGTTAGCGATGGCTGCTGAGACCCCAGAAAGCCAGAGGGACAAGTGAGAATATCGTGGGGAAGGGAGACTGCATGGAAGCAGGGCAGTTCCTGGTGGGACTCCTTGCCTATTTCTCATAACAGGCAGTATGAATTATAGAGTTACACAAATCATGGAAATCAGCTCAATTTCCGTAATTTATAAAGGACGTTCTAATGCCAGGAAACTATGGAAGATTCGCAAGTGGGCAACTTCAGGTGAGAAGTCCCAGCAAACTCCTAGCTGGGTCGCAGGAGGGAGAAGGCATGTGGTCCACTCAAGGCAGTCGGTCCATGTGAAGATCTTTCTATTCTTGTAGGGTAGGTGACATCCTTTGTGAAAGAGAGTAGTTTTTTTTTTTTTTTTTTATATATATATATATGGCGGGCTGGTTTTAAAAACTCTTGGGAGAGCGACAGGAAGGGAATGGATGCGTTTGAAACATGGTGCTGGAGGAGCGCATTGCAAGTTCCCTGGATGGACAGAAAGAGCAACAGGTGGGTCCTAGATCAAATCAAGCCACTGCTTTCCCTGCAAGCAAAAGGGGCCAGCCTGAGCCTATCGCACTCTGGGCACATCGTGAGACAGCAAGACACCCGCTTTCCACGTGAGGGAAAGCTGAAGGCAGAAGCAGAGAAGGAAGACCAAATGTGAGATGGACGGACTCCATGAAGGAAGCAACAGCCTGGAATTTGCAAGAGCTGAGCCAGGCTGTGTGGATAGAACATTTCGGGGGGGGGGGGTATTCACAGGGTCACTGTAAGTTGGAAGCGACTTGATGACTCATAATGAGACGACAAAGGTGGTGAGAACATTCACAAGGGCTGCGAAGTTGCTCCTCAGCTCTTACTGACCTGGACAGCAGACAGACCCAGAATCAGGTCACCGGGTCACAGCATTTCCCACTAGAGCGAGGCAGCCTTTCTCTTTGAACTCTACTCAGGTCTTACAAATTAGCGACTACACTTGAATTAACCCTTCCCGTGATTATGCAGATCCACGTCTCCTTTCAGCCTCTTTTTGGGAAATGAGTTTCCTCTTTTGGGGCAGTGCACAGACACCCACCCAAGGAGTTAGCAGTTTACTCAGCAGCCAGATCCTCCAGCTGGAACAGCGCAGGTCATCTGTGTTTGGGTCAATGCTTCCTTGACTGGATTTGCACGATCCTCACTTCACGCATTTTGCCAGCCGTTGCAGGGGGCGAGGCGGACTGAAATGCTGCTGCTTCTGGATGCTGCGCCTTGCAGTGCACGGTGCTCACTCCCCGCATCCTTCCTCGTGTGCAGGGGGCAGGAGCCAGCTCAGCCAGCCCTTTGCGCGGTTGTCTTCTGCAGTGCAAGAGCTCCCCCTGCTGGGACAGGGTTGCTCTGTCCTTTCCCTTGGGTAGGGACCACTAGCGGGCGGCCCATCAGCAGCATCCTCGATCCAGCCAGGTCCCCAGGTGGTCAGAGCCACTTCTGCATGCAGCCCATTCATGTGCTCTGCATGGAAGAGTCAACAAACGCCCAGAACTGGGGGCAGGGCCTGCCAGGGGGAGTCTATTTCTCCTCTGTCCTTACACCGAGTAGCCCTTGGAGGGGCCACAGGCCAATACTAGCAACTGGGACAGATGTGGGAGCTTGAGCAGGGGGCACTGAGCACTGTGGGTGCAACTCAGCTTCCAGGGGTCGGGGGGGGGGGGCAGGCCATAGAAGAGCAAGGGGGGGCCGATAACTGAGCAGCAATGCACACTCTTTGTGTGAAGGCGGCTCTGGGTTACGAGGCCTTAGCACTCCCCCTTTAAAAGCAGTGCATGTGACGGGGGCGAGGGGGTAAAATTTCCGCCTGATGCCCTGGAGAGCCGCTGGCCGACCCACGCAAGCAATCCTGAGCTGACCCAAGTCTGGATTCGACTGTGCCCTTAGCAAAGCGGCCTTCAGTGGACCCCATCCGAGGAGGCAGCTGCCCTCTGGCAGGGCTGCCCAGCTGTGACCGAAGCTTCCGATGTGAGTGGGGTGGGGTAACCAGCCGGGTTTCAGGCGGAACCTGAACGGAGCTCTCCGTGGTCCTGGACGCTACCACCTCCCCCTGACCAGCCCTGCGCTATGGACAGCACCTTAAAAACCTGGATTCTCAAGCGGCTTCAGGATGTTGAATTTATTGTGGTCATAGTTGCATACAGGAAGCCCTGCTGGAGAAGCACCCTCTCCCTCCTCCCAAAAGCACAATCTCAAAACTTACAGCAGAGGAGCGCACAAAGAAATGGGGGCACGGAGAGAGACCGTTTTGACAAATATCGGCAAAGGCCTAATCCTTCCATGGCAACAGCAACGGAGGTGCCATAAACAGTAGCAACGAGGAACCATCTCCGTGTGTAAAGGTGCTTGTGTCGAGCGCCATGTGGCTCCTGTCACTGCCCCAGCACGAGAAAGGTCCACGCAGAGGGGCTATTTCAAGAGAATGTTTCAGCCGTTCTCTGGGCATCAGTGAGCTCTGCCACGGAAACACACTCCAGCACCCCCCCACCCTGCAAAGCTGCTGTATGAGGTGGGACTGAGGGAACCGGGTCTCTTCAGCCTGGAGGAGACCCAGAGGGGGTCTGTTGGTGACATACAGGTACATGAGGGGGTGTCACACGGAGCTGGGTAGAGACCTGTTCTCCCCCTCAGAGGAAGGCAGGACGCGCTCCAACGGGGCAAAGCTCAGGGAGCCAAGATTCAAGGTGGATGCCAGGAAGCACTTCCTGACAGTCAGGACCCCAAGGGCGTGGAATGGGCTTCCACGGGAGGTGGTTGAGGCCCCATCGGTGCGGGTGTTCAAGGACGGGCTGGACGTGCACATGGTGGGCATGTCGTGAGTGGAGCCGGCTGGAGCCGGAGGTCAGACTAGATGGCCCGGGAGACCCCTTCTGACTCGCTCTGTTTCTGTGTTTCTACCATTTTACAGCTGCTTGGTAGGAGCCACCCTAGAAGACCTCCCAGTTCCTCCCATTCACAGTCTGTGCTTGTGCCCCGTGGTCCCTTCTGAAGCCAGCTGGCCTCAACAATACCAGAAGATTAGCCAGTGGTCCAGAGCAGGAGGAGGAGACGGCCAGTGTTTCCATGGGACACCTTGCCCAAGGGCTCCCCCAAGCCTGGTTGGGGTCCCACTGGTTTGGGGTTAACTTCTGCGACGGGGGGCTTAAGAAGTCGCAGCAGGAGGGAGGTAGCACAACGCACCAGCAGAGTGGAAACAGCTGAGATGGCCTGTGTCCACACACACACCCTGTGCTACTGTGCAGAAACTGATACTGGCGCGAGCATGTCTGTGCACACCAGCTGCAAACTACGCCTCTTCGTTCCCACATCCTCTGGGAATGACGGTGTCACAACAACAAATTAGCAGCAAGAGAGCAGAATTTGCAGAACTGGCTTTCAGAGGAGGGGCAGCCTTTACAGTGTATTATGTGGCGTTCAGTATTTCGTAACCCTGCAGGCTGCCAGCGCTCTGGGCTCAGAGCCAGAACACTCTGAACTTGGGCTCCACCATCGTGTCCCACCTATGACTGTGATCAACGGTGCCCGGCTGCCGGCAAGGAACGGCCCTTCCATCAAGGACAGGGCGGCAGAACGCCACCGCTTCCCTTTCCCTGCTGCCAGCGAAAGCAGAGCACAGGAAAGCCCTGGCTGCAGGAGGGGTCACTGGTCTAAAGAAGTTCCCCCAGCCTGGGGCCCTCTGGCGGCTGTGGAATCCCTGTGCATGCTGGCTGAGCTGGGAGGTAAGGCCAAGCCACGCGGAAGGTTGTTCTGGAACAACGCTTCTCAGTGAAGCAGAAATGCCCTGCACAGAACTTTTCACACCGCCATTACCTCCACCGCCCCCTCCCAGTCATGTCTATCATGGTGCACACGCACGTGCGCATGCGCCCAGAGGAAACATGGCTGCTTGCATGGGAGAGCAACAGCTACTGCAAGTGAGCACAGAACTAGGTACATAACCGGTGATGAAGCAGAAGAAACTTGTGAAAGAGCAGACTTCCACAACCTGACACCCTCCAGACGGGTCAGACTACAACTCTCATCATCCTCAGCCAGTACACCTGGGGCTCATGGACACTGCAGTCCACCCAGCTAGAAGGCATCAGGAGGGAGAAGACTGGGGCAAGGTTCAGAGACACGAAGCGTCTTTGCACAAGCCCCAGTCCGGCTGCCTTTCAGAGTCCATAGACAAGAGCCAGGGGGCCCCACAGGGCGAAACATGGGGAGATGCTGTGGAGAGTGGGAAAGGAAGCCGGGCTCCTCGCCCCTCGGAGAAACCCCACTCTGGGGTGGCAAGGAACTGGCCAGCAGGAGAGATGTGGGCACCCCAGCCGGACCCTGGGCTGGCCGCTGCTTTTGGGTGGGCATGTGCCCCTTGATGCTCCTCACCCCAGCAGGAGAGCAACCACCTCAGAACTGGAACCAGCCAGGGGGACCCGCACCAATCAGCACGACACCTGCATGTGAATGACAGGAAAGAAGCGGGGTCACGCCAGGCTGCAGCCAAGCCAGCATCTCTCTTGCCCAATCCGGAGCAGGACACCTTCCGGGCTGCTTGCATCAGCATGCCCAGTTTTTGGGATGCCTTTCTGCTTGAAACAAATCGGAACTACAGGCGTCTCAGGGTGGGCAACTCATAGTTCAAATCATCTGGGTGGGCATAGGTTGCCCTCCCCAGATCTCTCCAAATGGACCGCCATGCACTTAAGGAACGCCTGCACCTTTATTCTGGCAATTCACCCCCCTTCATTCAAGCAATTTTAAGGACATTTTAATTAGCTAACAGTACATGGCTATTAGTTCATGACTAAGAAGCCAGTGTGGTGTAGTGGTTAAGAGCATGGGACTGGGACTCAGGCGATCTGGGTTCGAGTCCCCACTCAGCCTTGGAGCCAACTGGGTGACTTTGGGCCAGGCACAGACTCTTAGCCCAACCTACCTCACAGGGCTGTTGTTGTGGGGATAAGATGGAGGAGGAGATGTAAGCTGCCTTGAGCCCTTTGTAGGAAAAAGGCAGGATATAAATCGATAGACAGACAGACAGACAGACAGACAGAGACAGGATCCTCAACATTCTGCCCCACATGAGGTGTTCACAGTCTCCACTGACCTGCACAGAATCCAGGGAAAATTGAAATGCAGAGGGATGCATGTATATGTATCTGTGTGAAAAGATACTTAAGAAGTCTTCTCCAATGTGATGTCCTCCAGAGATGTTAGACCTCTGCTCCCATAATCCAGTATAACGGCCTGTGGGATTATGGGATTTGTGGTCCGACACATTTTACGAGCACCAGCTTGGAGAAGGCTACTCAGAAATAATTACTGGGCAAGGCGCCCCAGTAGCAGAACGAGACAAGGACAATCTGTTGCTAGCCAGCTTCTCCAAGCTTCATTGGCCACAGGAGCATCAAAGCGAGATGTGTACCCCACAGCCTGGGGAACTGGCTGTTCTCTCGTTCTCTCTCACCTGGGGAGTGTGAGCGCTTCCATTTTTTCCAACGCACCTTCCATCGAGAGGTCTCTCAGGAGCTGCATTCATCGCGGGACACACCAGGAGACAGGTACCCCCTGGAAGGCTCTGTGAGGTATGTGTATGACAGCCCCACCATAATCTGTAAGAGGGGGAAAGAAAGAGGAGCAGGGCAATCAGCCCGAGAAGGTAGAGAGCATGCAGGGAGTGACTGGGAGCTGCCATCTTGGTTTCCCAAAATGCCCCAGGAAGGGATAAGAGAATCAGCAAGGCCAAATCTCACAGAAGGTCTTCAAGGCTCATCCCCAAGCTCAGCCCTCTCTTCTTCCCATTCCGAAATGTGCTCCATGTGCCTTTAGATGCATATTTTTGGAGTTGACTAAAGTGGGTATAGGGGGGTTGTTCCCCGAAAACCCACATTTTTCATGTCTCTGCTTTTCTAAAATACACAGTTCAAGGGATGTCAGACACTGTTCCTTCCTTCATCCATGCGTCGACAGGAGTGGATTTCGTACATCTGCATTATATGCATTCGCCCATTCCTGCCCCATAAACTGGTAAGACTTGGAGGAAAATAACTTGTCCACCAAACCTAAGTACAGAGCAGAAGTGCAGTCAGAGCAGCACCATGCAAAAATCTTCTTTTGGACCCAAATAAAGGTTGTGTTAAGGGGCAGCCCTGGGCTTGGCTGCCCCTTGGCTGCCCCTTGTCAGTTAACAAGACATTTAACGAACTACTTAAGGAAATGGGAATCCAGAGGAGCCCGGTGGGTGTCACGGGCACCACGTTGGAGACGCAGGTACTCACCATCAGCAGGCTGAGAAGGGCCATCATTACCCCCAGCATGATGGAAAGGTTTGTAGTCAAGCCTCCAGCCCACAGGGGCCCAAGGATGGTCGCAATGCCCCCTACCGAGCGACGGAGACCCTGGCTGAGCCCTGCAGGAGGCGGCACAGAGAGGAGTCAACAGCTCTGCCAGCTCTTCCATACCTGCTCATCTCCCTACCATGCTAAACTGTACGCAGGACCCGCACCTTCCCACTGGGCCAGGAAGCACCAGGCACAGACTCGGGCTGCATCACCACGAGCTGCGCAGCTTAGGGCCCGGTTACCCGAACGAGCGTCTCCTTCTGTATGTGCCCACCCGCCCCTCAAGATCTGGGGCAGAGGCCCTTCTCCGGGAGCCCTCCTTGGAGGAGATCAGGAGGGTGACTACCCAGAGAAGGGCCTTCTCTGCAGTGGCACCCTGACTGTGGAATTCGCTCCCCAGGGAGGTTCACCTGGTACCATTACTTTATTCTTTTCAGCACCTGCCTAAAACCTTTTAATTTTCCCAATGTTTTAAGATTTGATTGTTTTAACGGGGTTTTACCGTTGATTGGAAAATTGTTATGAGGATGCTGTTCTATTTTTTCTTATTGTTAAACTGTCCCGAGACTATGGTAAGGGAGAGTCTAAAAAGTTTTAAATAAATAAACCAACTGACGGGCTGCAATACTCTGTTGGCCTGGAGGACCTTCCCCTTCCTTCCCGTGGCACAATCGCCAGAGGCAGCATTCAGACTCCAGATGCTGCTGGGATGGCAGAGAAAGGCTTCTCTCCCCCCACCCCCCATTCCACAAAATACGGGGCTGCACAGCATGTATGTACCCAGCATCTGACTCTACAAAGGCAGCTCTTTATGGACATCCCAGCCATAATTCTCTAATACTCTCGACACCAGGAGAAGAGGGAAGCCCCGGCTGCCATCCTGGACAGGCGGGGATGCTTGCAGTTGGCCTCCGGACATGTGGGATCTCTCGTCAGTGCTTGCCCCACCAGGGGCTCAGCTTTGGCAGGCAGCCGAAGAGACAGGACGGACCCGGCTCCTCCTGGGGAGGGAAATGTGGACTCACCTTGCGTTCTCTCTGCCGTGACCTTGGAGAAGAGTGACACCTGGGAGACGGCGACAAAGGGCAGGCCCAAGACCTGCAGGGCCACCCCCACTGCCAGCTCCGCGAGAAGGACGGAGAAGGTACCTGAGGGGCAACGAAGTGCAGAGAATTTGTAGGCAGGCTAGAGGCTCTTCTTTTATTTTTACTTCTTATAATGTTTGCGTCTATCAATGTTCCTTTTACAAGGAGACCAAGGTGGCAGGCCTGGTCCTCTTCACCATTTTATTGGCACAACAACCCTGTAAGGTAGGTCAGGCTGAGGGTCTGCGACTGGACCAAGGTCTCCAGGGAGCTTCATGACCACATGAGGACTAGAACCACAATCTCTTGAATCCCAGTCCAGCACTGTAACTGCTATCCCACACTGGGTGTCTACTGGATTTGGGCAGGAAGACACATCACTCGGTGGGATGCCAACATCAAGGTATGACTTGCATCTGCCAGTGGGTCACTGATGGATCAAGACATTTGTAGGTGACCAGGCTCAAGGATTTACTTATATCCCGCTGGACATAGGCGTGAATATTTTAAAAGGAAATTAGACCCATTAATGTAAACCTTATGTTTACATTACATTACAGCAAGGACAGTTAAATAGAGCCTCCAGGCTCAGCAGCAGTCTACCTCTCAATACTGGATGCTGCATGCAAATGAGGGCAAGCCATGTCCTGCTTGCAGGCTTTCTGCAAGCATGCCAACCCTAACCCTAACCCACCACTCTTGGAAAAAGGTTACTGAGACAGTTTGTAGATCTTCAGCCAGGGGCTCACAACCCAGTCCAGGGCTGCTGCTGAAGCAACAGGGTGCCCCCACCGAATGAGGCAAGGGCAAGGCCTCTGCAGTAGCGGCACCCCAGCCTTCCCAAAGAAGCTTGTCCAGCAGCCGTGCCGCATTCTCTTTGGCACCCGTTGATGCTCCAGGCTTTTCAGTCCCGCAGATCTTTCAGGGGATTGTTTGCCTGTCTTTGAGCCACTAGAAGCTCTTCCTTGGGTTCGCATCCATTACAACCTTCTGTTCCTATGATGGCTTCACCGTGTAACTGCATTTGGTGGCTTTCCACCTCGTTTTGTGGACCACCCACCGTGCTTTGGCCACAGGGCAGTACAGAAATGTCATCGGCCTCCAAATGTCCATTCAGGCAAAGGGTTGGCCCTGGACCCAAAATACGGAAGTAGAGATGTGTAAGAGACCTATAGCTTGCGATGGGAGTCTGGCAGATGTCCTTGGCTGGGCTCCCAGACTCCTGCCTGCACCCTCTCTGCCCTAAGTCCTCCTCGTGCCAAGAGCTACATGGGTGTCCAGCTGGAAGCGAGCCCAGGATGCTGGGCTGCACACCCGCCTTCGACACACCCCCCGTGCAAGCAGGTTCTGCCTCCACAGGTGTGACTCGCGGGCGTTGTCAGCTTAGTCATGTGCCTGGCACCCTTCACAAAGAAGCCGCTGGCGTTCTCAAGCTTGAACGTGGCTCAGCTGTTTCCTGGCTTGGGCCACGTGTGGGAAGGAAGTCCAGCAAGCGCAAGAGAGCTGGATTTTGGCCCGGCCTTTGCATCCTGAGATGAACAGCAGCTGAATCCAGCCACTCTTTCCTGATGCTCTTACTTCCTCCCAGTATACTTGACCTACAAAATATCTCCCATCATAGACCGGGAGATGGAAATTGCATCTTGAAAGAAATTTGGCTACCCAGAGGAGGGCCTTTTCTGGGGTGGCACCCCGACTGTGGAACATGCTCCCCAGAGAGGTTCACCTGGTGCCAATGCTTTTTCCCTTTTGGCGCCAGGTGAAAACCTTTTTATGTTCCCATCATTTACTGTCTTAATTTGTGGTTTTTATATTCATTATTGGATGCTATGCTACTTTTATCTCTTTATCTTATTTTATTGGTGTCGTCGTAAACCATCCTGAGACATCAGTGATGGGACAGTATAGAAAAGTTTTAAATAAATAAATCAGTATTAACACGGGCTCTTGGTCGGCAGGTAACCCATCAGTTTGCTGCTGTTCTCAGGATCCTTACCTTGGGGTTGTGACAGGAAAACCAAGCACCAGACACAGGCTACGTTGCAGATGACCAGGCCAAGGACCAAGATGACCCGATCCGCCAGACGAGTGCTGAGACAGCGCACCAGGAAGAATCCAGCAATAACCTGCAAGAAGACAGGAAGCAACCTGCAATCAAGTGGGGCTCTTTGTCTGCCCAGCCCAGAACAGGAGAATTTCTTAAGAGAGCGGTCCTACTGTTTCTGGCAAAGCATTTCAGGTTCCAGAGACCCTTCGACCACAGAAGGGAGAATCCAAAAGCCGATCATCACACAGCCATTGTGGAAAGAACTGTCACCAGCTTTCTGGCAGCCTTATAGGGGTGAACGGGGGGGAACCCAGGTGGGCAGGGAAGAAGGAGGAAGAGATACTATGATCCACAGAAACTTCTGGTCTCTCTGTCACTTTCATCCACTACCATTAAGAGAACTAGAAGGGCTCAGGGGGTGGAGTGGCCTTGTTTAAAAGGAACAGGCCATCTCCATCCTTTTCCCACCCTACTAGCAACAGCTGGGCAGGGCATAGGAATTTTGCAAGTCTCCAGACTCAGAAGTGGTCAGAAATGGTCAGAAATCCAACCGAATCATGCCCCGATTTGCCTCTCTTGACACAGCTCAAACAAGTTCCCATTAAAATACTCAAAATGGAAATGAACATCAGTTCAGACTCTAAGTGCTGATGCACAGAAAACCCATCACGTGCTCTCAAAAACCTAGGAGGAAAGCTTTGATGTGGTGCCACAAAGATGACAATGGTGGCACCAGACCTCACCTGGGAGAGTTCTACAATTAGGGAGGAGGACACCACTATAAAGGGCCTGTTCTTTATTGCATTCCTCTGAACCTCCCTGAGAGGAGGTACTCTGAGAAGGGCCTCAGATACTGATCACAGTATACAGGTAAGTACATACCAGGAGAGACACTCTGACAGCTATTGTGGTCTGAGCCATTTAAGGTTTTATGGGTCAAAACCAGCACCTTGAATTGGGCTTGGGAACATGCAGTCGGCTGGCATGAGTTGGACCGAATCCGCATCCTAAGCTCACACCTTCTGCTCCCTGTTATATGTCTGGCCACATGCCATTTTGTGGCAAGTTCCCAACAAAGGAAGGCTCAAAGGAGACACTCAGGGCTGAGTACATTTGGCAGTTCCACTAGGCTGGGAAACTCCAGTGCATCCCTGAATAAATAGCGACTGACACATTCGTGATGGTCACTGCTAATTTGCACTGGGGCAGGAGATGCATAACTGGAGAACACCCCTCCCAGCTGGGTGACCCAGATGGTTGAGGCCTTGAGACGGACAACTGAGCACTTGGGATTTTGGCATAGAAGCAAATGGTTTTTGATCAGTGCAGAAAGATCAAAAGGGGACCTGCGTGGCGCAAGCTGCACCTTCAGCTCTGGATAAACGCCACAATGGATTCAGCGCAGTGCAGACCAGTAAGAGTTTCTAAGCTGTTTCCAAGGGCCGCTCCTCAAACACAGCACAGCAGCAGTCAAGCCAAGAAAGAAACAAAAATCCAGAATACTGGCCCAGCTCTTCAGAGAGAGTGAGGTTGAGCCACTAATCATGGCAGGGAAGGCCATTTCAAGGTTTTCATTCAAGAGTCTTGCCTCCCCCTCTCTTACCCCCGGTGAGGTGTCAAGTCAATGCCAGAGGCAGAGTTCCTCTTGAGAAACATGGCTTGAAGCGGGATTACCGTTTGCAATGTGTACACTCATCCCAGTTTCTCCCCTGCTCAAATAGGCTTGGCAGTTTGTTGTGGTGCTTAAAAACCTGCCAGACCTGTCTGAGCAAGGGCAAGAGCAGGAGAAAAGTGGACACGTGAAATCTTTCAAGTCACTTGCTGTACTGAACATTTTCAGGGAGCAGGGTACAGAGAAGGAACAATCCAGCACTGAATGTACCAAGGCACTTTTCGATCACTGCCCTGAGAGCTGCCTTCTCCACAGCACTCCATGCTCACCTCCACGCCACACAGGAAGTACATGATGCTGTTCTCCAGTTCCCCAAAGTTCAGGTATCGCTGTGTAATTGGGGTCACCATAGTCTAAGGCGGAAAAAGAACACAAGGTGCTTTCGTTCCAGGCTCTGCATTCAGATGTGCAAAGGGGCAACCAGTTTGAGCGGCACGTACCTCCAGTGCAGTTTGATTGAAGAGGGTGATGAATTGGGCCGTGAGGAGAACCACTACTTCTTCTCGCAGGTACTCTGCAAGGACAAGACAAGCCCTTTCTAGCCCGCACCATCCTCACCCCAGGCAGGAGAGAAGGGCTGCTTACAGCCACCGGAGAGCCAAGGCGTCAGATAGGAGTCCTTCCCCTGACTTCTCACTCACCTGTCTCCATCAGACTTCTGAACTCTGCCCAAGGTCGCTCAGGCCACAGGGCTCCTTCCTCCCAGGAGCTAATCCCTTCCCACTTGAAGATTTAAAACAGATTCATTTAAATAGAAAATGGATTGATTTTTTGATCTGGCAGCAGAGCTGGCTGAATCATCTGAGTTCAAAAAACATTAAAAGCAAGGTGCCGGGTAGTGTGCAGACCAGCTCTGCTTCACTTGGCCCGTGCAAGGAAGGCTTTCAGCATCTGCACTTCCACAGACGCGTGGGCTGCAGGCCTATTTTGAACCTGAGGGCCAACCTGCACAGTGGGAAAGCTCTCGGGGGCCACACTCCACCTGCAGGTGGGGCCAGAGGTTTCTTAACGTGACTCGATGTGTACCTTGCCTTTCTACCCAAAAGCGGCATTTGGTGAGATTCTCACTTCTGCGTAGGCACAAGGAAACACCTGCACATCCACACAGAAGCAAGCAGGACCGAATCATCCAGGAGCACTTCCTAATTGCACCCCGAACACCCCAATCTTCGGGTGCCTGCTCACAAGTAAACAGCTCTCCTGCCTGTGAAGCTCTCACCTTCATTCCATGCAGCAGCTCTCCTGCCTACAAAACATTAAGCTCACCATCTTTGCAACAGCTCCATTTTTTGTAAGGTTCTAGAAAGTTTGTTGCTTTAAAAGACCCTCTGGTCTCCAGTCAGTGCTGAGAGCAGGCCAGCTTGCTTAAGAACATCATAGGCACCCAGCAGCTGGCCTTGCCCAGTCCTCTGCTCCCACGGTGGCCACCCGGCTACCCACAGGACACCCACAAGCGGGACCGGAGTGCGGCAGACCCCTCCTACCCACGTCCCCCAGCAACTGGGGTGCAAGGGCACGCTCTCCTAACTCCGGGGATGGCCTCCACCCACCAGGTCCAGCAGCCGCCCACGCCTTCCCTCCATGCACACCTCCGGCCCCCTCTGAAAGCCGTCCAAATTCCCGGCCGCCACGCCCACTCATGGACGAGGGTATCGCAGTCTCACGACGCGCTGCTTGCGCCAGAAGAGAGCAGGCTCACCTCTCACAGAGCTGAAGTCGTGGAAGGGGCCCTTGCCCTTCTCGGCGGCGGCCTCCTCATCCGCCAGGTGCCCGTTGGGCACGTAGCGACCCTCGCCCCCCGGCGGAGGCTCTCGGCATTCCACAGCGGTGCTCCCGTAGCCGCCACCCTCCGCCGCCTCCTCCAGGCCGGCGGGGTGCCGCATGAGGGGCTCCTCCTCCTCCTGCTCCGGAGCGGCCGGCGGCTCCTCCGGCACGACCCTTGCCCCCTTGCCGCACGTCGCCGGCGGCAGAGGCTGCAGGTCGTGGTACATCGTCGCCACCATGACTTGGAGCAGAAGCCACACCAGGGCCATGAAGAGCTGCAGGCGAAGCGAGAGGGGGGCAGAAAAGGCGCCTGAGCGCAACGGCAGGGCCCCGAGAGAGCGAGCACGAGGCCACACTACAGGCCCAGTCGGGACTTTGGATTCTGCCCCTCCCGCGTGTCTCCACTCCTCAGCCAGTGTCACAGCAGGAGAGGGAAGGGGACAGCAGCCCTGGGAACCTTAATCCAAGCACAGGACGAAACCAGCCGGCGGCCGGGCTTAGCATTTGGCATCACTGTGCCCGGAGCTGCACATCCACGTCGGCTATGGATCAAAGGCTGTCGTCCTATTTTGGTCTTTCCAGCCTCCAGCGCAATAGCATTAGGGTCTAATTACCGGCAACTAATCTTCAGGAAAGGCATACTAGCCGTTTAGAATGGGGCGGGGGGGGGATTGCACCAAAGCTGGAGAAGCAGCACATGATTGAGGGCGCACAGAGAGGCAGTGCTGGGTGAGGGATCCCAGAGGACTGCAAAGGGCGGGGGGCAGTTCTCACATCTTTCAGTCTGCCCAGATAGAATCGTCCGATTCTGAGGAAGAGGTGAGGGGGCAGAGGGCTGGCAGTTCCAGGGTCAGCTAGGGAAGATCCTCAGGCAGAGCGTGAGAACCAGCCCGCCTTGGTGAAGGGGGAGACATGACAGAGCTGGGAGAGGGGATCCCTTGATCCTCTCTGGAAATATTAAGAAGCATCTTCCCTGCTGTTTAGCCATCAAGCAATGGAGGCCACCCTGAGGGTGGAACCAGAAGCTATTCTCAAAGCGGCGAAGGATCAGAAGTTTCTGCCTAGCTGCAGCTCTGCCGTGCTGTTTTCAGAGCTCAGCCTGACTGAAGCGTAGGGGCAACCAGGCCAGACGTGGGGCAAATGTACCCGTCGGGGCAACCCAGCCCCCTCTGCCTAGCTAACAAGCCGCAGCTACTCACCCCCGGCGATGTGAACTTGTTGACCACAAAGGGTCCCACCTGGAAGTTGCAGAGGCGCAGGAAGAGATTACAGGCTGGTCCTGCGAGCAAATACGGCAGGTCAGGTGTCTGAAGGTGGCATTCAGGTGAGGCAAGAGAACAGAAAGACCCTCCAGACGCACGCAGAGCTAAGGAAGCCCCTGCCTTGTGGTTCTTTAAGACACCCCCCCCCCAACCTGGCACCCTCCCAACCTTCTGGATCACAAGTCCCATCTGCCACCAGCATGAGCACTGATACAGGAGCTGCACTCAAGAGACTAGAGGAGGCTGCATGAAACCAAGGTACTACAGGTACTCTGCCTTATTAACCAAGGTAGAGTACCTGTAGAGCAAACCCTCTGGAAGACCACACCTGGCCAGGTGCGCTCCAGCATAAACAGACCTCCATGCACAGAGAACTGGCAGCACTGCTCACCAGCGCTGCATCTGAAGAACCTTCCTGCAAATGGGGAGACCCTCCCCAAACCACACGGGGGTTTGGCTGCCGAACAATTCTTCTGAAATAACGCAGTACGGTACTAGCTTGGTGTTCACAAGACCCGCAGGAAAAGGCCTTGCCCAGTGTCCTTGCACGGGTGCAGAACGCAGCCGAACCAAGACCTGCTTCTTGTCTGCAAGCAGGCGGAATTCTAGTGGCTGCACGAAACTGCAGGTCAGGTTTCCACATCCCAAGCCTATCCCAGTTCAGACCAGAAATTGGATGAAAGGTTATTTTAGCGTTTCACTTTCTTCGCCACTGCTGCACACACTCCACAATGCAACAACAGCAATCTTCACAGTAATCGCTGCAAAGAACCTGAGGCAGTGGGTTTTGCCCACCAGCACCCCAAACAGCACCCCCAAAGTGGCAGAACATGCCCTGCCGCTCCTTTGCATTAACATTTGAATACATTTGCATTGTCCCCCCACCCAGAAAACACAAGGCAGGATGATGCTCCAAAGTTGTCTCCAAGGTAAGTCTGTATTTAATGGCTTGGGACCTGGATACCTAAAGGAACGCCTCCTTCCATATTTGCCCTCCTGCCCCCGAGATCGGCAGCAGAGGCCCTTCTCCGGGAACCCTCTGTGAATGATATTAGGAGGCAAAGTACCCGGAGGAGGGCTTTCTCTGCGGTGGCACCCCACCTATGGAATGCGCTCCCCAGAGAGGTCTGCCTGGCGCCGTCGTTATTTGTTTTTCAGCGCCAGGCTAAGACCTTTCTATTTAAACAATATTTTAATAACTTTTAATATCATCTATAGGTTTTAATTCGCAGCAAGGGTGAATCCGGATTTTATTTGTATTATTTGTATTATGTTTATTTATTTTATGTAAGCTGTCCCGAGGCTATGCAATGAGATGGCATACAAAAATTCTAAATAAATAATAAATAAATAAATATTTTTCAGCTGGCATCCTCTTCAAGGCAGAACATGTCACACCAGAACTAGTAAATGTAAACAGTTTTATAGAATTTGGATTCAGTGCCCATGAACACAAACACCCAGGAGCAGAAGTTGTTAAATCACCAAATCAAAGACTCAGGAATCAACTAGTCCTAAGAACAATCAAAGATCAATATTTTTTATTCTGTCCCAGATCATCTGATTCTGGTAATCAGTGAATCATTTCTTCCAAGTTAAGCAGAGAAGCATCTCAGATTTCTGCTGCTCTCTCATCACAAAGGCCAAAGATGTTTTAATGCCATCATTAACACACCTGCTTGTTCAGGAATAGCAATGTTTCAAAATGAGAACTTTTTAGAGTTGTCGCAGCTTTTTAAAAATCACATGAATAGCCTCAATTTGCCAGGCTACATGGGTTTTCTCAAACCAGGCACCTTCCGGATGTTCTACACTTCAGCTCCCTGGATTGCCGACCAGTGGCCATGCTTGCCGGGACTGATGGGCCTTGATGTCCAAAACATCTGGAGGATACCATGCTGAAAAAGCTACCCATCGCAGTGCCCAGACAGGTCAAGGGTGAGTGATCTTACTTCCCCATGCCACCTCTCTGTCCTCCTCCTCAAACCCCACAAGGAAGCTGTGATGTGCGCTAAGAAAGGTCAGACCATCAATGCCCAAGACAAAACTGCAGTGCAGAGGGGCAAACCTTGCCACCTTTGGGAACCCCAGCAAGAGGCAGCAGGGGGGAAACGGCCTTACCTATGAGCAGCCCAACCTGCCGGCATGCCATGACAGCTGCAAACACGGTGGCGCGCTCCTGGGGGGCGGTGGAACGGGTCAGGTAGCCGAAGACAGATGCTCCCGCCCCTGTCCCCACACCTGCAGGGGAGACCCAGAGGATAAGCAAGGAAGGAGCGGTGCGTCTGCTGGCTGCAGATGATGGGCTCTGCAGTCTAGTGCATCTAAAGAGGGGTGTCTAAAGGCAAGGCTTCCCTCCCGGCTCTTACCTGCCACCAATCGGCTGCTGAGGAGCATCCACTTGGAACCCCCGACGAAGTACATGAAATTCCCTGCAAGAGAAGGGCAGAGGGGAAACCAGGTTTACCAGCAGGTAAGCCTGCTAAATGAACTGCGAGAGTCCTGGCAGCAGAGTCCCCCTCCTCTACCCAGTGGAAGGGCCTGGTGAACGGAGGGGAAGACGCTTGCAGCACTAAGACTTGCCTGCTGAAAGCATTTTTCCTGCACATCTGTTCCATGACAAAAAACACTATGCCAGCTACCAGACGTCACATGTGGAGGGTAACATGCTGTGGAAAGAGGCCCTGGAAAATATTCCTTGTCTTTCTACAGTCCATTTGCAAGGGGGCGAGAGGGGCCTATTCTTCAGGTATTAGACATCAGCTCACATCTGATGTTTCATGTCAGTGATACAATGCCTTATTTAAAGCTGCTCTGGAGTGCAGCCTTCTCCCAAAAGAATGCCCTCCAGATCCACAGGACTACAACTCCCATAATCCCCAAGCCGGATGGGGACAGAAGGCATTGTAGTCCAGCCCATCCGGCAGACAGGGAGGCCACCCTCATTAGCACAGTCTCACTCCTCAAGTACATGCGGCCTCCCCCCAGGTACCTGCAATCTGGAACAGGTTGGCGAAGAGGATGACGGTCTTGGTGCGCTGTGTCCGGTCGGACCAGTATCCAAAGAGCGGACCAGTGATCAACCCAGCAAAGCTGAATGCCGAGATGCCCAGGCCCAAGAAGTACGGTTCAGCATCGAGCGTTTGCAGGTAGGCCCAGATGGTTGGCAGGATCACAGCTTGGAGGAGGAAGGAGGGAGAAAGGAGAGAGATGCACCAGTTACGAAAATTGCCAAAAGGGACATCCGTGCTAAAGTCACACCTGCCTCCAACCACCATGCAGGGGTTTAGACAGCAAGAAGTCCTGCAAAGCCCAGCCAGCTGGTCTGGATGTATCCCGAGACTGTACTGCTCTCTATGCCTGTATAGAATTGTGCCTTTAAGGTACATTTAAACACTTCCCCATCCAAGACCCTTCTTTACGGCATACTTGCCCTGTAAACAGAAGCCAAGAAAAATAATAGAAGCATTTCAGGACTTCCTATACATCCAGCTATATTCCTAGATCAGGGGTCAGCAATCCGTGGCTCCGGAGCCGCATGTGGCTCTTTCATCGCTCTGCTGAGGCTCCCTGTCACTCAAAATATGTGTCACAACTGCCAATGTGTGACACCTGCCGGCACACAATTTCTTGTGCTTTTCAACCACCGGTATGCCAACCATGGATAAATCCAAGAAAAGAAAAGTTTCAGAAGAAAACTGAACGTTTAATGGTACATGGGCGAATTCATTTGCCTTCACTGCCGAAGAGACTAGTTTACCAGTATGCTTAATATGTGGTGAGAAATTGGCAAACAACAAAAAGTCGAATGTTGCAAGACATTTCCAGAATAAACACACAGCCTTTGCTAAAAATATCTGGATGGAGATGAGAGAAAAAAAGTCATTTCGGAACTGATGCGGAAGGTTGATCTGAGCAAAAATCATTTCAAGAAGTGGATGAAGTCTGCAAATTCAACTACATAAGCTAGTTTTGTGGCCGCTCAGGAAATAGTCAGGCACAGGAAGCCGTTCACAGATGGAGATTATATAAATGTATCTTTCATTAATTCCATAAATGCAACACACTTAGTTTTTTTATACATAGCATAAAGGTAAAAAACCGATTTATTTATTTATTTATTTATTTATTTATTAAAACATTTTTATGCCGCCCCATTCGCCAAAGCCTCGGGGCGGCTTACAATAATAAGCAGTGTTATGCAGTGTTATCTTCACTTTAGATGTCAAAGGGGTTTTTTGGCTCCCGGTGTTTTCTTTTGTGTGGGAAACGGGTCCAAATGGCTCGAGTGTTTAAGGTTGCTGACCCCTGTCCTAGATGAATGCTAAAAGTAGAAGCATTCACCTGGCAATTCACCCAGGGCCCTGTCCATTTTGAAATCCATGTCTACCTTTGCTGGCACCAGAGCCGTCTGAACAGCAGGTCATGAGCCTTGAGACCCAAACTCTCGGCAGCTCTGGTCCGCCAAAGTTTCTAAGCTCACTACCAAACAAGCCAAGGCCCTGTGAAGTATTGGACTTGCTTGGACTTCAGCTCCCAGCATTGCTGACCATCAGCCACTTTAGCAGCAGTTTCTGGAAGTTAAACTGCAAAACCATTTGGAGCTCTACCTTGGACTCACCCCTGCAGTAGAGGATGTGGGTAAACAGAGCCCGGTCATAAAGAACTGCTTCTATCTGGGCACATTTCTACTTGCAACCCAGTCCATGACCAGCGTCTTTTCCTGCAAGACACATAAGTAGGAGCTTTCCGCTGGATTTATATGGTAGCCCATTTAAAAAACGGCGCTTTACATTTCGCAACAAGGTGGCCTTCCACTACCCCTCAGCACACATCCTGCCCAGTGCCAAAGTCCACAATGGCATCTTGGGCAGAGGAGAGGCTATACAGATCTGGGCAATTCCTCACAGAAGCTCTTGGTGGTGCCGTCCTTCCGTCCGTGCTCCAGACGGCCCTGTCTACATGAACGGAGATTAACTGAGAAACGTAAAAACATAAGAAAAGACAGGCCAAAGTTCCAGCCAGTCCAGCACTCCACACACCTGGTGGCCAAGCAGCTGCCCACAGGATCCCTCCAGCAGGATGGGTGCAAGACCTCCACCTGCCCAAGCTCCTCCGCAACTGGTAAAGGAGGGAGCCCATGGCCAGCAAGTCTAGTAGTCACTGGTAGCCTCCTCCCTCGTGAATCTGCCCAATCTCTTTCCCATGCCAGCAAATTCCATACTAAGTATAGGCTGTGTGAAGCAGTCCTTCCTTTTATCCGTCCGAAACCTCCCACCAATCAGCTTCATAAACTGTTTTCGGTAGCCAGCAGCTCAAGCGAGAATGCCACTTCTGGCCCCGTGTTGCCCGCAGGAGGCTGGGTTACAGAGCTGACAGTGCATAAAATATTAAAGCGAGTAAAATATTAAAGCAAGAACTGTGAAAGGGGAAAGACACCATCTGGGCAGTAAGTATGACCGACCGAGTGTTTGAGGAGTTCAAAAACACCTGATCAGTCCTACTGATTCTAGTAAGGCCCTCAAATCATCATTTTTTTGAAGTGGAAAGGTAAAGGAAGGCAAAGGACAGGAAGGCATTTTGGTCATTTAGAACATGATGTGGTGAATGTTTAGACAGGAGAAAATGCCCTACAACTCCCAGCATGGCTAGCAGGGGATTCTGGGTGTTGTGGGGCCAGCTAAGCATGCATAGGATCACAGCCCTGGACCCTCAAATAGCCATGCTGGCTAGGAATGATGGGACTTGTAGCCCAAAATATCTGCAGGATGCTAGCTTGGGAGCAAGGCTAGCAAAGAATGTGTTGGCAACATGCTACAGATTGCATGGCCCTGCGTGTTTGTAATCCTTGCAAGCTCTTAGGAGGAGCCCATGAAAGGCAGACAAGAGCAATGCTACTTTGAGCATTTAAGCTGAGCCTTGGTCCAAACCCTTCGCTGTGAATTCCGCATTCATTTCTGCACTTCTCCATGCCCCTAAGAGCAGCGGAGAAAGATTTCCTATGTGCACTCTTTGACATGGCAAAATTTAAGCTAGCTGACTTTCTTTTAAGCTGCAGTCGAATTTTGCAACAGAAAGAGCAGGAGCTCAGCAAAAGCAATGCAATGCTTTGCATCCAGCAAGGCAGCAACTCTCCCAGCTTGGTCTCCTTTCTCCTGGCTTGCTAAAGCAAACAATAAAACTCCTGTATTCTTGAACTATGTAGAGCACGGTGCCACGATCTGTTTCTTTCTCATTCTTAAACATCACAGGATTTTCATGGTGCCAATCTCCCCACACCCAGACTATGTCCACTCCCACCAGCCCCAGCCAGCAGGACTCAAAATTGGGAGTTGTTGCCCAAAACCCCTGGAGGGTACCAGGGTTGGGAAAGGCCAGCATAGCAGGTGCCGCATGGAAAGGGCAACCAGAACCCTGACAGTTCATAGCGGGTTGGTCCTCGATTTCTTCGGCTTTCTTCCCCCACCCACGAACCCCTGTGATGTTCTGTTGTGGTAGACTGAGGGATGCCCAGAAGGCGACTGTTTTCCAAGACTGCCATGGCAACATGTACCAGGTTTTATGCAAGCGATTGCTGCTCCTATGCTGTGAATCTGACGCTGATGCTTTCCCATGTGCGTCTGGTCTATTAATAGATAGCTCCCTGCCATTTCACTGAGTGAAGATACTGTTGCAGCTTTGGGAACACTGGGTGTGAAGACTTGTTTAAAGGAAAAGCCATCCAGGCGTTCCTCCCACTCTAGCCCCAAGGAATCACGATAATTTGCAAATAGAAATCAAGATAATTTGCAAACTCCACCCACTAGCGTTTCACTCCCAGTCAGTGCTGGCCCTCCTCTTTGGTTTCTGAAGTCTGCTCAAGCGCTGCACACAGTGTCAAATTAGTCTTTGCAACAATAAGGACTAGAAACTTGTTTTTAAAAACAAAAGCCAGAACTCTTAGCATGCTGAATTCTCCACTTGATAGCGTTCTCCTGTCTTTGGTTATCACGCACCTGTTTTTTAAACCCATTCTTCAAAGTTTTTGAGGTAAATTTTTACAGCCCAAAGTAAAATACATTTTTCCATTTATGTCCTACTTTTCACCGATGTAGGATTGGTGGCAAACAATCAGCAAGGCAGTGCTTGGCACAAGACCTTGCCAGAAAGATGGTACATCATGCTCTGCTGGACCAGATCCCTCTAGTCCAGGAGAGAACAGCTTGCAGCTTTCCTGATTTTCTTGGATGCCAGCCACATTATATCCAACGAGCATGGTTAGTAGCCGGGTGCTATGAGGGATATAGTCCAAACAACAAGTAGAAGTGTCTGAGCCCCACTTGTGACTTCCTGGAGAAAAAAGAACTTCATCATTGTCTCCCCAGTATACTGCCTCTGACCTTGGAGAAGGTATTGCCACCTCTGCACTACAAATTTCTATACTCCCCTTTCAAAGATATCCAAGGTGGCTTCCACCCTCACAAGCTGTAGCAGGGAATTCCTTAAATATTCCAGTTTGCGAATAAGTGTGTTCTTCTCACCTATTCCCAAACTGTTGTGTTGGAAAAAAAACACCCCCACTCCCATTCTAACACGATTGTGAGATACAGAGAGAAAAAACTCTCTTCCCATCTCTTGGCACCATGTATAACCTTTAAACGCTTCATCAGCAATGCTCGCCTTCAGATTAAGTCTTATGTTTCCGCAACACTGCAATCTGCAAGCCAATCCCTTCTAGATACGTTGGATGGAAATATCTGTCATTCTAAGCCAACAATTAGAAGCCCAAAAGAGCTGGAAGGCACAGATTGGGTCAGGATGTTGTCGCAATTCCAGCTACTAATCTTAACTGATGTGAATGAAGCTCACACTAGAATAAATCCTGGGTGAATTTACTCTAAAGTAGTAAAGGTCTCCTCTTGACGTTAAGTCCAGTCATGCCTGACTCTAAGGGGTGGTGCTCATCCGTTTCCTAGCCGAGGGAGCCAGCGTTTGTCCGCAGATGGTCTCCGTGGTCACGGGGCCGGCATGACTAAACACCGAAGTGCACGGAACTCTAAAGTAAGCCCCCTCAAATAAACATCAACGGACTTGTAAGGAGAGTGTGGAGAACCTGACCTAGGGTGAAGAGGCAAATACTGGAAAAGATCAGGTGCAGATACTGTGTTCACAAGTCAAGCACTTGCTTCTGGGAATCTGGGAACAAATGGACAAAGGATAATGTTTTGGAGCTCACACAAGTCAGAGATGGTAAAAGACAGCAGGTGAGCCTCCAAAATCACATGACTGCTGGCCTGGGTGTCCTAGAAGCAACAAGCAAGGCAATATCAGAAGGATACCTGAAGGAACACCTGTGCCCATATTTGCCCTCTCGCCCCTTGAGATCGGCAGCAGAGGCCCTCCTCCGGGAGCCTTCTATGAGAGATATCAGGAGGCAAAGTACCTGGAGGAGGGCCTTCTCTGTGGTGGTGCCCCATCCATGGAATGCGCTCCCCAGAGAGGTCTGCCTGGTGCCGTTATTTGTTTTTCGGCGCCAGGTTAAGACCTTTTTATTCCAGCAATATTTTAATAAGTTTTAATAGTCTTTTCTATGTTTCTAACTGCAGCCAGTGTGGGCTGGGAATTTTATTTATGTTATATTTTATTTTATGCTGTAAGCCGTCCTGAGGCATTTTGTGAATAGGACGGCATATAAATAGTTTAAATAAATAAATAAATAAATAAATAAGCAAGCAAGCAAGCAAGCAAGCAAGGAAAAGAGGACTGGGAAATGAGATTCTCCCAGCTTTAATATTTCCAAATTTTATTTGTTTTCTACAGTCTGATAGTGAGTCCTGTAAACCCTTAAAGAAGTAAAATTAGAGCTCCTGAAGCATGCAAGCAATCAAATCACATTCCAAAAAGAAGGACGGTTACACTGTCTGGCTAAAGGGAAAATCCATATAGTGGAGTATTTTGCTGATCTCCGAGCTGGTCTAAGAAAAGGCTTGCACCATATAGCAATAAAGACACTGCAAAGTCCACATTGTGCAATCTAGAGAACCTCTCCCATTAATAAAGGCTCCTCTCCACTAATTTGTGTCAGATCTGAGATTCTAAAAGACTTCCCAAGACGCCAGCTTGGCCTAAAAAATCAAGCAGATATATCCAGATGTGGTGTGTGTGTGTGTCTATCCAGATGAATGAAAGGTTCAGGACAGGAGTGGTGCTAGGTACCAAAAAATGGGGCTAGGTCTCACAGGCCAAAAAAAAAATAAGTTTGCAACTGCTGGTTTATTTATTTAAAACTTTTGTATGCTGTCCCTTATGCATGGCATCTCGGGACGGCTTACAGTCATTAAAACAACACAATAAAACAGCAATAAATAACAACTAACCAAAATACAATTAAATAAGTTAAATAAAAGCAACTGTTAAACATTAAAATTTTAAATTAGTTTTTAAAATGACAGTTAAATAAAAAGGTTTGCACATTTATTCGTTATATTTATTGCCTGTCTTTTTTCCTTCCAGCTAACTCAGGGAAGTTTACATAATTTTCCTCCTATTCTCAATCTACCCTAACAACAACAGCCCTGCGAGGTAGGTTGGGCCAAGAGTCTGTGACCAGCCCAAAGTCTCCCAGTTGAGCTTCATGGATGGGGACCAGAATCCAGATTGCCTGAGTCTCGGTCCACTCTTAACCACGACGCCACACCGGCTCTATATATGCTCTGAGGTCCCTGGTGCCATTAAAGGGTCCCGTCTCGGTATTTGTAAGAAGAGATGTATGGATAGGGAAGTGGAGCACTTCGGATCGCAGAAAAGCTGGGAGGCACCCAGGAGAGGAAGTCCTTTGGGGGCAAAACGCCAAGTACGCGGGGGGTCGGCGAGTACCGCCGAGCAGAAGGGTGGACGGGGCGGAGGTACGCACGAGAGAGCTCGGGCTGCTGCCCTCCTAGGTCAAGCTTAGTCGGGGGCTTAGAGGAGCCCCGCGCCAAGCCCGTGAAGCGCATCCTCTCTGCTGTTTGCCAGCAGAGACCGCCGCAGACCTACCGTACTCGATACCCCCGGACAGGAAGAGGAGGCCGATGGTGAAGTTGGTCCACTTCTTGCGGCGCTGCCCGTCCATGCACCCGGCGTCGGCGGCTTCCGTCCGGGGCGACGGGCGCAGCCGCGGGCGGGGTGCGCGTGGGGCGCGGCGGGGCAGGCTGCCCGGGGAGCTCTCAGGGGGCGGCGCCGGCGGCCACCCTCACCGGCCCTGCGCGGGGCGCACCTGGCCGCCGCCTGCGGCCAGGCGCAGTCCCTCTGCGGAGCGTGCCCTCCCGCCGGCTGCCCGCGCCCGCGCCCGGCTGCGCAGCTCGCCCGGGCAGCCGCAGGCGCAGCCGCGCACACGCCGGCTCACCTGCAGGGAATCGCGACCAGCGCATCCCCGGCGGCCCGCGCGACCTTCCACCCGCCGCGAGCCGGGCCGGCACGCGAGGGAGCCAATCGGAGCGCGCCGCCCGCAAGCATGCAAATCGCCCGGTCGCCTCCTGACGAAGGGGCGGGGCGGAGGAGCGCGGGAGCGCGGTCCAATGGGTAGAGCAGCGTTCCAAACGGAAGATGGAAATGCAGCGGAGCCGGGGCTGCGTTTCCTTCCTCTCTTCTTTCCCTGCATGCAGAAGCAACGCCTGGAAGGTTTGCCTCTGTCGGATCTTTGGCCTGTCAGCGCAGCTGGTAGACCAGCCCCAACTACTACTACTACTTTGCATATATATCCCATCTTTTTTCCTCTGGAAAGAACCCAAGGAGTCTCGCTCAGCTCCCTTTCAACCTCACAACAACAACTCTGTGAGGTAGGTTAGGCTGCATCACTGGCCCAAAGTCACTTCAAGGGCCTGTGGAAGCTAGAACCTGGATCTCCCAGGGCCCCAGTCCAACACGCTAACCACTGCCCTGCCCTGCCCTGCCCTTAAGCAGATGAAAGGTGTAAGTCTTTGCAGGTTCAGACAAAAAAGCCCTGTAAGGCTGGGGCATGCTGGGAATAGCAGGGCTTTTAGCTAGCTGAACATGCAGTAGAACGCACCCTTAGCCGTGCATAGAGTAGCCCTCCGGAAGCCAACCAAGCGGGAGAGTCCCTCCAAGGGCAAACCGCGCAACGCACTAGAGAGGCCAACGAACGCAAATGCCTGCCAGGTGTTTGGTAACAGCCCGTTTCAAAAACAAGCACTCAGCAAACCAGTTAATGTACTCTGACTTTAACAGATTAAAGCCTGGGTTAATACATACGGCTGGCAAGCCGTCATCAGTGCAAACATACCTGAAGGAGGCCTTGCTGGTGGGGAATGCGGGGAGTTTTTGTCCAACACCTCTGGAAAACACCGGCTACCTTCAGGGAATTGCCACTCCTGGCTAGCGCCTATGACAATGTCCATTGTTCGTGAAGTCAGTCTGATGCCCCAGATTCTAGTCCTCATGACAGGGTTCAAAAAACCTACGCAAGGAGAATGGAATGAGTTTCAAAGGCAAGTGAAAAAATGTGGAACCCAACTCAGAAAGGCCAAGCCAGTGCAACACCACCTCAGCCACCAACCAGCCAACCGGTCTTGACCCTTCTTTTGGTAGCCTCTCATAACTCGAGGTTTAGATGAAAGCACACAGTCATATAACTGTTGGCAACTGTTTGTCATCCAGTAAAACAGTCCCGCACACTGGTCTGATTTCAGCGTTATTCCCCTCAAGCTACTATCCCTACCCAGTCAAACACTGTTAATTCACTAATGGTTGATAGGCAATTGATGTTTAATTAACGTGCATTATTAAATAGATCAGAGCAAATGCACAAAGAATACAGGTCAACCATGTGCGGCAAATTCTTCATGGCAAGATGTTGAAATGAAGTTAAATCCATTAAATAAATTTTAAAATTTCAAGTTAAATATGGAAGCCTAAAAGGAGTCCTACAAAGGCACAAACTGGCTTGGAGTTGTAGAATTTTTTTTTCATCTCAACATGCATAGGATTACAGTTTAAAGAAAATTAGAATATATTCTGCATGTGTTTGTGTATGTGTGAAACATACTCGCTTCTCATTTCTTTCCTACCAGAGGTTGGGTATCTTGACAACGAAACAGTTAAGATTGATGGTCAATCTAAACAATGATATAATGTTGCCTCCAACCCATTCTTTCTCTTTCTCCTACACATTTTTCCCATTTATTTTGCCTTGTATAATAAGCTACGACAGTTTATTTTACATTTCTCATTATATAAGCAAAAAAATCTGGTTTTTTCAGTTTTGCTTCTGGGGAAAGTTCTGGCTTGATTTGCTCTACTACCTACTTGATTTGTCTTTCTGTCAGTCCTGGGTATTTGCAAAGCTCTCCTCCTGCACCATGTTTCAAACACATCCATTTTCTTCCTGTGCTTTTCTTCACACCCACACATAGTGATGCTGAACAGCACCACGTCTGAGCCTTGGCCTCCAATGAAATGCCATTACCTGAGACCCTAGATCTTTTTCTAGCTCTTTCACGGCTTCCCTTCCAATTCTGAGCCTTCTTCTAATTCAGGCCTAACACAAGGCTCCCTTAGAATTGGCAGCTGAGCCAAAGTATGCAAGAGGCATCCTGTCCATGATATTGCGGATTGCTTCTAGTCATGAGGACTAGCAGCTATCGATATTCTTCTCCTCCATGTGTTTCCCCACTACCCTTTTAACGCGTAGCCATCACGACGCGTTAAAACTCTGTTCTCCCGCTCTGGATCACGTTATTGTTGCTATTATTATTTCAATTTAACAGTCGCCCCATGGCCGAAAGTCTCCCCCAAGGTTACAAACAGGTCGGGAATTCCCGCTTTCTCCCGAGCTTCGGAGGATGCCTCTGCGCATGCGCAATTCAGGGACGTTCTTCCCAGCATTGTCCTTCGCCTTATCCACGAGCGCATTGCCCGCCCTCTGCCCTAAGCTAACATGGTTACTTCCGCTTCAAGCGCTTTACGTCATCTGCAGGCGCCCGCGCCGGAAGCGAAGCGGGGCAGGGGGTGTAGGTTTGTGCACGCGGTAGCGCTTGCAGGCGGCTGTTCGTGCGGGCGGCGGGGGCCGGCTCGGCTCGGCTCGGCTCGGCTCGGCTCGGCTCCCGGGACCACCGTCCCTCTTCCGGCGCGGCTGCTGACCCCGTGGCCCTCCGCGCCGCGCCCGCTGTTCTTGCCCTGCCATGGCAGGCATTCTGTTCGAGGATATTTTCGACGTGAAGGACATCGACCCCGAGGGCAAGAAATTCGACAGGGGTGAGGAAGAGGGAAACCCTCCTTCTGCGCCTTCCTCCCCCCTCCTCGCCGGTGCCCCCGCCCGCTTGCTATATTTATTTATATTTATTTTATTTAAAACTTTTATATGCCGTCACCACATGCCTCGGCCTCTCGGGACGGCTCACAAACGTACAATTAAAACAATAAAACAATAACAAATTCCATAAAATTATACAAAAACAAAAAAGCGACTGTTAACGATAAAATATTAATTTTTAAAATAGCAATTAAATAAAAAGGTTTTAACCTGGTGCCGAAAAGAATATAAACTCTTGCCTTCCTCTCTCCAAGAACCCAAGGCGGCTTAACTAGTTCTCCTTTCCATTTTACTCTGAGCCAGGGATTGAATTAATACCCCCCATTTAAATCAAACTTCATTATTTTCTCTGGTTCCACATTCCTGCCTCTAGAGTGGCTTAGCATTCTAGCAGGAAAGGGATTTGCTTTCTCTCACTATTTTCCAATAAATGACACCCGACCCCTAATAATAGCAATTTGTCTCCTTCAGTTTCTCGGCTGCATTGTGAGAGCGAGTCTTTCAAGATGGATTTGATTCTTGATGTGAATGTACAGATCTATCCAGTTGATCTTGGTAAGTGGTCTTTGAGGATTTTGTTGTATCAGTTCCTACCTCTCTTTTTAAAATGCTGTTCAGATTTTTCTTCAGACTTCAACTGCCTAATTGGCAACATACAGATTTTGTTTTTCTCTGTGAGGAAGACATTAACTTGTACAAATACCACAGTATCTCAGGGCACCTGAAAACATCCTAATTGGCTGACCTCCAGTTGTTCCTATTGGAATTATTTACTGAACACTAAACTGTTGGTATTACCGCTTTTTTTAAAAAAAAGAAAAGTAGTTCAGTTTTGGATGCTAATTTCTTTGCCTGTTCTGCAAATTTTATCATAACTTCATGTGACATAAGAAAAGAATAAGCTGCTTAACCACTTAACCACTTTCTATTGTATTTCAATGTATTTTATTGTGTTGTAAGCCACCCCAAGGCTTCGGCAAGGGGCGGCATAGAAATGTTATAATAATAATAATAATAATAATAATAAAGTAACCCCATCAAGGCTCTTGCAAAGTGAGCTCTGGCCCACAAAGGTTTCCACTACAAAAATGTGTTAGTCCTTCAGGTTTCTTTGTTGTCTTTGCTGAAATTAATCTGCACACCATTCTTCTGCTTTAAAAATAGGCCAACAGACTGGCTCTAGTCACTTTAAAGACTTTGGTAAACTTAATGGAACATGACTATTTTTGATCAGAAATTACAATTTGAAACCACCAACTAAAATACTCAACTTTACTAAATAGGAGCGTGTCAAACTTCTGATGGTAAAACATCCCAATTTTCTGAATTTAAAATGCACAGGGAATTAAAAAGTGAGCTCTCAAAGCAGAGTTTCATGCAGAATGATCATGGGCAATCCTTAATAAGCTCTGAATATCATTCTAATATACCAGTCTCCATAACTAGATTAATTGATTGATTGAATTTATATACCACCCCAATAGCCCAGAGGACTCTCTGGGTGGTTTACAAACATTAAAACCCCACCAGTCCTAACCAAATTGGCTGCACCACGAATGAGTATAAAATAACATGGTTAAAATGAATTAAATAAAAATATACTATTAATATTAATTAACTTTAAAATATTGGTTAAATAAAAAGGTCTTGACCTGGCACCAAAAGGCATATAATGACAGTGCCAGGCGGACTTCTCCAGGGAGCGCATTCCATAGTCGGGGCGCCACCACAGAGAAGGCTCTCCTCCGAGCATATGCATTGTCCAGTTGAGCCACAAGATTTGCTTGGCTCCAGTTTTCACCTGATTGCCTCTTTGCACTGCTTCTCAAAGTCAGTTGCTACCTTCCCCATATGTCTTTCCAAATCACAGTGTCGTGCATTTGTTCTTCTACGTGTAACTCTAGTGTTGGTTTTGGTTTTCTAGCTGTGCCCATCCCTGACCGGTGGCTTGGGCCTTTGATGGCCGCCGGCCAGCTTAGTGAAGACTCACCTTACTGTTATTTCTCTCTCACATTCCAGGAGACAAATTCCGCCTAGTGATTGCCAGCACCTTGTATGAAGATGGGACCTTGGATGATGGGGAATATAACCCCACTGACGATCGACCATCCAGGTAATGGCAAGTTAGATCTGCTCCAGCAACGTGTTCCTCTCCAGCTTCTGCAAAGAGGGATTGACCACTCGCTTTGTGTGGTGTGTGTGCAGCTAGGATGCTCACCCAAGGCCAGTGTCTCAGGCATGGGGGGACGCCTGCCCAGGATCCACACCAGTCGGCATCTGCTGCTGACCGCACCTCCTGGAGTTGCTCCTGCTCTCCGCCTGGCCCACGCTTGCCCGAAACCTCAGTGCTGTCGAGAAGCAGATGCAGCAGAAGCTGTTGCTGATCTGCTCACAAGCCCATGGGAGCCATGCTGAGGAGGAGGAGGCTCAGTCGCAGTTAATGGCAAGGAGTCCATGGAGGATGCCCGGTTCTCTCCAGATCTTGTGGGCTGCAGCACCCTTGATTCCCAAGTGGCTGTCTAGCAGAAGAAACCTCAGTTAGCTTGTGCGATTGTTGCCCTCTTTAAATATCCATCCTCGTGGAGTATTTAAAAGTGTGAAAGTTGTCTTGAGACTAACCTCTGCAGAGTTGAGCTTCTGTGATCACAGACAGCCTCAGAGACATGCCTGAGCTATCTTTTCCCTCCGCAGGGCTGACCAGTTTGAGTACGTGATGTATGGGAAGGTGTACAGGATAGAAGGAGATGAGACATCCACGGAAGCTGCCACACGCCTGTAAGTGTCCCGTTCTTTCTGGGATCCCTGGTTTCAGCTGATCAGCATAGCTCAAAAAGGGCTGGTCAAAAACAGGGCGGTATTTAACGCTACATGCAACAGGCTTTCTGATAGTGGAACAGCTTGCCTTACGGAGAGGCTGTAACTGAAAGGCATAACATGAGGGGATCTGGAAGGTGGTGGTAAGATTTTCCCTATATCAGAGATTGGCTGCTCCAGATGCTATTCCCTGCAACTCCCTAGCTGTTATACCTAGTAGTAGAGGTAAGTCGCCCACCCCTGTGTAAAATACTAAAATGTTTGATTATCAACTCACTCAAACTTTTCCCCTGGCTTATTCCTGCAAGAACTGTTGCCAGTAGGAGCAGTGGGTAAAATTCGGGCAGCCACAAGCCTGTTGTAGCTACTTGAAGAGGCTGTGTAAGCCAAGTTCTGTTCCCACTTGGCCATGTGGCCACCTGAGTGGCTTTGGGCCGGTCACCAGCTCTCAGCCTAACCCACTTCACAGGGTTGTGGTGAGGATAAAATCGGAGGGGGAGCACAGAAGCCACCTGGGTTCCTTGCAGGAGGAAAAAGCAGGCTATAACTGTAGTGGATAAATACAGTGCAAAATAATAGAGAGGATGGGCACCCAGCTTCAGATCCTGCACCTCTGCTGAAGGCTGAGCGTGGAAGCAGGATGCCTTTCCCCTGCTCAGACGGTCACCTACTTCTTCTCGCCCGCTAGTTAATTTTCTGCGGGAAATGTGGGTAGAGGCCTTGGCTGCAAGGATGTGGGGAAAGTGTATGCCTCGCCTCCCTGAGATATGCCTTGCTGAACGTCCTCTGCTCTCCGTGTCTCTTGGGCATGGCAAGAGTGCTGGCTTTTCACCAAGAAGGTCCATTCCCAGGCAACCCCTGCAGTGAAAGCCAGCCAGCCGTCCCCAGCCAGGTGTCCTCCAGATCCTTTAGACTCTCAGCATGCCGACAAGGATTGATGGGAGCTGAAGCCTGGGACCTTTGTAGGGAGCCTTCCTTCTTCCCAAGCCTTCTTTGAAAGAGATTAGCAGGGTGGTTCCCTGGAGGAGGGCCTTCTCTGCGGTGGCCCCCCGATTGTGGAATATGCTCCCCAGAGAGATTTGCCAGGCATCAACACTTCTTTCTTTTTGGCGCCAGGCGAAAACCTTTTTATGTTCCCGTTATTGTAATGTTTGATCGGTTTTAATGTAGTTTTATATGATCGAATTACTGGTTGCTGTGCCATTTTATTTGCCATTTTGTCTGTTGCTTGTTGTAAACCGTTCCGAGACACCAGTGGATGGATGGATGGATGGATGGATGGATGGATGGATGGATGGATGGATGGATGTGTGTGTAAATAAATAAGGAGGAAGGCTGGAATAAGCCGGATTGAGGGCCCACGGCGGCATCACACACTGGGCCTTGTGGGGAGCTTCTGCCCACACCGATGCGAAAGGCTCTTGTCCTCTCTCACCCTTCTCTGCCCTTCCCGCAGCTCTGCCTATGTGTCCTACGGTGGCTTGCTCATGAGGCTCCAGGGAGACGCAAACAACCTGCATGGCTTCGAAGTGGATTCCCGAGTCTACCTTCTCATGAAGAAGCTGGCCTTCTAGCCTCCCAGGGGCCTTGCATGGCTGGAGGCTGTGGTTGTGGCTTGGACTCAGTGGGGGGCTGCCCCCCCGCCCGAGTGGAGGATTGCCGGCAGCTCTGGCGGGTCCCCCGCTCCCTCCATGTGCCCCCACCCGGTCACTAGCAGACTTGCAGGCACGGGTGAGGAGCATTGAAATGCATCAGTGCCGTGAACTAGCAGGCACCCAGGGCATCTCCTGCCAACGTTGAAGGAACTGAGTGTTGGACTCTTGACTATCTGGTTAGCTATCCCTGGTTCCCTGAGAACCAGTGTTGCTGTTTCAGGTCTGGAAGAGATGCTTCCTTTGCCATTCTCGGCAATGACACAGGGCAGGGGTGAAGGACCGGTATCCCTGAGGCTGTGCTAGAGTGCAGTTCCCATCATCCATGAATGTTGGCCGTACTGGCTGGGCCTGATGGGAATGGTAGATCAGCAACATCTGGAAGGCCACTGGTTTCTTTGCCCTCTGGCCTTGGCATACACTCTCCATTCAATTTTGGTTTATTACGTTCATTAAAGTCTAGCTTTTCGTATTTGGCTGTACTTCCACCTAGAATAATCTCTTGCATCCTACACTGGAAATGCAGTGGCACAGGGATTAAGTGGCTTGAAGATGGTGCCACTAAGAATGCACATTTTTCAGACTGAATTGAAATATCCATGCACACCCCTTATCAGTGCAAATAGATGAGATTTGACTATTTCTAACATGTTTTCTTCAGGAGATGGATGTTCTCTTCATCCACTGCAAACCCCACCACCACCTTGCCCAGTTTCATCGCAAACGGGAGGAGTTTTGGCTCTCCTGGGCAAAAGGATCACGAGTGGACACACCTGAGGGCAAAAGTGCGAGGCAAGGCCCTGCTTTGCACAGAACGATAACCCACTGGTTTGATTAACCCCTGAGTTACTGCATTTCCCAGCCATGATTTGGCCGCCAAGTGACAAAGGAAACTGTTGGGTGTTCGGCCGATTCCTAGGTTGTTAACTTTCTGTCCCGTGTATATCAAATGCCTTTGCAGCTCTGGACAAACGGATGGAGTTTTTGGACCTCTGACCTAGTGAAAGAACCCACATGTCTGTCTGTATACTTAAGGACAGCCCAGGGGTGACAGCTGGTTGGGGATTGCACTGAGTCATGCAAACCTGGCTACTGGGGGTTATTTGAGAGTTAAACAACCCCTCCATTAAACCCATTAAACCAACGGGGCTTTGACAGAGCTCTGGCCACCCAGAGAGGGGCCTGTTGTGGTGAGCTGGAGATGGAAGAAATGGTGGCACCTTCCTCACAGCCTTTCTGGCTTTCCTGTTCCGCATTTGGCCTTGCCCGCTGCTGCCAGGCAGTCCACCAAAGGTGGTGCCCAAGAGGATGTAGCCCTCAGCTCGAGAAGCCTTCTGTACGTGCACAGAATCACTGCATGCCCTCAGTGCAGCATAATCGCCTTCCAATCGCAAGAGCAGAGAAGCCCCGCGATGCTTTCACAGGAGGGCTGTGGCGTGTGCACAATTTCTCTGTCCTGTTTTGCTCTCATCCCAAAAATGCAATGGGAGGCAGACAAAATACGCAGTTCTTTATTGCAGTAAATGATAGGCAGAAAGCCTTCCTTCGCTTTCTCCCGCTCGAGGCCTGCAGCAGCCAGGGCCAGTCCAGTCTCGCGACACACCGAGAGCGGCCTCGGGCCGATGCCTCGCCACAAGTGGAGCCAGCGGTCTTTTGCTGTCCCTCGCAGGAAAGCGGATGTAACTACGCCGCAAGAGGGGAGGGAGTTTACTTTGCCTCCGGATGCTTCCTGCCACGGCTGTGCAATCCATTCATTCTGGCTGACTGCCAGCTCCAGGCCAGGCCTGCCACATCCTCGGGCAAGATGTCATGACGTGGGACCACAACTGCACTCGAGGCAGATTCGTTTGGTACAGAAAGAATGGGTTGAAAACAGTGATTTTGCTGCTTGGCTCGCAAGGCCATTCCCATACTCAAGCGTGTCTTTTAGAGTCGGTTCAGCAAAGTTGCTTCCACCTCCAGGCGGGTGCGGCTGGAATTCGCAGGGGCTCTGCAGTGAAAGATTGGCATGGCACGGCCCCCATGCGGTCAGGTCATTGAAAAATGCTTCCGCTCGGGTGTTACGTTCAAATAGTTGCAGCTTGCGACCCCTACAGAAAATGAAGGGGTTGACGGGTATGATCCCTGCCCAGGCCCAGAATTTCCCCTTGGTGGCTCTTCGTGATTCGGCGGCTGGTGGGTGCAATCAGCCCCTTCTGCTTCCTCGCTCGCAGAGTGATGCAGAGTAGAATCCAACGTGGCCTGCGGGAAATAAAAGTTCTAACGTCTGTAACCAGAGTGCTGACAGTGCACATTTCCTCCACTGTTTGCACTGAGTGCATTGAAGCTGCTAAACCATCAGACAGACGCCAGCCAAGCAAGACACCGAGCAGCTGAGAGCGTCGCCAGGCTTGCTCAGCTCCAGAACCCATTTCTGTTTGTGTGTTTTTTGCAGGAAGCTAAAGCAAGCTTAAATTTCAGCAAGGAAGGCTCAGGCCTCGCTGAAGGCGGAACACGGCCTCTTTCTGCTCCGGTGTTCTGAGCACATGCCTCCCGCTCCAAGGGTTCCATCGCCCTGCCCTTCCACAGCCGGCTGCCAGGGGCCCGCCATCCCCTTCGGCCCTTCCTGGGGCAAGCAGCCCACCAGGTCTTTCACTGCCCCCACGAAATGGCCAAGCTGGAAGGACGCTGAGCTGGGCGGGGAGCGCCAGGCCAACTCCGATCTTCACCGCAAGAGTCGCTCTGCAAGTCAGCAAAGAGGAGGTGCAGTTTTCCTCGGACAAGTTGTTTGTAGGTCTCAAAGATGGTCCGAAGGTTTCTCTCTGGAATTAATTGGGGCGCTTCCTCCAGCGGCCCGTTTGCAACCTGTTCCTAGAGTGAGAGAAGACACAAGGCTGCGTACCTGCGAGGCCTGAAATCCACTGCCAATCCCTAAGTGAGGACTCGAGAGATGTCGGGGGGGGGGGGGGGTCTGAAGTGGCGCCAGGCTGAGGCCACACACAACTATTTCGAAGAAAATCTTGGCTTCCTCTGCAAATTCCTGGAAAACTCTTTTCTAGGCCATAGAACCAACTCACCTTGTCAGTTTCACTATCAACTGTTTCCGGACCCCGTTTGCAGTGCCAAAAAGGAACACCTTTGAGTCCAAGGCCAAATTCAGTTTTGGAAAGCTCTTGGACCACATTCCAACATTTTCCAAAAGTATGGAGAAATTCCAGTATGGCACAGCTTTTAAGTTCTTCCTCCCGGTAGCTAAGTATTGGGGAGGCCTTTCAGCCTTTTGGAATTGGGAAAATAGGGGAAACTGCCCACCCATCAGTATTGGAGGAAAGGAGTGTGGCCTTCTGGGAAACCTCCAAGCGGCGGAAGTTAGGTCTTTGCAGACATGCAGAAAGGTGGGCAGGAAGCTGTGTATCTGCATAATCCTTCTGGCCACGTGCTGAGCAAGGTAGCAAGCAGAGGCCTGCCTGTCTTGATGGGCTGTGGGGGTGGGTGGGTAGCGTCCTCCATCCCAAAGCAGTGCCAGAAGCCCCACCGTCCCTCACCTGCCCCCCAAAGCTTTGTAGGTGCAGAGCAAAGGTGCTGGCTTTCTCGTAAAGCCGCTGCAGAAGCAGAGAGACGCATCCCTGCCCCAGCTCTCGTTGGGCGGCGGCTGCACTGTCCACCAGCGTTCCCAGGTCACGCAGTATCTCCTGCACTTTGGCCTGAGTCTGAAAGAAAAAGAGCCAGCCATTTATAACTTCAGTATTCTTTATACTCAGGGCCCAGAGCCTGGGGGCCAAATTCAACCCTCTTGCGTTTCAGGATAGCCAGCTTTCCCATCCCTGCTGCCGCTTAGCAATTCTCTAGTCTTTGTGCAGTTTTTCCCCCATTCTAAATGGCTGAAATGCCTCTCTCTGGATTAGTCACTGGCGGTGGCCAGCTTCAGACAACACGGGAAACCACATTCAAGGTTTGAGTACGAGCTGAGTTCAAGCTTTCGGTCAAATGTGGATTATTGCATTGTCTGAACTAGTGATGCAAAGATCCGCCCAGAATCCAGCTCTCTGGTGCTTGCCGGACTTCTGGGTCTTGGCCTAGGAAGCGAGCTGAGCTGAGCCACGTCTGCAGACGCTCCAGAACAAGACAAGCCGCTCTGCACTGCATTGCTCTGCTGCTGAGTACACGACCCCCATGCACAGACCCCGCCGTCGCTTTGGGGGGGTGTGCACCTAGCTCCCTTGTGCACCTAGCATTTGCACAGAGACGTTCTTTCATCACCCACTTGTGGCACCCACAGGTGCGTGCGTGCATGCAGGCACTGCCACGATAAAGCGCGATAAAGGTCCCATTTACAGCGTGAGCATTTCCCTCTGGTCACTAGGTGCTAGCCAAGATGTCCTGCAAATCCAACAAGCATGTGGCACACAGGCAGAGTGTGTGTGCGTGTGTGTGTGCACATGTGCAAAGCACTCTTGCTAGTTATATATGTGCAATGTAAAACACAAGTGTTAGAGTCACTTCCTGCTAGATCAGGGGTCCTCAAACTTTTTGTATAGGGGGCCAGTTGAAAGGTGCCAGCGATGGGCGTGAGCCGCCAAGGTGGTGTGGGCAGGGGGCGCGGGGTGGGAAGCGCATGCACACGAAAGGCAGGGGCATGCATGCGCAGAGATAATTTTCTCCCAATGAATCCAGAAAGATCTCCTGGGGCCAGCTTGCTCACAAGGAGATCATTTTGGACTTGGTCAGAGAAAAGGATCTTCTGGCAAGGCGCTGGCTTGCTCACCAGGAGAGCCTTTCTCCGAGCGAGTCCAAAACGATCTCCTTGCGAGCAAACTGGCACCTTGCCACATGCGTGCACATGCGTGGCGAGCTATGGCGGGCCAGATCCAGCCCACGGGCCGTAGTTTGAGGACCCATGTGCTAGATACACATGCAAACACTCAGCATAAGTGGGACTTACAGCAGAGAGAAAGGGTTGAAGTCCTAGAAGCTGAGCTGAGAAAATCCGACCCCCAACCTGGATCTCTCACCCATCACTGGTCTGAACCCGGCCACACTAAACACAATCGGCCGCCTTTCAACAGCCGTGTTCAGTGACGATTCCAATCACACGTGGGCCGAGCAGGGGGAGGTGCGGAGCCCCGCCAACACGCCCGGGCCCAACCCTCCGGCTGCTGGGCTCGCCATCCTTACAAACTCACTGTCTTCTGCCTCCAGTCTCCGAGGTTGACTCCCACCAGGGCTAGGAGCACGGGCTGCCGGAGCAAGGGAAGCGCCTCGCAGTGGCTCTGCAGAGAGAGGACAGAGGGCAGGGGAGAAGCAGGGAGGGCGGGTTGGGTGTAGCCTCTGCCAGGCAGCCTAAACTGACGGGTCAATGCAACCGTCCGTATGAGTGCCTCAGCGGCTCCCTCTCTGGAATGAGAGGCAAAGCGACCCACTTCTGTGAAAGCTGAAACATCTGGTGGCCACCTGGGGGCAAACAGATTGAGGGCCCAGTCCTGTGCATGTTACACAGAAGAAAGCCCTCCGTTCAGGGGAGACTGCAGCCAAAGAGCACCATGGAGCAGAACTCCCGAGCTGTAGTCTGGCGTTCGGATGACTATGCAGCACTGGCAGCTTAGCACACTGGGAAAATGGGCATCGAGCACCCCTTTCAGGAATGCCCTCTTTGTTGGAGGAGAGGAGGAAAGGGACGCCCCCACTGATCCCTGCTGGAACACCCCCCCCCACACACAGCTCTTTGCACATTCTCAGCCGGGGGAAGAACAGACTCTGCTGCACAACTTTTCTGGTTATGCGTGAAAGCAAGTCCGGCCCAGCCTGGCTGGTCAGCTCCCACAGCTGCTAAGTGCGAGAGCTGCTATTTTAAATTCACACAATGCTCTTGATGCAGCGCTGCTCCAAGGCATCCTGGGAAATGCAACTGGCCCATCGGACCCAGCCACAAAACTGGAGGCGGCCCCAGCCGGCACGTGGCCAGGGGCTTCCTCAGGCCCTAAGCTGGCCCTGCGACAGACACTGAGTAGAAGCTTCCCCTGTGATGCACCTACAGATCAGCCCTCCCTCATCGGTGCCATCCAGGTGCGTTGGACTGCAAGTCTCATCCTTCCTGGCCAACGTGGCACATGGGGAAGACATGCAAGCTGCTTTTGCTTGATGTCCTTTGATGGGGTTCTTCCTTCACCCTGGCTGTTTAAATAGCGGGGGGTGGGGGTGGCACGGCAGCTCGGATTCCTAGGGAAAACTGGGCGGCTGCATTCCAGCAGGCCAAAGGACTTCTCCTCGAGCTCAGCTCGCCGGACAGCCCTGTGGGGTTCGGTGGCCAGGTAGCCAATGGAGCCGCAGGCGTGCCGTGACAACTGAATTGGGAGAGGTCACCAGCTGCTGCTTGCTGGGAGAAGGCTGCATTTTTAATATACTTATTGATTGATTATTTATTTTTATCACGTCCTTTGTATCCCATCTCAGATACAAAGCCAAACCAAGTGGCAGCATACAATGAAATATAAGGCAATAAAACCCAAGGTTAACATCATCGTTGAGACTTAACATGCAGGGAGAATAAAAAGGGTTTGGCCTGGTGCCAGTATGAGTGAAGTGTCAGCACCAGGCCCACCTCTCTGGGAAACGGGTTCCAAACCTGGGTCACCACCACAGAGAAGGCCCTTCCCCAGGTAGCTGGACGCTCTTCAAAACAGGGCACTGTACTATCGCCACCAGCCTGCTAGATGTGTTGGACTTTGACTCCCATCATCCCCAGCCAGCAGACAATTCTGCTCCATGACAAAAAGCTTAGGCCAGCCTTCCCTGTGCTGGCTGGGGAGGACTGTACACCGGGCAGGCTGGGGAAGGCGAGTCGGGACAGCCCTGTGTTGGATGAGGTGTAGCCGGAGGGTGTTCCGGCAGAGATCGGGGCATGAGACGAAGCACATCGGCCTCCTCAATCGTGCTCCCGCTCGCTTCACAACAGTCCCAAGGCCAGCCACTGAGCTTTGCGGCCAGGCAGGAGCTGGCGCATCCGTCCAGAGAGTCAAGCCAGCCCGAACTACTCAGACAAAGCGCGCCGAAGCCGCTTACCACCTGTTCCGCCATTTCCACGGCTTCGCTGATGTATTTCTGGATCACCCGCCTGTCGCACAGCATCCGCGTGGGAATCGTCCGGGACTGTTTCATGTGGAGCAGGAGCAGAGTGAGAAGCAGCAGACCTGGAGCAGGGGAGACCAAGGGACAGGCGGGGGAGCCCCAAGTTTGCCACCCCTTCCCCCTTCAGGAGGCAGCTGGGAGCCCCTCCGACCGGTGGCCAGGTGCAGCTGCGCCTTGAAAGAATAAAATTGCAGGCAGCATCCGGTGAGGCAGAGAGGGAAGGGCCCCGGAAATTATCAGGATCCTTGCAGGGCAGGCAGGTGGGCGAATTTAACTCTTGACCTCCTGCAATGCACTCCCGGCACCTGGGCTCTTGTCCTGCTTGTGGATTTTCCAACCTTATTTTCCAGTCCATGAGTCCTAGATCTGGTTTGGTGCAGTCCTTCTTACATTCTCAAGGTACCAACAGGGGATTTCCTTGTCCTCCCCACCCTAAAAACGCCCCCTTCCTTAGAGGTTCCTAGGTGCTGCAGTGGGGGGGGGGTTAAATCCCCAGTCCCATTCTGGTGATTGTTGCCCCCCCCACACACACACACACACACACCCACCCACCCACACACCTAACCTCCCAGCTTAATCTAATGACAAGCTGAGTGCAAACACCCATTTAAGGACAAGTTTTGTTTTAACCTGGCTCAAGCGCAGCCTTCCCCCAACTTGGTGCCCTCTGCATGGACTGGACTACAACTTCCATCAGCCCAGTCAGCAGATAAACCCCAAGGAGGTAGGGGAGGCAGCACCTCCAGAAACATTTAAAATGTTTAGTCCTGGAACTTGTGGAATAGTAAACTATTTTTCAGAGTAGGTTACTCTGCAGTATGCGACTTCTTATTCTTTCCCCAAGACTTTTTTTTTTTGTTCCATTAGGAAAAAGTGCTTCAGAGCATGTGCAAAGTGCACTTGGTCAGCACTGAGAAACCATAACAGTGCCCAAAGGCTGCTGGTCGGGGAAGGGGGACTTCGGCCGGGGAATTCTTGTTGTGGGAACAAAATTCTGCTGTGCCATTAACTGAGAACAGCACTGAAGAGAAGGCTGCTGCTTTGCTCATGAGGCACTCTGTACATGCCGGCTCACAAGTTGCCCCACTGACTTCGATGGGACTGATTCCCAGGGAGGTGCCTATAGGATTGCAGCCTAAAGCATCTATGGATGTTCAGCACATGGCACATCGCACCCTGAACATGCTGTTGTCTCTCCGTCAGGGACATCCAAATTAGAAACTGAAACTGGTTTCAAACTTCGGTAGTAGCCGTGGCTTCATTCCAGTCTGGGGTGACGTCGTTGCCAGTCCCCTTTCCAAAAGCCCACGCGGGGTCTGGACTGGAAGCAGACCCTGGGCTTCAGTGCCGGCCCGTGTGCCTGGCCCGTGCTGTGCCCTCTCGGGAATTCCCAGACGAGACGTGACCCGTGCCGGGCAGTTTTCCGCCTCCGTGCACCAAAGCCAGACGGCTTGCTCCAGCCCATCTGCAGCGTGCCTGTGCCTCTCTCGGCCACCGCGCAGCATCCCACACACCTCTGGGCCTCGGGGAGGCACTTCCAGGTGACCGGGGAGTGACTGGCCCCCAAACCAGCCCGCCCCTTGAAAACCTGGGCGCCCTGCCCGCGTCTCCCCTGCGTGCCTGCAGGCATGTGGGCGGGCCTCCCTCCACGAGCCGCACTCACGGTTCAGCTCCATGCCCAGCTGGCCCTCGGATCACCACCGCATTTTCCTGCTGGGAGACAGCAGCTGCTCCTCTCAGGCTCCCGGTGGGCTTCCATGGGAAGCGGCTGGCGTGCTGCTGAGGCGGGACCCGGGGTGCTCCGAGAGGGACGCGGGCCGAGGGGACCTGCGGGCTCGGCACGGCTCCCTGCGTCCTCCGCCGTCCCCCACACCAGCGCTGCCGGCTTCCTGTTGTGTTGCTGCTGCTGCTGACCTTTGGGCCAAGGCACTCGAGCCTCCGCGAGGGCTTCCTGTGGCCAGACGTTTCCTCCTTGGCTCCGGCTGGTGGACGAGGCAGGCGCCGGGACAACGCTGCGTCGGCCTGCGCCGGCTTGCCCTGGCTATGCGAAGGGGCGTGGTGGCCACCGGGGCTGCTGCACCTGCTCCCCGGTTCCCCGAAATCCCCGTGCCTGGGACGGAGCTGCTTGCTTGTGTCTTCCCCGAGGCCAGGCTAGGGCCGCTCTCCTCCAGCTCGGAACTGCCTGTTGCAAAAGGCCTAGAGGGAGGCGGGAGGCGAAAGCACCTTGAGATGCCCCGCTGGAGATGCGCAGGCACCTCCTCCAGGAACCTCGTTCCTCCCGGTCTCTCCCGGGCCGGTGCACCTTCCTCAAATCTCGACAACTACGTCCCCCAAAGAGCCATGATGGTGTTAAGAAGCAAGTTACGACCCCATTGCGAGAGCGACAGCTTCGTAACTCAGACTGGGAAACGGTTGTTGGGCCCGAGACCAGAGGGCAAAATCTGGCTTCCTGAAGCCCACAGCTGGCTACCTAATGTTCCCCCGAGAGGCCCACGTTGACTTCCCTCTCCCTGCTCATGTGGAGTTTTCCCCACCACCCGAATGCAGCCAGCCCCAGGTGTCACTGAACCCGAGTCCGGCACTCAGGCGGCAAGAAGCCTGCCAGGCTGCATAATCCATGGCACGGTCCATTCCTATATGATCCATCTCCCTTCAGGAAATCCCCAAAGATTTGAGGCGTGGGGATGCAAGCTGCCAGGTGTTTGGTGATAGGTGGCCCTCGGTTGACCACTCACAGGTTGCAGAGGCCTTTCCTATGCCTGGCCGTGGAGGTGCGCAAAGCAAAGCTTAAATCCGTGAAGGAACTGTAGGTTTGCTTGCCGCTAGCAGCTAAGGCTTTGCAATGCTTGTGTCCTTCGGTCCTGCAAAGTACTTTATTTTGAGATAGCCCAAAGAATCTCGGCTCTTGCGATTCTTGCACTAGTTGTTGGCAATACTGCAGAAATAAAAGCATGGTGGGGGGATGAGATTTCAAAACTGGTGCCTCCCCTCCAGCACTTTACGAGAAAGGAGCTTCTCTGGGTCCCAATTGCATCCCACTTTGACGCCTCTGTCAAATGCAGGATTTGGGGGTCATTTGTGGCAAACGAAGCATCCCAGCTGAGTCAGACTGAACCAATCCTGATGGTATCAACTAAAGGACTCGGAGAAGGTCTGGCTGAAGCTTAGATGCTTCAGGAAGTGATGGCAGTTCCACTCCAGAGTCACTCCTGGATGCTGCCCTGACTAACTAGATTGGGGTGTCAAACCTCTTTCAGCCTGTGGTCTGAATTCAATTTCAGGACAGCTCGCAGGGGCCAGATTTCCGTGATGCACAGATCCAAAAGCAAGTGGTCAGGTCAAAATCCCTGCATGTTTTTGCCTTAAGCTTTTACCTCCAGTAACTAACCTTTCAGATAGGTATTTCCACTAGAGCAGTGCCAAATTGCGGAAGGATTGAGGCCTCTGAATTGTGGCGCTGGAGGAGACTCCTGCGAGTCCCTTGGACTGCAAGGATATCAAACCAGTCAGTCCTAGAGGAGATCAACCCTGACTGCTCTTTAGAAGGCCAGATCCTGAAGATGAAACTCAGATACTTTGGCCACCTAATGAGAAGGAAGGACTCCCTGGAGAAGAGCCTAATGTTGGGAACAATTGAGGGCAAAAGAAGACGGGGACAGCAGAGGATGAGGTGGCTGGATGGAGTCACTGAGGCAGTTGGTGTGAGTTTAGGTGGACTCCAGGGGATGGTGGAGGACAGGAGGGCCTGGAGGAATGTTGCCCATGGGGTCACAAAGGGTCGGACACAACTTTGTAACTAGCAAGCAAGCAAGTGCCAAATTCCACAGTATTTTCTACCTCTTTCGTTCAATTTACTAGCAGAGAAATTGCTTTGAAAAGAAGTTTGAAGCAGAAGAAAGTTCAGAGAAGCTCCCACGGTTGTCTCCAGGGTTCTTGTGCTTGCTTGCTTACCTTGCTTATGAGGTGGCTACAGAATGTGGACGGGTGTCCTGTCTGTCATCGTACAGTCCTCTCTTGACACCTGCACTAGAGATGAGATGGATCCAGAATCACCCCTGATAGGAGACAAGAGAGACTTTGAGACCCCAGAAGCTTCTCTTGCAGTTTGATAAATTGTTGTTGCCCTGGTGCAAACTACTTGGAATATTATTTCATAATCCATTAGAATAAATCACTATCGTTGCTACATTGAAGAACACAAGGAGGCTAACAAGCGTCTCCACTCCATCCTGTCCTCACAACACCCACCCTGTGAGGTAGGCTAGGCTGAGAAGCAGTGACTGGCCCAAAGCCACGCAGTGACTGGCTGCACGGCTGAGTGGGGACTCGAACTCGGATCTCCCAAGCCCAGGCCAACACTGTGTCGCACTGGCTCTCCCTCTCTCAAAAACACCTCCATAAAAGTCCCACTCCCAATCCCTCATGTCTCTGGGTAGGGCAGGAAAACCCGCAGGTGGTGACTTTCACACATACCCACCGCTCTGCGCATGCTGGCTTGTGCTGGCACTCATGCGCGCCCTTTAGCTCTCTTGCCTCAGCCTGCCCGTGTCCCCCATCAGGCCCGCGCTCCATGCCAGGGGTCTGCCCCTTTCCGGAACTGCCTGTTTGACAAGCTGAGCAAACAAAGCCCATTGCCCGGCTGACACGGTCTCCCGGAATACGCGGCACTCCCTTTTCCCGGCTAGCTGGCCCGAATCCAGGCCTGCAGATCCCTTACCTGGCGAGCTGGGGAATGCCTGGCTGCTCCACGGTCGGACGGTGTGGCAACTGAGAGCTGGGCGAGGAGGATGCCTGGAGAAGCCCTGCCGCAGGAGCACCGGGGGCGGAGAAAGGCAGCGGAGGTCGACGACCCGGTGCCGCTTCCACCAGAGCTGCCCAAACGCTCCTATGCAAACAGTGCTCCTGCAGCCAGCCCCTGCTCGGCTCGGCACGGGACGGGACAGGACGCACGTCTCCCGGGAGGAGGGGACGTCATCCCACGCCTTTGGACCAGCGGCCGATCTGACCTGGCACGCACTCTGCGCGCACCCTGGCAAGCTCACACAGAGGGCTTGAGTGAAGGAGGGCCCACCTGGCCGCGTCCCCCAGCATCTGGAGGACACATGGGGAGCCAGTGCAGTGTGTGTGTGGGGGGGGGGGCATCAGACCAGGGATCTCGGTTCTGGTCCCCACCTGACCATGAAGATCCCTGGGTGGCTTCGGGCCAGTCCCAGAGACAGCACGAACTGCCTCACAGGGGGTGTTGTGAGGATAAAATGGCTGCGGAAGCTGCCTCGGGTTCCTCACAAGCGGGGGGAGGTGGGCTAGAAGAGCAGTGGCTTCCTCATAATCTTCTGCTGCTTGGTCTTGACTAAAATGTCTTCAAGAGGAAGAGGAAGAGGAAGAGGAAGAGGAAGACTTCTGTTGTGCCAGAAACAGGCAAGCTATTACGGCTTGTTGCCTTTGATGGCTGCCTCCTCTTCCATGAATTTGTTCAACCCCCTTTAAAAGCCACGCCGTCACTACTTATTTATTTATTTATTTATTAAAACATTTCTATGCCGCCCCATTCGCCGAAGCCTCGGGGCGGCTCACAACATAAAATTAAAATACAAGAACTAACAATATAAAATAAGTCACCCTGGCCAGATAAAATAAGCAAATAATATTAACAATTAAAATGACACTTAAATAAAAAGGTCTTCGCCTGGCGCTGAAAAACAAATAACGACGGCGCCAGGCGGACCTCTCTGGGGAGCGCATTCCATAGATTGGGCGCCACCGCAGAGAAAGCCCTCCTCCGAGTACCCACCCTCCTAATTTCTTTCACGGAGGGTTCCCGGAGAAGGGCCTTTCCTGCAGATCTCAGGGGGCCGGTGGGCGGGTGGGCGTATATGGGTGTAAGCGCTCCTTCAGGTAACCAGGACCCAAGCCGTTTAGGGCTTTATAGGTCATCACCAACACCTTGAATTGGGCCCGGACTTCTTGGGAAGTGAATCCCATAACTACAACTCTGGTGCCGTGTGAAGAGCTCCTTCCTTGCACCTGTTGTGAATTTCCCACCCATCAGCTCCATCAGGTGGCCTCCCTCAGTTCTGATAATGTGTGGGTGGGGGAAGTGAAGAACATGGGGGATGTTACACGAAGAGCCCTGAGGCTGGATCGGGCCAAGGTCTGTCTGACCCGCGTTCTGTTCAGGCAGTGGCCAACCAGAGCCCCACAGGGTGTCCACAAGCAGGACTAGAGCGCAGCAGCACCCTCCCACCCATCCTCCTCAGCAGCTGGGGTCCATGGGCAGCCTGCCTCTTAAACTGGAGTTAGCCTAGAGCCATCAGGACTAGTAGCCATGGACGGGCTTCCCCTCCATGATTTCGCTCAGTCGCCATTTAAGCCACCCAAGCCGGGGGCCAGCAGTGCATCCCCGGGAAATGAAGGCCACAGCTGAGCGATGCCCGGTGGAGGTGTCTTTCCTTTCATCCGTCCCAAGCCTCCCTCCCAGCAGCTTCAGCAGGTGACCCCTTTGGGTTCAGGTATGATGGGTGAGGGAGAAAAGCGCTTCCCGTGCCACTTCCTCCTCCCCAGGAATAAGCTTTGTCCACGAAGGGTCCTCCTCCAGGGCAGAGTGGCTTCTCTGTCCAGCAACACCAAGCCATCACCGCCAGATGGCAGTGGAGAGCTACTTCTAAAGCTTTGGTACAAGATGGGCCCAAATGACATTTCCCTGGACTTCCCCCCTCCCCTTTCCCCGCTTAGTCTTACCGAGCATTTAAAAATTCTTTTCTATGTTTAATTTATTCATTTATTATAATTATACCCTGCCTTTTTCCTGTAAGGCTCTCAAGGGGATAAGCATAAGCATCTCCTTTTAATTTTACCTTCACAACAACCCTGTGAGGTGGGTTTTTAAAAGGCATTAATAACTAAGATGACGAACAACTTAGGTTTGTTGATAAACTGACAAAGATCATGCAAAGGGGACATTAGACAAGCTCCTGCATGAATGATGTATGTCCCTGAGAGAATCATTATCCATAAGTGGACAAAAACAAACTTTGAAACCATATTATACGTTTGGCAGATACTCTTTGACAAACTGAATAGAGTCTGAAGAGAAGCACTGAATAATGCATCTTGTGCAAGAGAAGTGAACCATGAGATCATGTGTCTTGTGATGCCTGTGGGCTGGCGGATAAATACACAGGGGGGAAATCTGAAATAGCCATCCGAGAACTGCTGTTTCCCAAGAGTGGGTCCAATCAAAGAAGAAAACAGATATGCATCCAAGTAGCTCAGCAGTAAATACTGGGGCACCGTGATTAGAACCGTGGGATCCAGTACAAGGTTCCAGTCCCCACTCAGCCAGGAACCTGCTTGGTGGCTTTGGAGCGGTCACTGCCCCCCGGCCTGACCTGCTTCACAGGGCTGTGGCTTTGAGGAATAAAGGGAGGCAACGTTGCAAGCCAACCTGGGTTCCTCGCAAGAGGAAGAAAGCTGGGATAGAAAAGCAATGCAAAAAATTATGCCAAGTCCTGGAGAAGATTGCAAGCAGTACCGTACCTGCTTTCATGACAGACAATGCAGATGATACAAAAGTTATGTGAGATAGTAGGTTAGATAATTAATTAGACACTAGATAAATAATATACCCAGATAGCACTGAGATAGGGTTTGCTCCTCGTGGCCTAAGCTGCCTTCTTAAAGGCTTTGTGAAGTCTGGGCTGCTGGAGAAGGACCTGCAGAAGAACAAAAGACGTACAATCTGCCCTCTCTAATATTTATATGAGCTGCAGTCGCCTAGAAGGAAAGAACCGCGCGAGTAAGAAAGTGACCCTCAGAACTGAGCCGTAAAACTAGAGGCTTGGTGCAGGAATTCCATGGGGCATTTAGGGAACAAACAAGCTGTTCAAGAAAGACTGAAGATCTTAAAGAGGTCCAAGTCCCCCTGAAAGGGGCAGGGAAGGCAGAGGGCTGCATGCAGGACGGGGGAGAACTTTGCTTCCAGCAGGAGCTGAGCTTTGCTTTGCCACTCCGGCTCCGGCTCCAACGTGCTCCACAGAGCTCCGGCATGCCCACGGGTGCAAATGGGTGGGTGGGTTTCCCCTCTCCGTGTAGTCGCTGCAGAAGGGGTTAAGTACCCCCTTGCCTTATGCCAGGAAACCCCCCAAAAAACCTCCCTCTGCGTGGCAATTAAGGGTGTGATTAAGTGAGTTATTTCCTCAATTCAATTAAGGGGGAAATCCAACGGGGTCACTTCCTCAGTCCACTCAATCCAATTAAGGCCGTAATCCACTGCGTTATGCTGGAGTTTAGGAGCCTCAGCGTTGAGCAAGAGCTCAAAGGAAGCCGCCTCCGCCTCGCGGCCCCTTCCGGATGGCCGCTTTCAGCCGGGGACAAAGGAGGCCCACACACGGGATCCTGGTGGTCCCGGCATCCTCCCCTCCCACTCATGTTCTCCTTCTCCGAAGTCACCAGGACGACTCCGGAAAAGCAGCTGGTGCGGCTCTTTCCATGCCAGCTGTGAGATGAGACGCAGATCCGAGGGCAGCATCCAGCTCTGGAGTCTGAGCTCTGGTCCGGGAATCCAAACAATCCTATAGCTCCCCTAAATGCTGTACAGGGGCCAAAGCATCACTCTCCCCAGTAACTTCTTTTTCCAGTCGAGTTGGGCTTATCTGGGGGAAGGTTGCCAATTAATGAAGAGCATGTTGGATCTGAGATGCTTTGGATGAAAAAGATACTGACTATGTCCCCTCTGAACAGTAAATAAATCCTTGCACTTATTTTGCAGTGTGCGATTACCGGGATAACTCCTGGGCAGATCTGTATCCTAGGCCTGCAATCTTTTGCACATCCAGGTTGGCTGAATCCCCATCGTGTGCTCTTAACCCCCAAACCACACTGGCTCTCTCCAGGCCAGTCTACCTGCCGGAACGTTCCCTTTCAAATGTGGCAGAGTACAAAGCATCTTTGGGGGAGTGGTCCAGCTGCACCTGCTGGGACCCCACCAGGCATCCCTCCTGCAAATCTTCCAGTGGCATCGCTTTGGAGTTATCTGGTTTCAGGTGGGTTTTGACTTCACCTTCCACAGCAGTCCATGCATGGCAGCAAATCAGAGTGCCGGTAAATCAAGACATGTGAAAAGCTGGAGTAGATTTTCTCAGTGCTCACTGCAGCTCCTAGTTTTCTGAAATCCATGAAGATGTTTAAAAAGAAAGCCAACATTCAGAAGGAAATGTTAGTCATCATTCAGAAACTGATTCCGAAGAGAGACTTGTACTGCAGGCATTCTCAAGATGGCTCAATGGTTTAACAGACCTTCCTGTACACAGTTTCCTGGGTGTACATCTCATCGAACTCCATACAGATCATCTCTGAGCCGACCTGTATATTAGAAGGGAGACAAATTCTACTTTGGTGAAGCTTTGGGGCGTTGCTTTCCACTGCTGGGTGCTGGGTGCAGCAGAGGCACAAAAATGGTTAAAAATAAAAATAGGAAAGGAATCAGCTCTTACTGCCAGCATCTGAATCAGAGGAGACATTTCTCCCTTTCAGAATGGGAGAAAACATGCAGAAAAGCAAGAAACCACCAAACAATTAGGATTGGGGAAAGGTGGATGGAGCCAGGGGAAGGGACATGGCTTTGGGGGTAACCCCAGAACTGTCCCCCTTCCACATGTCTCAGGTTCTGCACTCTTGGTTTTAGGCTACGCCCTTTCCTGAGAGTACATCCCATTGAGCTCAGTGGGAATTTCTTCTGAGCAGCCATACACAGTTCAGTGAGCCTAATCTTGTCCATAATTAATATGCTGTCCCATGTGCATGGGGTTAAGACATGCTTCAAGAGTACCTTGTTTTCACTGCTGTTAACAAAGTTTATAGGATATCCAAATTTGCGGCTAATGTATTTATTACCCAGATTTGCATGCTGCTTTGCAGTATCATCATCAAAACTGTCAACACCATAATTGGTGCGAACATGAAAATACAATAAAGTCGTCTGAGCTCAACAAATGCACGACTGGCTGGATCATGCCTTAGGGAAAGAATAGAAAGGTAATTTGCAATTTCTATTATCAGCCTTTCTTTCTTATTACTTCAGATGGCAATAAAGAAAAATAGAGGCAGCAGCTTCTTTCTTGTTGCATATATTCGGGATTTTGCTTAAGCAAAATGATATTTTTTGCTTTTATATTTTGGAGGCTGCAGCCTTGGGTGTACCTCCTTGGCGATCAGCTCAGCTCAACAGAGGGGAGCTTTCCTTATAAGCAAAAACGCACTAATGGCTCCATAAGTTTGAGAAATGATCTAAACGGTCTGATTTTGCATGCTAAGTCAGGGATGGGCAGAAGGCACGTCAGGAAATGCTTCCTGACTGTCAGAGCAATAGGACAGTGGGACCAGCTGCCTGGAGAGGTGGGGGCTCTCCCACACCGGAGACATTCAGAAGGAACCTGGACAGCCCTCTGCGTGGGATGGTGCGAACCGGTGTCCTGCAACAGCCCGATGGCCTTCATGACCCCGTCCAGCTCCACTGTTCTGTGGTTCTAGGAATCTACCAGTCAATCTCGGATGAGTTGCAGGAAACTGACATGAATTTCTGACTGACAATTTTGTAACAAGAGCAGCAACTCCCCCCCACCCACACACACACAAATTATGCCACCAAAAGGAAGAAGGTGTGCATAATCAGGACTGTGGGCTGCATTCATTTCTGGAACTCAAAACAAATTCCGGACTCTGGTCAGATATTGAGGTTCTGGAAAGAGGACCCCTGAAGTAGATCCCACAATTCAAAACCCCACTCTTCCATTACATGACCGGTGGTTTATTTTACGATTGTAATGCAATCAAAGCCCTCACAGGAAAGTGAGTATAGCTTATAGTTCCATTTGTGCGGAAATTTCCTGGAGATGGGAATCAGGGAGACATACTCTCTCCATTATCACTTGCTAATGCTGGTACATCGTACTGCTATTAAGTTCCAGTTACAGCAGCCATAGAAAACTTGGCGACCCAATTGGGTACTAATCTGAGCCTGTGTCCCCAGGGAGAAAGAGAAAGGGATGTGCTAATGTTTGGGTGTGACATGCTCAGCTTAAATGCAGCTGCCAAAACCAGCCAGGGTGGAGTGGGGGGTTCAGATGCCCCCACCAAGGATGCCAAGCGAATACACACTGAAATGAATTGGATCGATTGATTGCTCGTTACTCCAAATCTGTTGCGATTATTTAGTGACAAGCATGTGACAGGTAGGTCAACACCCACACAGTCCGCATTTCTGCCACACTCACCAAAGAATACGCAGAAATTGGAGGAACTCACATCTAAGGGTAATTCTAGAACCGTGGAACTCTCTGACTCTTCCAATTAAGACCATTTTATCTTTCACATTGTTATTCTGCATTGTTCATGGAATTTTGGAAGAGGTCCAGTTGACAACCCTCCACTTGTAACCACTCCCCCCATGTTTTTCGACATTTTATGTCCTCTGTCCCTTTTCTTATTGCAGGAAATCTGACTTTGTTATGTCCTCTGCTTGCAAGTGCTTGGTGGCATCCAAATGGAAAGGAAGAAGACAGGAAAGGAGCTGCAAAAACACAGGAGGGTTACAAATGGCAGGCAACCAAAGTTTGGACCCCCAGAGAAATCCTTCAAGCCAGGCAATTGAATAATCGACCTTGTTTCTGGAAGCGCCCACAGTAAAAATCAGACACGCTTCTTGGTGAGCTCCAGGAGCTATGCATCCAATAACTTTGAGCGGGTGTGTCAACTTTCCCCCCTTAATGGGCTTTTTTGCAAAAAGAAAACAGGGTGGAAGAAAGGATGAGAAAACGCTCGGAGGATCACCAGTGGAAACCATGACATCTGAGTCCTCTGTGAAATTTATGAATGGGGTGCAGCCCCCACCCCTCTGGAGGCATCCTAAACCTGGTTCAACAATATTAATTCCCTTCTTCCTGGGCTTCTGTGGTCCTGTTAGAAGAGGAGGGAATCTATAATGGACCTCTAGCAGACATCTCCGCTTCTTTGCCAAAGCTCCCAGAATTCCTGAGAGGGGATGCCATGAGAAGCTTCACCCTCTAAGGGGGCAACCCCATACAAGTTTAGCCAGAAAAAACTTGCATAGGGCTGCCCCTAAATCTGCCAAAGTAGTTGGGGTGGCCAGCTCCTCTGTCTAGTTCCTAACACAACCCTGTGAATGGCAGGCACCTTGGGCTACAGCAGACATTAGCAGCTAATGATTAGCTAGCAGGAATCTTTATCCATTTGCCCAGAGACCAGACACCAGGTGACCCCCTGCTGGTTCTGTAGGAGCCGGTAGGCACAGAGGAAGAAATCTTTGATGCGCATCCGGCACAGCAGTGCAGAATCCAGACACCTTTCAGCCTGTTGAATTGCATGAGATAGCAAAACAAAAACAAAAACCACACAAATTAAAATATAATTCATAACATTTAAAAGCTATTCTAGCCCTAACTGAACTGAACCCGGGACTTTCTGAATGCCACGCAGGGGCTCCATCGTTGAGCTACAACCCCTGCCCTGAACTACTCCTCGGCAGCAGTTCTGGTGGTGTTTCGTCCTGGAATTGAACAGGCCGGCCCTTCAAATCGAGGACCATCCTCTGTCAACCTTCAAACACAGGTTTCTTCTCTGTAAAAGAGGACATATGGCCACCCCAGGTGCCATTCACCCAGCAGCACCCACTGCCACTGGCACCTCCTCAGCGATTTCCCACAATGCCCTATGGGCACTCTCAGGCATTGTGGGTAATCAGCACGGCTGCTCTTGGAGCGCTGCTGGCCCCGACAGTGTGTGTTCTGTGTGGTGCTACACAATTTTGTGCAAGTTTATCTGCGGCTATCAACTTAGGTCATCAACACAGGGATGGAGAGTGGCACTTACAGGGTTTTCTGCCTCACCACCTTCACCCTCGCATGTCCGAAGCCAGACTTCCTCACTGAGTTTCCCTTAAAATCACAGGAACTATTTCTAAATGTGTGCACCTGTGTGTTCTTTTTCTTTCCTTCTGTAAATGAGCAGATGCAAAGTTAATACAAATTTTCCTCTCTCTCTCTCTCTCTCTCTCTCTCTCTCTCTCTCTCGAGTTCTTTTGGGGGACAGGTGGGTGATACCACCTCTTCTAAGATGGGTCTCCTCTGCTCTCTGGAGGGAGCCCCTGGGCACAGCCTCTGGGATGGATGGGTCTTTGCACTGTGCCCGCAGGGGGTCTAGGGATCCTGCCGGATGCAGTGGGTGAAGCAGAAGTGGGTCAGACTAGATGGCCCGGAAGACCCCTTCTGACTCGCTCTGTTTCTATGTTTCTAAATGGGGCAGCAGGGGAAACCCAGTTCAAAACCTACCAGGGCAAAAAAGCACAGCAGCCGCTGGTGCAGCCTGGCAAACTGGAACAGAATGGCAAACCTTTTCTGGAGCGATTTGCTGAGCAAGGCAAGGTCGCAATTGTTGGTGCCCGGAAGGAGTGAGGCGTGTGCTGAATGGCGGGCTGTTTCCTTCTCCTCCCTTCCACACCTGGCTGGGGCCGGTCTAAACTTTCCAACGATGTCCATGGAACCGTGGCAGGGACTCTGCCAGTTCAGGAAGACAAGAGGGATGGCCGCTGGATTTATTTTTGAATCCTTCCACACGCATGTTGGTGTTATAGGCATCATTTTGATTCTATTTATCGCAGCACATATAAACACCCTGTGTAATGTATTATGTGTGGCACTTTGCAAAGGAGGAACAGAGAGAGGGATCCCTGTCCCACTGGGGGTGGGGGAGTTTCCAATCCCCCCCTCCCCAGTTGCCACAGCAAAACCAATCCAAGGACAGGGTCATTCAAGGCAAGCGGAGGAAGAATGGGCCTTTAGAGAAGGGACCTTTGTCTACGGCCCTACTATCCTGAAAGCACCCAATCTCAGAAGCTAAGCAGGGTCAGGCCTGGTTAGTACTGGGATGGGAGGTATCCTCCTGCCGAAACATGCATAGGGTTCTGTTCTCAGAAAACAAATCCTATTTGGTGAGGGAAGGAAAACAGCCCCATGAAGGCCAAACATACCCAGCCACTGCAGAATGTGGGGCCCTACAAGCAGGACGGGAGGGTACCCCAACCTCCCGTCCATGTTCCCCAGCAAGGGTTCCACGCCAGACATCCTGCCTCTGATTTAGCCATGAGGACTAGCAGCCACTGATGGCCTTCTCCTCCAGGAATTTGTCCCAGCCCTTGTTAAAGTCTTCCACATGGGTGGTCATTAGTACATCTTGGGTAGCGGATGCCGTAGTTTTAATTCTGCATTACGTGAAGAAGGAAGCATGCCAGTTGTCTGAGCAGAATAACTGGCCCACCGTTTCAGAGAGCCTGGTGCCACTGCCGGCATCCCTGGGGTGTGGACCAGAGGAGAGGATGGTCTTTCTCAGCCCTCTTCCCTCCCCCGAACAGCCCCCTTTGCAAGCCTGCCTGTTTGCTTGGCTGAAAGATTAAGCCCCCAGAGCCCTCCTCTCTTTGTCCGGCTTTCATTGTGCGCTTTATACATGTGCAAGGGCTTCAAAAGACCTCCATGTCGGCCCCCTACAGTCAATGCTAACAGGATGCCAGGATGCGAATCCAGCGAGGAAGGGAGTGGTTTCTGTTTGCAGTCCACCCAGACAATATCGGTTATTGGGCAGTCTTAAAACATAATCAACCAACAAATGAACCCATTCAGGGGCTGTTGAAGGTCTGGCTTAAATGTGGGCCTGAAGGAGGTTCTGTGGTAATTCCCCCCTTCTAAATCCAAGGTTGGACTTATGTAGAGTAGTCCCATTGAAACAAATGGGACTTCATTTCAATGGTTCTACTTTACATACAACTAACGGTTGATTTAACGCAATGGAAGAAACCTAAATTATCTTTTCCGATGGATCTTCACCCAGCACTGGTGGGTGAGTCATCCTAGAGTCAGATCACAGCTCAGAGTCCAACGATTTTTGGGAATCTGCCTTACTCTCCCTATCCAGGTCAAAGTCAACTCATTTTGCAGAAAGGGAGTAGAATATTTTTTACAATAGCATACAAAAAGTTGAACAAGCAAGCCCTTCTCAAAGATCAGGGGGTGCAGCTTTCTTTCTCTAACCGTTAAGAGTCCTCATTTTTTCTCTTGCAGACCAAAAGTTGGAAGTGCCCAGAATCTTGGTGAGAATGCAGAGAATCCTGATGTGATAGCACTTGGGTTGCATCCTGGGTTGTATGTGTGTGTTAGGACCCCTTGAAATACTGTTGCTTGGTTTGTTTTGGCAGCAGGACCAGCCCTGCTTGGAGGCTCCTGTGCATCCAAGAGTCCCTGCCTGAAGAAAGCTAGGTTGTCAAGGGCAGGGGACCATGGGCCTGTCTGATTCACTCACCTGATCAGTGCAGGAGGAACCGACAGCACCTCGCGTGTGGCCAGCATCTGATGGCTATTCAGCCTTCACTTCAGCATTTCCAGGAAAGCAAACCTCACCGTTCCCTTCTTCCCTTCCTGACATAGTGGTCAACATTTTCCTACCCAAGACCTTCCCTTCTCCAGTTCCACCACCTTCAGCTATCAAGCGACTCGCCCCTTTCCCCTCGTGGTCCCATCTGCATCTTCCGGCTGCGCCCACGGCCACCTTTGGCCTCGCCCCTCCTGGACCCAGGCATGGGAACTGGGTGCGCATCCCTTCCTTGTCTCTGCCTGGTTCCCTGCAGCCTCACAGCCCGGTCTGTTGGCTTAGGACACGCGGTTCTTCCCAGACAGACATAAAGCCACCCCACTCATGCCTACCCCGCCCAGCCCCCAAAACACACTCCGATTCTGAATTTGCCGAGGGGGCATCAAGAGTCATTAGGGGAATCCACAGGAAGGCAGGTTTCCTCTTCCAGGAAGGTCTGGCCAGAGACCATCGAAGCACGCCGGCTTCGCACCTTAAATTTATTTATTTATTTTATTTATTAAAACATTTCTATGCCGCCCCATTTGCCGAAGCCTCGGGGCAGCTCACAACATAAAGTTAAAATACAAAAAATAACAATATAAAATAAGTTGCCCCGGCCAGATAAAATAAGCATAATATTAACAATTAAAATAACATTTGAATAAAAAGGTCTTCGCCTGGCACTGAAAAACAAATAACGACAGTGCCAGGCGGACCTCTCTGGGGAGCGCATTCCATAGATTGGGCGCCACCGCAGAGAAAGCCCTCCTCCGAGTACTTACCCTCCTAATTTCCTTCATGGAGGGTTCCTGGAGAAGGGACTCTCCCGCAGATCTCAGGGGGCGGGCGGGCATATGTGGATATATAAATGAAGCCAGGCAGGCAAGGAGCAAGAGCAGAACCACTGGAATGACTGGGCAACCCCAGATTTTTCCCAAAGTCGAGCCTGCTGGAAAAGAGACAACCAAGCATTACATTGCATTCCTGTCCTGCTCGTTTTCCCCTCCTGTGAGAACCCAAGATGGCTTACATAACCCTCCTCCTCTCCATTTTATCCTCACAACAACCCTGTGAGGTAGGTTAGGTTGAGTGAGAGTTGATGACTGGACCAAAGTTCCCCAGGGAGCTTCATGGCCATGTGAAGAGTGCCACTCAGGTAGCCCGGTCCCTGTCTGACACAAGAACTCTTCTGCCACACCAGCATGTCCCAAAGGGTGATTTGTCACAGTCAGAACAGCCTGGTCCTCTCCACCTAGTACCCTTCAGATGTGCTTAGACTATGTCAGACTACAACTCCCATCAGCCTTGCCCCACATGGTGGGAATAATGGGAATTATAATCCAACAACATGGAGCCAACTGGGTGACTTTGGGCCAGTCACAGAATCTCCACCCAACCTACCTCACAGGGCTGTTGTTGTGGGGATAAGATTGAGAGCAGGAGGTGGAGAATAATGTAAGTGGCTCTGAGTTCTATACCAGGAAAAAAGATGGGATATAAATCTAATAAATCAATAAACAACATCTGGATGCACTAAATGGGGGAAGGCTGGGTTAAAGAATCGCCTGGGAAATGGGTTCCAGTGTTCCTAGAGAGGTTTCGCAAGCCACTCTCTCTCTCTGCTTAGTCTCATAAGGTTGTTGCGTGAGTAACACCAAAGGGGCACAAATATCCCGTAGCCCTTGGAGGGCTGGATAAAATACGGTAAGGAACGGAGCACCAGCACGGCCTCATTGCTTCCAGCTGATTACATCCAAATGTAAGAGCTTGCAAATAGTTTTAGGACTTTCTATAGCAGATGGACTTCTAAGACGATGCAGCTTGTCATGCAGAGATAAAAAGAACGGCACCTGTTACAATGGCCGCGTCCACACAGCTCTTTCAGGGGACATAAATTGGCCTGTGGGAAGAAAAAAAATACTGTGAAGCAGCAGGAGGGTACGTTCTTGATTACGTAAAGTAAAATGATATAAAATCAGGAGCAAAAATCCAGAAGACAAGATTTGGGGATGGAAGAGCAGAATGAGGTGGAGTGATCTGAAGCCCAAAAGTTCCACGTTGCGATGGGGGCGGCATAGAAATGTTTTAAATAAATGAATAAACAGGAATTTTACCAGCATTGTGCAGTCATATCCACTGTGTAATATACACTGTGCATATGGAACTGCATAGGCACAGGGCGTAGGAGGAAGGGGTGTGATATTGGGTGAAATAATTTATTATTTAATTTCTATACCTCCCAGTAGCCACACTTTTCAAAGTCAAATGATTAAGGTGACAATTCTAGGCAGGTTTATTAAGGAGCACCAGGGGACTTCCTTCTTGAGAAAACTGCATAGGATGGTAACACACCCCTTGATTTTTGGAAAAGCAACAAAAAATCAAAGTGAAAATTCTTTATGCAATTTTACGTGGCCCAAAGCATGTGCAGAGTTGGCATGTCGGGAAAGTAGGACCTATTCTGGGAGAGTTGGTATATAGAGTAGCTGCTTTATATATTGAAATCCACAATTTCAAATGTTGTACTGGCAAAGGGGTAAGAGCCAGATCAATAGACCTGGGAACAGAAAGCCAGAAAAAGGTGTTTGTTTGGCTGGGAAAGGACTGGGAAAAGGGTCTTTTACACCTTCTTAGCAGCTCAAAATTAGGTAGGCTGCAGCCCGCCCCCCCCCGCCCCCCCTTCAAAGACTTCCAGCAACCACAGCTTTTTTGATGATGTCACCAAATGCAAAATCTGCAATATTTATTCAGGTGATTTCTGCCCCAACCTTCTCCCCCTTTTCAGTGTAACACACAGATGGTTGCAGGCCCCTGAAGATGGAAACTCACATTTCAGAAATACATAGAGCAATGATAAAACTGTTTTCATTGACACTCAAGACTTTTTCACATTTTCTCCTCTGCTTTCCCCATCTAATGAAAGTAACATTCGAGACGGGTTAACACTGAGATGGGATTCTTGTCTGTGGGTTGGTATACATGCCTGCATGCACACAGGATGCGTGCAGCATCCAGGGTTCCCTTGCATGTGTGAATGGGCCATGATAAATGGAAATCTCACATCATCCAGGACATCATCATAATCCCCAGCATCGCCTCCGTCCACCCAGTGCTAGCAACCATCAGCAGCAACGGGATCCCAGTAGCTGATGTCTACTCTGCACTGAACTCTTTCTTCCTCATCCCTCAAGTATGGATTTAGCAAAGTGCCGCCATTTTCATTTTCCCACAATGCCCTGAAATGGTGGTATCTCAGGCATTGTGGGTAATTAAAAGGTAGGTGCTTGCTGCTGCCCAGCATACCAGGAAGCCATGATGCTGGTGGAACACAAGAATGTACACCAGGTGGCATTTCCCCAGGATACCCTCGAACCAGTACAAACTGGTGCAGCACCAGGCCATGATGGCTTCTGAGTAGACATGAGCATTCTCATTCATCTCTTTTGTATCCCGTTTTTCCACCAGAAATGATATTCAAGGTGGCAGGGAGTTCCGCAGTCTGGGAGCAATCCCGAAAAGGTCTTTCTCCCATTTCCACCAAATGGGCTTCCAAATTAGCACCTCCTTGCACCACCTTCTGCAGATCTTATATAGACAATGCAAGATTGCGTGGTTAGTTGCTAAGGAGCCTAGAGCAGGAGCTGCACCCTGAACTATGCCACTGCTAGGAACCTCACACCAATGTAATTTTAAACCAGGCATTGCACAAAGTAGAAACGGAGTTTACCAGAGACAGAGACTGGGAAACAGGAGCTGTCTCTTCTGAATGGGGATGCTGAAACATACGGTTAATTCTTCCGAGGAAGTCTGCAGGGGCTGGGTGCAGAAATTGAATTCCTTCTCACTCTCCTGTGAAGCCCAGGCACAAATATTTACCTCCATCCATCTTCTAGGTCTCCTTGTGTGGCAGGACTCCCTCCCGGGGAGGCGAGGCTGGGAACCCCTTGCCTGGCAAACACCGATTCCCCGGGCATAACCGGTGTCATTAAATCTTCTCTTTCTGATGCAGCCAATAATCCCCATGCCAAACAAGCCCCCTCCTCCCCTCCCTCCCTCCCTGCTGACACAGGGCCCAGGAAACCCCATGGACTGTGGCAAAGACACACAGGAAAAGGGAAGCAGCTGTCCCCTTTGATCTCCGCTGCTCTTGGGGCTAAGCCAACACTTGCCAAATTGGGGTCTGGGGCGGAGATGGCAAGCTGACAAGGGCTGGCTGTGAGCATCCATCCCATGGCTTCTTGCAATCACTGCCCGCTAAAAGGGAATAATTCCCACCCTCGTCCTCATAATGAGGCCAGACTCAATCCTTGCAAACTCAACGGGAAGCCATTTTCCTTAGCCCAAAGTCCACACACGAGAAACCCTTAATCGAGGGTTTGTAGGAATCCCCTGGAAACTTTCATTTTGTAGGTCATATGTACCAGCTTTGCAACGAAATGATAAACACTTGCATCTCGGAATCTAAAACGATCCTATTTTACTTAAAGGACCCACATTTCCCAGGGATGGATCCTTCCGTCACCAAAGTAGCCCTCCCATGCAGAAGGGGGTGGGCTGGGGTGGGGGGGAGACATTAACAGTGCTGGGGGAATGCCAAGGTTTGCACATGGACACAAAACAGACAAACAAAAAAGTCGGGGCCCTTAAAACACAATTGTAGGATTTTTTTCCTGCCTAAAATCAATCTTTCTTTCTTTCTTTCTTTCTTTCTTTCTTTCTTTCTTTCTTTCTTTCTTTCTTTCTTTTCATCCGTCCTTCCTTCCCATAAATTTAAAAGACATATTAAAGTAATCATATTTAAATAAAAAACAGATAATAAACAATAAAACCAATACAGCAAGAAATCAACACCCAAAGAGAGTATAATAAAATTAATATATGGCATTACAGCAACAAAAACACAATTTAAGGAAATGTTACTTATTAAAATATCTGGGAGATAAAGGGGTTTTCACCTGGCACTGAAAAGAGAACAAAGGTGGTACCAGGCACACCTCCTTGGGGAGCATTTTCCAAAGATGGTGTGTTACTCCGAGTCATCATCCCCCAGCCTCTTTTGGGGTTTTTATTGGGGGGTGGGGGGACTCCCTGGGAAGGGCCTCATCAGATGATCTGAGGGGCTGGGTAGGAACATACGGAGCAAGATGCTCCTTCAGATAGGCTGGCCTGGAGCCATCGAGGCCTTTAAGTATTAACACCAGCGCTTTGAATTGGGCCCGAACCTCAGCTGGCAGCCAAAACAGCTGAAGGAGGACTGGCATGATAGGTTCTCGTGGGCCAATCCCCATTAACAGCTGTGCTGCCCTGGTTTGGATCAGCTGAAGTCTCCAGACCATTTTCAAGGGCAGTCCCATGTAGAGCGCATTACAAAATCCAGGCAAGAGGTCTCCAGAGCATGGATAACTGCAGATGGACTCTGTCTGGCCAGGCAGGGTTGTAGCTGGTAAAACATGGGATTGTGCCCAAAAAGGACAAGGGACAAAAGCAGCCCGATGAGGCTGAGCATATTCAGTGGACATGAAATGCTGATTTGACAAGGACAGAGGTGGGGGAGAATAGAAAACAAGGGTGGTGGTGGAAAGGAGTCCTCCAAAAGGGGTATGGCTGGCTGGAACTTTGAACAGGAGAAGCTCTCAAAAATACGGTTTGTTGCAGGTCCCACCCATAAGGGACTTTTAGTGCATGAGGCGCTGTCAGAGGCTTGCTTTCAAGCTGTGCAATGAATAATCAAACTTCTATGTATGTTATTAGCTTATGATTGCTGGTACTGCAACTATGTCTTGCGTGTTTTAGCCAACATGATTGGCATCTGGTGGGAATGGTGTGATTTTCTAGGTGAAATATTGTAATCCTAAATCCAGAGGTTGGCAGCTGGAGTGCATTTAGCAGAGCTGCTTAGCTGTAGAGCAGAATCACGGGATTAAAACTAAGTCCTTCACTGCCAATCATTTCATCATTTCTCAGCTGTTCCCTCCACCAGCACACTGACATGTTTCGAAGGTTTATCTCTCTCACACATGAAGAGATGCTCTGGCTAAAGAATTCAGCTTATCTCAAAGTTTTCTGCATGCACATTCTAGCTCAAGAAAAGTCCTCATATCTGTGGCTTATTGTGTCTTTTCACACCAGGATCTAGCCAGCCCTGGATTAAAGATCTCAGTTGACAGTTAATGTTGCTTTCAAATATTAAAGCCTAGCCCCTCACAATTTCCAAAGAGCATCTCACCGGTTATAGGGAGGAACTTCACAACAAGATTGTAGAATTTAAGGCCTGGAGATCAAATCCAGCCAACAGGGGCTCCCCGTACCATCTCAACCCCTTCCCCTGGCCCCATTTCTGCAAACCACCAATCATTTTGGGTGGTTTTGGTGGTTTGCAATAAAATTATAATTTATAATTTTATTACAACTTTACTTATTACAACATTATTTGGTAATCTCCTGGCAGATCTGCAGTTTTTCCCCATTCAAAAATATTGAATTGCATCTCCTAAGGGTTACTTTATTGTCTGTAAGAGCTTAAAATATCCGGGCATTTTCTATAGCCCCGAACTCAGCCCCAAACGCTTCTCTGCAATGGTATTTGGCCCTCAGGCTGAAAATGGATCTGCACCCATTAGAGAGAATGTGCATTTCAGGACTGGTCCACAGGGCGCACGCACACAAGGAAGTGGAACCCATGTACACAGATGTCAGGCAGGGAAATCTCTCCAACGCTGCTTGCACGTTTATTTCCACCCAGGAGTGCTTCTCTTTTCAGGAGTGTTGTCACATCTGGGGTGACTTTTTGACAGTGTAGTCTATGCATGACACCTGGGATGTAAGTCGGATTCGATGGGCCTCTCTCCTTGGTCAGGGGCAATGCGGGTGTCGCAGGGCTTCTTTCCTGCCTAAGCATGCGCGGAACGATGCTCCAAACCTCGTGCATGGAACACGTCCTAACCATCCTGTTCCTAAAGAGAGGAGATTGCATCTCGAATGAAGCAGATGAATCAAAACTTCTGACTCAACAAATAAACACCGAGAACACTCGCTTTTGCCGATGATGTATTCACAAAGGGAAACAAAATGAAGTCAGCAGAGCCAGCAGGGTTGCTCGAAATTCCTTCCCTGCTGCATCACACTAATCCAGGTTGCTAAAAGCAGCTGTTCTGTCCCACCCCAGACCTGCTGAAGTCTTGCTCCAGGATCTGTTGATTTCCACAGAGCAATCTTCCGTGACCTGGAACTCACCAGATGGCAACCCCCATCATCCCCACTGACCACGGCCAGTGGCTGGCTGGGGCCTGCTGAGTCGTAATCTAACGCATCTGGAGGTCCGTTCACAGGACGCTGCCATGAAGCGATGCGGCAACCTACACTCAAGTGTTTGGGACGGTTGACCATAGGTTGTCGAAACACAAGTTTTTGCTGAAACCAGGGTTAACAAGCCGCAGCTTGTTACCCATGAACAGCTACCCATAAAGTGGACCCATTCCTTGTTGTTGGATTGTGATCTGCGGACACAACAGCCCTCAGTTCAACAATTACCCATGCTCAACCCTCATCTTGTCTGAACCCAGTCAGCTTCCCTTCCAGAAGAATCCCAGGAATTGTAGATCACCTTCTGAGAGCCAGACGGGGATTTTCAATTTTCTAAACAAATTACTATTCCCAGGATTGGGGTCGGGGCAGCAGGATTTTAGGGCAGCAGGGCTTACTTCTGAGTAGATGTGTGTAAGAGGGTATTGTGTCGGAGTGAGAAGATTGTATTGAGACTGTGTCAGAGTGCAGCCAACGGTCGGGAGACAAACCAGGAGTAAAGGCCGAAAAGCCGCTGGTGATGCTCCAGAGGCCAGGAGGGCCTCGCCCTGGGCAGGCATCCCTTTGCGCGCTGCCGTGAGTGTGGCTATCCTGACCTCCTTGCCAGTGCATGGCCCCCTGGCCCGTGGTCAGGATCAGACGGAAGCGGCTGCTCCTGTGGAGGAGTATCCTGGAAACGGGCCTTTGGCATCCTTGTTGCTCAAGCAGGGCTGCCTGGAAGAGTAGCCCCATTTAAAGCCCTTCCTCTCTTGAGGATCCAATGGCCAGCCTGAGAGGATGGGGTCAGTCTCAGCCTCAGCCTCACTTGCTGGGGACGATGGGGGTTGCAGTCCAACAGGCCCAAAGGGCACTGGGTAGGCAGGCTAGCCTAAGCAATACCCTGCCCTAGCATCGCCCAGGGCTTCCGGTGCCTGCCGTAACTAGTAGCAACCATGAGATCACTCTCCTGTCCCCAAGCCCACGATGGGGAAGGGATGAGGATAAAGCTGTACGTTTTCATGGAGGGCACCTGCCCCTTTCTTTGGGAGCAAACAGATGTGTCTCTTTTGCACCTTAGAACAGGAATGCTTGGACCCAGCAAAAGGTGCCCCGTTCTCCAGCAGTGTGGGATGCATGACGTCCACTGGGTGGGTTACTCTAAATAGAGTTCCCCATCAGGTTGTATTTATCTGCAGCTGCCTTTTGCAGGCATTGGGAATATGTGGCTCGCAACCATCCCATGGCCTCCCCCGTTCCCCACCCCCCGAACCCTGTGGTGCAATTTTCCCAGTTTGTTCCACTGGAAGACTCTTTTTAATTGAGCAGGGGAGAGATTTCGAAAGAGTTGCAGCTGGGGAGGGAGGGGCTAACTCTCCCCTTCCCAGCTCAAGCACCTTGACTCCCCAAGCCACTGCCTGCTCCTCAGCTTTTAGGAAGGGCACCTCCTATTACTGGACAACTTTGTTCAAGTCTAGTTGCAATGAGAAGGAATCAATATTTTATTTTATTGATTGATTGATTGATTGATTGATTTATATCCTGCCTTTTTCCTACAAAGGGCTCAAGGCAGCTTACATCATTCTCCTCCTCCATCTCATCCCCACAACAACACCCCTGTGAGGTAGGTTGGGCTGAGAGTCTGTGACTGGCCCAAAGTCACCCAGTTGGCTCCATGGCTGAGCGGGGACTCAAACCCAGATTGCCTGAGTCCCAGTCCTGTGCTCTTAACCACTACATGACACTGTATATGTGCGCTTTATGTGTGTGTTGTGGGAGAAAAAGTCACCACAGGAGAAATCTCACTGACTACAATGGAAGTCTTCTCCTCCTCAGCCTAAATGCTATTTTTGGGGAGCAGTGGGGGTGTCATCTTATTATTGTTAAGATGTGTGTGTGTGTTGTTTATTTTTGTGTGCAAACAGTTTTTCTATTACGTACAATATTGCAATGTTAAGGTGTTCCTCTTTGTAATCTATCCAAAGAATTTTGGCTAAGGGCTGGTATAGAAATGTAGTGACACGGCAAGACCGTGCGAGAACGTGTGTCCATGTTGGTTCTGTGTGGACGTGGGTGACATACAGAAAGGAAACAGGCAAGGTCTAGCATCCCCAGCCTTGATTGCACCTGCCACACAGAGCAAGTGTGCAAAAAAGCAGGAGAAACTCAAATCCACTTTCAAATGCAGAGAGCATCTTCCAGCAGGGGAGTGGAACCTCTTGCAGCCTCGGGGGCCACACGCCACTGGTGGGCAGGGCTGAGCACAAAAGGGGTGGAGCCACGCATTGCCTGCATATTTTACCTTAAAGTTCTTCTTGCCAGGAACTGCATCTGCTGTAGGACCTTTTAGATGGGGGGGGGGGGGAGAAACTACACAAATGCCAGGAAACCATCAGACAACTGGGCAGCCTTGCACCTCTGTCTGATAGAAAGGAAGTCCTGGCAGCTCCCCACAGTTTGAAAACCTGTCCCCATAATTCCTGCACGCTTGCATCACTTTGGGGAGTACAGAATGCCACGGTGCTACTACACGGTGCTGCCAAGCCGGTGTCTCTTCCCAAAAGAACGTTGAACCGTTTTATCTGGGTGTTTGTTGGCAGAAAAAGAGCTGCAGCTTTTTTACTGAGTGTTTTTTTCTGAAGCAAAATAAAAAACACATTTTATTAGTATTATTACTTCAAGGTTGAGTTAGGGTTTAAAAAAAGAAAAAGACACAAAAGAGAAGCAGCAGCGATCCTGAAGAAATGAACCAAAGAAGAGTTGCTCTTCCCAGAGTCCTTTGCTCCAGAACACCTGGCTAGCGCCTCCCCTTTGGACCCCTCTCTCTCTCTAGCCCACCATGTAACTTCACAGGAAGTTCCTACAGGCAATCCCAGGGCATAGCTCAATCATGCTGGAGCCGCTTCATGCTGAATATGAGGAAAATAATAAAGTCCATGTGTTGCAGACAAAACACAGCTGGTTCCCTCCTGCAGCATCCTCCAGGCCAGTGCTCTCCCCCCACCCACCCCACACTCCCGCCTCACCTCTGTTACCTTAAGACTGTGTTTCAGATGTGCAAATATTGCCACAAAATCCAGAATTCCCATGCCAATTGTGAAATTATTACCGCTCTTCCTCTCGCGCTCTCCTTTTCTTAATTTTACGGAAAGTGTCTCCCAAGAGAGCTGGCCGCAGCCAGCTCAAGCTGCCAATGTGCAACCCAGCTCCTTATTTCCAGGGGAACAGGACTTGAATCTTTGCCACAGGGATGTGAAGAGTGTTGTCTCCATTTTCCCCTCTGCTGACTCATCGTGGGGCCGCTATGGGTTTGAGAGCTTTGGACATCTTTTTTTTTTCTGCAACCAGCTTGGTCGAACTCTTCTGGCTGGCCTGTGACTATCCAGAAAATCTATTTTCCAGACATCCCATGCCATCTTTTGCAGCCCTGCTGTTGCTGGCACAACAGTTTCATTTTTCACCTTTAAAAGACTGCGGGCTGGTGCTCCCCAGATACGTTGTGCAAGAACTCCTATGGCTGCAAGCCAAGGATCACACTCCCTGGGGATGATAGGAGTTGTAGTCCAACACATCCGGCATGCCCTAGCTTGGGGAAGGCTCTGCTAGCAACCCCGTAAGGGCAAATAAAGGTCTTGGGTCTCAGACTTAAATGCACAGACGCTTACATTCTCCATTGGACTACAACTCCCATCATTCCCACTGGCCATGCTGACTGGTCAACACATCTGGCCAGCACTAACTAGGATGAGGAAGGATGAGCTTTGTTGTTTCGGAATCATTCCTGAATGTCTTCAGATAAAATCGGTTGAGGACATTGCAGTGCAAGCCGGGTCAGATGAAAGCTCATCTGGTTTACGTTTCGGGGACCTTAGAAACAGAGGCCAGGTCCTGGCCGGCCATTCTGCAGCACTGTCGATCCACAAGCTCCATCTTGCTGTCACGACTGGCAGCACAAGCTTCACCGCCTCCACGCAGTTAAACCCAAGAGGGGGAGAACATGCGGCCATGCAGATGTCCTTAGACTCCAAATCCCATTGGCCCCAGCCTGCAAGGCCAATGGCAGGAATGGGAGGCTTATGAGCTATTTCTGCCCTTATTTTGTCTTCCCCACAAGCTCTGCAAAGCCCCACAAAATCGCAACCCCAAATACGCTTGGCTCGCCTCCCCTCGCCTCCTTGGCTTATTCTGGGTGCGTCCGTCAAATCCCAGCTCAACGATGCTTTGTTTTTAGGGAAACCACGGAGTGTCTTTCAGCAGTTTGATCTGGAACCCGTCGTCTTTCTCCATCCAAGCCTTGCCCTGGCCCGCCCACAGGTGTTTAGAGTCAACAGGAGTTGCTCCTGCCCCCTGTTGGAGAATAAACTTTTTCCAGTCTCTGGTGATGGGCTGACTCGGGAACCATGACTCCCCCATCCCACCCTCCCCCAGGGACAAAAAACTTCAGGCTTGTGTGATCTAGTTTGCTTGGTTGTTTTTTTTTTACATGAGCACCAGAATCCAGCAACTGGAGCCACATGCAAAAGACACACGCTTCGAGCTCAAGAATTCTAAGCTCAGGAATTTGTTTCGAGTGCCAGAACTAAATGGAGCTCAGAGTCTGCCGGCACAAACATCCTGGCCATGCCTGGCTTTCTTCCTTTCTCAGCAATATAATTTTGGGAAGCGGAGGAAGCAACTGCGTTGCTGCTCTTGCTAAAAAGTGGCGATTCAGGCACCCTTGCCAATCTTGTCTGCCGCAGCCAGAGAACTGCCCGTCAATCCAGGCCCATCCTCTGCCCATCCCTGCTCTGCTCTGTGCCCAGTTATCCTTCCGTTTATCCAAAGAGGAAAGGACCAGCTTTTAGGATGTTCAGCACAAGAGAAATTTCATATAGGAGGGGGACTTTCTCCAGCCACGGCCCTTGTTATGATGTTAAACCCAATTAAAACAAATGGTTTAAAAAATCCTCTGTCGACATCAGCAACCCCGATACACACGTCCAACAATAGCTACAGGAAGTGTTGGGATGCAGGTGTTCGTTGTGACAGTTTCCATGAACACACCCTTAAGGGAGTCCAGAAAGTGTGGCAGTTGTGTTGATGCATATAAACAACCCCATTCTTTTGTAAGGCCTTCACTGAACACTCAGCTGTACACACACACCCCAAGACTCCATTTGCATCCTGAAAGAGAATGAGTGGGGGGGGGGGGGCAGAGCAGGTGCGGAGGGTGCAGCCTGCAAGCCTGGCTTTGCCACACCACTGAGCTGCAACGCCAGAAGAAGCTCAGCCTCCAGGAAGGAAAACAGCAGGATGTGTGGCAGGTCCGTCGTCACCCTAAGAAGCGGCGCTGGAACTATTTTTGGTGGGCCCAGGCAATTCTGAGAGAGGGACAGATGCAAGCTGGACCCTGCTTGTGCCCTCCCCAACCCTCCTGATGCCTCAGACTACAACTCCCATCATCCTCACCATGTGGGCTTGTGAGAGATGCTGTCCAATATATCTGGAGGGTGCCAAGTTGGCACAGGAGTGGTTGTGTCTACGTGAAGTATCTAGATAGAGGTTGGGTCTGGTGCAGACTTTCTCCTGGAGGTCACGGATCAAGGATGGCCCCCAGGTGGGTCTCCCTGTGAAACAAGTGTGGGGACACAGGTGCAATGGAAAGTGTAAAGGGGCACGGCAGGAAGCCCATTTCCAATAGGAGGCAGTACCTGAGTCCCAGCATTGTACGCGGTCTGGATACCGTCCTCCGTGTTGCGTGACACACCCAGACAGGCAGTGTGGGGTGATCTTCAGGCCTTTTGAAGAGAAACCCACCAGGTCCACCATGGGCCTGAGGCGCTGGGGTGTGTTAGGAGGCATCCTTGGTGTGAAATGCAGATTTGATGATGGGCACGCAGTCCGAGAACACCTTTTGGCACACGGACCAGTAAGATTTGCGTCACAAGAGGCAATGTTTTCTAAGAGGAGGCGCCGTTTTGGCGGAGCAGAGGCGTGTTCTATGGGATGACCATAAGCCTGCCTTTACAGAGAACAGTCCTCATCTTGAAGGGTTGCTGGAGTAGCACCCTGTCTTTCATTCAGCTAGAGGACCACACTTTATCGCAGTCTCCTCTGGATGCGTTTGGCTACACCTCCAGCCAGCTGGGATTTGTAGTCCCGCACTATGGGGGAACCTGAAGCAGACGATGGTCCTCTCAGAACCCTTCAAATAGAAGGGTGACCAATTCCAGTTCGAAGGTAAAGAACCCAGGCAAGGGCTGCCCACGCACGGCGCCTGAACCCGAGACCCAGCGGCCCAGAAAGCCAAAGGGCTCCATACTGCATACTGCACTTCTGTTTGGATTAAAGCTGTGTCCAAAACTGCACCCACACGCACAAATTAGCTTGTGCAGATTCCATGCGGACCCTCCATCTCCCCCTCTCTCTCAGGTGATGCCTTCCCTTGTCTTCGGCAACCCTCTTTTCCTCCTTGCATCAGGTGGAGCAGGTTGGGCGCAACGGCGGGGATGCAGAGACCGGGTTCATGTGATGGACAAGTGGGGGGAGCACCCATTTGGGGTCCGGACGGGGCACACCAGAGGAAGCTGTAAGGGAAGGGATGTGGGGCAGATCCCACAGCCTCGGAGGTTTTTGGGATTTCTCTTGGGAGGCTGTCTTTGTGCAGCTCGAATGGGGCCACTCAACAGGCCCCCACGCAGCCTCAGAGTTATGGGGTGGGGTGGGGGAAGGAGCAGAAAGGCCGTTCGCCTGGTTTCAGGCCTTTTAAAGGCAAAATTGTAAGCTGCTTTCATGATTTGCTTCTAAAAAAATGTACGGGCGGAGAACTTGGGGCGGGAGCGGCCGGGCTGCAGGCGGCCACTCGGCCGTCCTGCCTGGGGATGGGGCTGCTGCCCCCGGTGCGCGCGGCGCGGGCCGTGCCCGGCGGCGCGGGGCTGCTTCCCCTGCTCCTTCCCCGCCCCCGCCCAGAAGGGGATCCGCGCCGCGGGCGGAGCTTTCTCCCGAGCCGGGTGCGCGCCCGGCCCTGGGCTGGCGCGCCCCGTCCCGTCCCGTCCCGTCCGCTGTCTCGCGTCGCTCGGCGGCGGCGGCCGGAGCGGCGAGGGAGCGCGGCAGGAGCCTGCCTTGCACGCGCCCCTGGCCCGTCCCGCTCGGAGCGGGGAGGCGGGGAGGCGCGCGAGGGCGGGCGGGCCTGGGCCCCAATCCGCCGCCGCCCGCAGTCCGCCCCCCGCGGCGGTGCCGAGCGCGCCCCCCGCTGGGGCGTAATGCGCGTCCGCCTTTTGTGTGCTCCCGAAGATGCCCCCTCCGCGCCGCTTGGCCGGTGCCGGCGCCTATAAAACCCGCCGGGGCGCGGGGCTCGGCCAGAGGGGACGGTGACTCGCTCCGGGACCCGCGATGAGCCCGCTCGGCGCGGCGCTGCTGCTGCTCCTGCCGCCCCTCGCCCTCGTGCGGCCGGGCCGGGGCGCAGCGCCCGCCCCCGCCCGCGGCCCCAAGCCCCTCTTGCCCATCCAGCCCGAGTCGGCGGAGCCCCTTCCCTCCAAGGGGGCGGCAGGTAGGAAGCAGCCTCCCGGGGCGCGCGCGGGCGGGCGGGCGGGCAGGCGGGGGCTCCTTCCTTGCCGCGGGGCGCCCCCTCCGCCCCCCCCCCCCGCAAGGGGTGCGAGGAAGAAGGGCTCCCGAAGGCGAGCCGGCCCCCTCCCTTGGCACGGCTGCCCGGCGCGGCGCCTCCATCTGGTTCCGATTGACAGACGGAGTTCCCGGGCGCTGCGCTCGGCCGCGCGTCCGCCGCCCCGGGGCGGGAGTGGACGGCGCGGCCCGGCCCGGCCCGGCGCGGCGGGCACGGGCGGGCGATCGGGCAGCCTCGCCGCCGGGGCGGGCGAAGGGGCGGCTGCGCTTGCACTCGGGAATGCCTGTGGCCGCGTGTGGGCGAGCCGCGGACGCCGACGCGCTGCCGGGGCGGCTGCTGGCGGAGACGCAGCCGGCGCGCAGAACGGGGCAGGACCGTTTCGGTCCGGGGCGCATCCCGCGCCAGCCGCGCCCGGCTCCCTCCAGTCGTGCTGCTGGGCACGCCTTCCGGGGAGCAACGGGAGCATGGCGGGCCCCTCCCGTCCTGCCCCTTCCTCGCCCACCCGCCCCGCTCACCTGTCCGCTCCCGTTCACCTGGCCACCCGCTCCCCAAACCGCTTTCCATTGCATTCGGCTTCACGCGTCTCTTAACTGCCTGCGCAGACTTCAACCGCCAGGCATCTTTCCCTTCCTGTTCTTTGCGGTCCGATGTCTTTCCCATCTGCGCTTGGGGAGCAAGGGTTCTGGCGCAAAGAGGGGGATCCAGAGTCAGATGTAGAAGTTTAATGGTGGGGAGGGATTTGGAGGAAGGGGGGCAGCGCCAGCTCCGCTGCTGAGGAAGTTTAAATTTGCGCAAGATCACTGGATCTATGCTAGTTCACCTTCTTTTGTTATCCCCGCTTTTCTGCCTTGCTAAAACCACTTTGGAATGTTAGAGATGGAAACTCCTCGGGGCAGAGTGCCGTCTTCTAGCCCGTTCTCTGCAAAGGACTCCTTTCACCCATGGTGCAAAGCGCTGTATAGCAGCACAGGCCATGTAGCTATAGGGCTGCACCAAGTGGGTCAGGACCCACAGGGTGGGGGCACTCATGGCCATGGAGCTGGTTCAGAATTGGAGGGGTGGGCATGTGTGTGTGTGAGATGCGGAATAAAGAACGTGGTGCATCCATCCCAACCCCAGATGAAGTGCAGTTCCCATCATCCCCAGACACTGGCCATGTGGCTGGGATGATGGGAGCTGTCCAATGCATTGCAGGGCGCCAGGTTAGGCAGAATCCGGGATCCTGATTCTTCAACCCTGTGCTCCTTTACTTAGAAGTAAACGCCCTGAACGCCATGTAGCCTACTTCGGAGTGCACACACTGAAGGAAAGTGCCAGCTCAGCAGCTCTGACTCCGATTCCAGATGTGCTGCATTTCATCATCAATAGGCAGCATGCACTCTGTGTGTGGCCTGGAGCACTCTTTACACCATCCAGTGCCTTCAGCAATGGAAGCAATTTCAAAGGCTCAGTTCTTGGGTGAGCCCCAGTTCAAAGGCAGCCTTGCAAAGACAGCTGCGGAGGGTGCTGGGAACAGCTTCCAGGACTGCAGGAGGAAATTGTTCATGGCCAGCAGGGACCCCTGGCTTGCGGGGGGAGGGGGTTATTGGGAAAGGGAAATGCAGGCAGCTGGGGTGGGTTGGTCTAGTCAAGAGTTTTGCCCCTGAACCTTGAGATTGGTACTCATAGAACACGTGCCTGGCAGGGCTTGTTCCCTGGCATGGCCTCTTATTTTCGGCCTGGACAGCAGGTGATCCCTCTGTGACCAAGGCACCGGAGGTCAGAAAAGACCGAGGTGGCTCAGCACGGAGCAGCTCGATGCTAAAGGGATGATGGGGTTTGGGGTCCAGAGGGACTACAGGGCCTGGTGGGCTGCAGAGAGCTCCCAGCCGCATCCCCGTCGTCTCCAATAAAGAGCGGCTCGTGCGGCAGTGCTGGCAAGTCCCCTGCGGTGCCGCTAGTGGAGATAAGATGCAGCTGCCTCCAAGGACTGCTCAGGACGCTTTCACTTGCAGGCTGCTTGTTCGGAGGAAGATTCTATCCCCTGGAGGGTACTTGGCATCCTGACCTGGGGGAGCCCTTTGGCATCATGCATTGTGTCCTGTGCTCCTGCGAACCGGTAAGCATAATTTTGCGGATCTTCACCATTTCTCTCCTGGAAGAAGGCCAGGCCTTGTTAGGTGCCTGCTGGCTTTGGAGCTATTCCAGAGAGCCTGGGACACCACTGGGGCCAATGCAAGCCATGCAGGAGGTGCTTTCAAGGCAACTGCAGGGACGAGAGAAACTTTTCTGGGTTGGGAATCTTGGTGGAGGCCAACAGAGGGGTGACATGGGAAGCCGCTCCTGTGGGAATTACTTGAGGTCAAATTTGGGGTGTGTGGGAGAGGACTGGCTCCATTCCCCTGCTCTGCAGCATCCCTTAACTTGAAATGAAGCCCCCTTCCCACCTCTCAGCAGCATCCCCAAACAGTGCCAAGCAGCAAATCTGGATCCCCTTCCTGTCTTTCACATGCCTCCCTTCAGCCCAAATAGAAACACAAATGCAAATGCACAGTGGTAGAAGACACGGGGTACTAAAGTCATACAGTGGGTAAAAGAATTCAGCTCCCGATTCTGGGCATCGCCTTTCCCCCTCCACACTCCACCTCTCCTTTCATGCTGTCATACCTTCCAAGAGGATAGGTTTTCTGAGTGCAGGATGGGTCGCCGCTTCTCGCTGCAATTAGGACCTTGGCAGGTATGTGATTCTGGTGTCTGTGATAGGAAGGAGCGAGAAAGGGAGTAGGTTGCGCCTGAGTTACGGAGGGCGGCTTGGGAAACGTGGGGAGCATCTTCTTGCGGGTAGAGCAAGAGGGGCCACTGGGAGAGGGTGGATCCCTGTGGAGCTTTGTAGGGCAAATCAAAACATGATTTGATGCAGAGAGGAATAAAAAGGCATCACTGTTTGCAAAGTCTCTAAAAGGAATGACTGTTTTGACTCTGTCTCTAGGCTGAGAACTGATTTAGTCCTGGCTCACCTAGCCTAAAATATATGCACGCTGTGAGTTTCATTTCTTTATTTAATTTCTATACTGCTTAATAGCCAAAGCTGTTTGGGTACTTTGCAAAATTGTATACAGTTGAATGTGATTTGTGGGTTGTGGTTGAATCATGGGTTGCTCTTGAATCATGTGTTGTTTCATTGTGTGAACTCAGTCACATGGACAAACTATGGTTTGTTAGCCACACACCAGAATTCACTACTCTACAGCAAATCATGGATTTTCTTTTGGGGGTTGTTCATGGTTCACAAACTATGTTTTGTTTATCTGGCTGGGTTCACGCAACACAACAACCCACAGTTCAAGGAAAAAACCATGGTTCAAGACAATCCATACTCAACCCAAACCTTACTCTGGCTTGTCGCATTGTGGGAACCCAGCTTATAGCATACTTCACCATCAGAAAGACAAAAAATAATAAATGACCTGCCAAATATAATTATGTGACACATATTCACTCCTGCACTATTAGTGTCTCTATTGATTTTTCATTTTTATGTTAAGGTAGCATATTATATTGATCCAGAGCAGAAGCACTAAGAGCAATGGGATTGTTAAATCTAACTTCAGTCTGAATTCAATGTTACTACTGTACAATTCAGTCTGGATCAAACCTCTTATATGGTTGTTTCACCCTGGTATTTTGCATAAACTGTCTTTTCTACCATTGTAAAGAAAAAATTAAAAAGTACTGGTTATAAATAAACATGCAAACAATAAAGAGCCAGCGAGAATAATTTGGAGCTGCATTTTACTGGGGAAAAGTCTGTTCTTTGGACTGGCTTGCATGTTTCTTGTTGACAATAGTTTAAGATGCTCTAGCACATATTTTGCTGCAATAGCCCCTCCCCCCCTCAATTTTGTACAGTCTGTGTTGTCCATTTTGCACTGGAGAGGGGCAGCCCAGTTCTCTTGCATGACTCCAGGAAACAGTCTTCCTTAATGTGATCCACTGGGGAAGCTGTGGGTGGAATCTAACCAATCTGGAGGGCCCCAGGCTAGAGAAGGTGGTGGTAGAATATCCAAGCTGCCTTCCACCAGAATCCAGGAGAAACTGCCTTAGGGATAAGTGGTTTTGCCCCAGTAACGATGAATGATTCCCACATCATCTTGGATGATTCACAGAAACTTGCTGAATAATTGCTTCCAACATTTGGCACCCAGTTGCAGATGGAGCATGATGAAATGGAGCTCTTGTGCAATGGTATTTTTTTTAGCATTGGATAGTTGGCATTTGGCAGAATGAAATAACCATCACAGATCAGCAGTTCATCTTTGAATGTGCTTGGCGCGTCATAGTGTTTCATATTAGCACAGCGTAACATGAATGAATATTCCAGGGAGCAGTCCTAGACACGTTCACACAGAAAGGACTGTTTCTTGACTGAATGTGATCGGTGAGACTTGGCAAGATTTGGTACTTGACTTTTCATATTTGACACCACCCAAAGTCAGAGCTGTCAAAGAAAGCCAAAAAGCCACATTCCACTTTCAGAACGAACACTGTGAGTTCCACGTTTGAAGTGCCCTCCTCGGAACATTGGCACCTTTCCACGCTTGGAGAAATTCTCTTCTGCTCTGCACTGGGTCTCACCTTCATCCTTGGATCTTCCACCTGGCTCTGACAGCGTGAGCCTGCCTGATCCAGAACCATGTCACTGTGATGCTTTCATCAGAGTGAACTACAACTTTTACCTGGTGGGAAATAGAAGCCCCCCTTCCAAACAGCTGGGATTCCTCCTGGGGATGGGGTCTGGTGTCCAAGCCCCACCCCCCGGAGGAACCCTTGGCTCCACAGGCCTGTTGGGGAAGCCAGCAGCCCAGCTTGCAGGAGGAGGTGCTGTTAGTGGTATTCAGCAGGCACTCCGTGCAAAGTTCCAAACATTTCTTTGCATCGTGCAAGTGTTGCAGTGGAGCCAGGTTGAACAAAACATGGCACCAGCACTTCTGGATTAGCAGGAACAACAGTAACATCTGCTACCCCATAAGAATTCCCTCTTCCCTCTGAGCTTAGCTGCAGTTCTTGCAGTAACAGGGCAGGGGAGGGGGCAATTTCCCCAGCAACAGTATATTATTCCTCAGTGTAACACAAGGAAAGTATTGTATTTTGTACTTGCTGTAAAGTATTTTGGCCTGGCTTTGTCCTGAATGGGTGATTAAGACCCAGGAGTTTTGCAAAAGACCTGCTCCTGGCAGATGAAAACTTCCAGGAGGGGTTGTTGATATGGAACAGTGCAGCTGCCAGCAATTTTGGCCTTTCCCTGGGATTGTGGCTTTGGGGAGCATCGCAATGCGCATGCATGCTTGTTTGTACTATTGAATACAGTGGAGGTCCAGAAACTCCCCACCACACAACCGAAAACGCAAGGATTCCCTGGAAGATGAGACAGTGGGATTTGAAGTGCAGATGGTACCTATCAGTAGGAATGCAGAAGGGCAGACCTTCCTACAGCCCACAGTCCCTGCTAATGTGATGGGGCAGCTCACTCACCTGGGAGACTTTCTCAGCTGTCAGACTTGCCTTCCTAACGATTCCCTTTCTGACCTTCCCCAGCAGAGGAATCGCCGCGGGAAGCCGATGGGCAAAGTCAGCTGCAAGAACATCAAGCACACTTGCCCCCCGACACCCTGCCAGGAGGCTGTTCTGCTGCCGGGACAGTGTTGCAAGACCTGTCCCAAAGGTAAGGGCTGCTGACGCAGGGGCAACCTGCATTTCTGGACAGATCTGGGCCTCCCGACAAAAGCCAGCCCTTCCTAGGGTGGCGTGCGCCTCTCTGACACTCTGCATTAAAGTGGCCCGTTTCACACATGACACTCTGGCCTTGTTCTCCCAGCGTGTTTCCCAGCTTTACCTTTTCAGGCCTCCTTGTTAAAAGTTCCCTGCACATAAAAAATAGCAGGTCAGAGCAAAGGGTCTGGTGCCTGCTTTTCTCCTTTGCACGCTTTTGTATTAGTATGAGTTCCTACACAATAATTTCAAAACCAGCGTTGTAGCTGCAGATTTTGCCTTGTCTTGTGCATGTCTTGGGTTTGTTAAACCACCGTTTTCTGTCATGCACAATGGGTCAATAGTGGTGTGAACCTTGACAGCAAACGAGGATTGCAAACTAAGGTTTGATGCTACTTTGCAAGCCAGGATTGGAGTCAGAGCTTTTGCAACAGTCTCCTGATTTGAAAACTTTGGCATAACAGACCCCAGAAGCCTCGCGTGAAGGTGTGAGAGAAAAGAGAGAAGATTTGTTATTGAGGGATACGAAATATGAATGAATGAGACGGAAGGAGAGTGGGACAGGGTGTACGTGGGTACAAGAATCTTTCTCAGTCCAAGACATCATGGTTTATTGGACTGAGATGGTTAAATTCAGTGGGACTGTTGTGATTCATGTCTGACTTCAATCTGAATTCAGTTGCTCTGCCCTAAAGATGACAAAGCCTAGGTCCAGCCCTAATCTTGTTGTTCCATCCAGATACTTTGCGTACCAAATTGAGCCTCTGTATGACTTAACTGATACAGAAAAAACTTGGAATCTTGCTCCCAATCCTTCATGCACATTTGAATGCAGTTAGCAAAAGGACCTGTGTCATCGTGATTCATGCACACGTCCCATAAGCAGAGTTGTGCAAAGAGTCCTGCTCCCCTTTAGTCGAACATGAGCAGAACGTGTGAAGGCTCATACTGGGCTGTCGTGTGCAACCCCATCGCCAGACTCGGCTCTCATGTGCTCAGAATAATGCCTGAAGGGGCACATTGATTCTAGCCACTGTGGGACCTAGCAAGCTGCAGGTAGGGTGTTCTTTGGACTGCCAGGTGAGCCTTTGGGAGTGGACAAAGGTGGGCTTCAAATTCTGAAGGGCAGCAGAACGCAGTCCTGCTCCCACAGCACGGCTTTGGAACGCAGCAGAAGGCCTGTGATCAACTTCTCCTCACATCAACAGTCCCTGTTTGTGGAAGAGGAGCATTGAAGGGTCCTCCTCTAAGTCCAGGACTTTCTCTCTGACATGCTTAGTCCTGTTGACATGGAGAAGTATCCAGATAGGAACTTCCCTAATGAATTCTGAAGTGCTACCGTCTCAGGAGGACTGTACCAGTTTCGGAGGAGAGGGGAAACATGTGGCTAATAAAAAGATGAGACAGACTCTGCTGGATCAGAGCAAATGCCCACTTTACCTGGGACCCTGTTTCCTATAGTTGTCAGCCAGGTGTTGCTAGGAACTCCACAAGCAGGTCAGGGAGGCAACAACTATCCCCCCTGTGGTTGCCCTCAGGAAGTTGTGATTCAGAGGTGGACTGCATCTAGACCTGGAGGTTCCGTTTACGAATAAGCTTTGATAGGCCCTGTCCTCCTCCATGAATTGCCTTAGGCAATGACGGTCATCACAGCATTTTGTGGCAGCGAATCCCAGGATTACAGGCTGCTCGCTGCCGACCTTGCCCATCAATCCCATTGATCTGACCAAAGGAGCTGCAATTGAATGCCATCTTGGCCATAAGCACAACCGGTGACTAGTCGCTATCTTTCCCTTTGCCCTCTCTCATAATTGGAGGAAAATGCCCGGTTAGCTACCCCTGAGCTGCCTGGAGAATAATCAGGATTAACATATTAAATGCACCGGTTAATCAAATCCCCAGGTCTCTTTGTGTTGTGGTAATTAAGCTAGATCCAAACCAGTCTAAATATGCATGAGCATAACGCGTGCAAACATCTGCTCCCCATCATATGTTTCCTTTAGCTGTGTGGTGACCCATGAGGACTAGGGCCTTCTTTGAGCTGAAAGGAAAATAAGAGGCGGGTGTCTCACCTTTCCAGGCACCCACATTCTTGGGGAGTCCCTTGGGGAGGGTAGGCGTGCAAAATGCTTTCTGAGAGCAGCCCTTTACACCGCCCCCTTTTCCGCTCTCAACAGTAGCAGTTTATTGCCTCAGGTTTGCTGCATGTTCACTCCTGCGGAAGGCCGCCTGTTCGCACGATCACGAGGGGGAAAGAAACCCTGTTTTCCCCCAGCACATGTGCCGGCTGCACGCCAAGGTGGACTTGCACAATTTCCATCAGCGACACAACTCTCTGTGTCATGCAAACCCAGCAAAGGTGGCTTGTTGCTGGGATTAACAACCCGCCCTAGAACTCTACAATGGCCCGGTCACTTTGTTAAGGCACTGCGATTCTTAGATGGCAGTGGAGGGAAAAGAAACCGGAAAGACGAGGCAGATGTTTCTCCCTTGTTCATTTGGTGTGTTGATCTTGTGCACTGAACAGTGTCTGCTTCCCCTTGTATAGTCTATCTACCCGTTTGTTTGGGTCTGTCGTCACAAGTGGAAGGAAGGGAGTTAGTCTGCAGCTGTTCCGGGCTGAACGTACCTGCTCCTTCCTGCTGCCAGCTCCTAAGCAGGGTTAGTCGTGCTTGGATGGGAATCTGAGGAGCAGAAGGTTGCAAGGGTCATGTCAGTGTTTCAACATGCTTTTTCCTTCAGGTGCAAGAAGCCCTGGGTTCATTTCCCAGCCCAGCCCAGTAGCCCCAGTAATGGCGAAGCTCCCCATGGCTTGTACGGAATGCACTTGGATAGAAGTCAGCTACTTCTCCCCGCCTCATAAAAATACCAGGAAAAGGATTGGCTTATGTCAGTGCCAGTCTGGGTCCTGATTGAGTCTGCCCCCACCTCCACGAAAGCCTCTCCGCCCGTCCCCAATTTCCCAGATGTTCTCCACTTGCTGCTAAGAATCTGTCCCCTTCCTGGCATCTGGAGAAAACCTTGTATTTGGTGAGCATAAAAAGCCTTGCAACTTGTTTTTGCAAGGCCAGAAATACGGATCTCTATGAGGGGGCTGTCCCATGGCAGGAACGGTTGTTGTGTTTAAGCCTTTTTCAACTGCTCCCCAAAAAATGCTTTACTAGAAAGATCTTTGCTCTTATCCAGCTGTGTTTTTATTAAGCTTAACATTTCTGCTAAGAACAATGGCGATTCCTCCAAGGCTGGCCATGGTGGGGAGTCCAGGTGAAGACCTGGGAAAATGGCCAGCCTTGCGTGTGCATTTGGATGAAGGAGAGACAGAACCATCCAGTGCTCTTCCAAGCCAGCACCACGTGTGTGTGGGGAGAGGAGCCCGCTGCCCCAGTGTGTGATTTCTGCAAGGGTACCCCGTGCCCCTGGCAAAGCCGCACAGATGCAGAAGGGCTGGCTGTTCTGCCGCTGTGTCACCTGGCTCCCTGCCGCTTCCTTGCTGTTGCTTCATTCTTGTGTGATTTGCGCAAACACTATTAACTTTGTCCCAGTAAGGATGACATAATAGCAGCTTGTGTGTGGAATCCTTCCCAAGTAGCATGCAGACAAGTTCCTTGCCAAAAGCCGCTTCCAGCTGCCCCGGCTCCTCCTCGCACCCTCCGAGGTGGAAGGCTTGGACTCCTTTCAAGGCTGTCCATGGATTTCAGTGGGACCAGTCCGGCTTGAATCAAAGCACTTTTTGGATTAGCTGTTTCATAGATCAGGTTGTAAATGGTAGAAGGGATGTGACCTCGTGAGACCTGCTTGTCGTTTGGGAAATTGCTGAAGCTCCTTTTCTAGTTGGGAAGCTGTGTGTCCATCAGCCAGTATGAGAAAGAGTGCAGTGGGAACGGAAAATAGAAGATGCAAATTACAGGAACGGGGTGTGTTGATTTGGGGACCCCAATTTTGGAGCCGTGCAACATTCGGCTGGTGCATCTTTACACAACGTGATGATCGACAGTTGCGTGAATCCCACTTGTGGGTTGTCATGCATGAACAATGCAGCTGTGTCCATTTTGGCATGGGGACCAGTAAAGCCACTGTCACTTGTGCGATAAATGGCAGGCCAGGAATCATGCGTGTATGTATTTGCAACTGAGTTTTTCATGTAGGATACCGGTCTGGTGGGTAATGCTTGATTGTCTAGATTCCATCCATTTGACTAAAAAAAGTCTCCTTCACTGTTCAGAATTCGAAATCAACATATATGCTTCTATTTCTTATAAATATACGAAGATGGATATAGTGCAATCAATTCACATGCATAGAAAAAAGAGAATGAAATTAAAATAGCAAAATAGAAAGCGTTAGTAATTGGTTGGATTAGAAATAAATAAATCCTCTCCTGCCCACCCACACACTCTGATATTCATCTCACGTTCTGTGAAGAGGGAGCTCCTTTTTGTGATTGTTCTGGGTCTGTTTGAACAAGGGCAGAGTGTTTGCCCATCTTATCAGTGGCAGAAAAACTGGCAGCGCCGAGTGTCCATCATCTGGTACCACCTCCTCTCCCTTCAGCTTCATGACATCAAGTTGGAAAGCACTGTCTTCACTCTGATTTTACTTCATTGCAGTGACACCTAACAAACCAGATTTGGCTACGCAGTGACATTGCAGAGCCGGTTCAGAGTAGAGGCACTGTCCTCACTCTGCTTTGGCTTCATGAAAAAATCATGAAACAACATCACGTAACACAAAAAGAAGGGTGAACGAGGCGAGTTGGGTGGCAGTAATGAACATCGCTGGCTTCCCAGACTCTCCCCTTCTGTGTCAGGTGTTTTATAATGTTTGGCTCAGCCTGAATAAAATGTAAGAACAGTATCACGCCTATCAGGCCCGATTCGCAGCCCTTCCAAAGTCTGGCAATGAAGCTCGTTTTTACAGCTTTGCTGACAGCTCCCCTGAAATGAGGCTGGCAGGATTCTCCTGGAAACATATTCCATATGGAATGTGTGTCCACGGAGAAGGTCCCACTTCAGATGCAGGAAGGGACCTACAGCAAAATCCATGGTGTGAGACGATGCAGAAACGGACAGCAGAGCAGAACCTATGGCTTCAGGCAGCATTACTTTTTGACCCAGTGAAGCACATGCAAGCTGGTCTTAAAACGTCAGTTTCACGTGGGGAATATTTTGTGTTCTTTGCACGCAAGGGGATCACAAAGCAAGACTTTGTCCCGAGCTGGTTCTTCACACAAGGCGCTCTTGGTGTGCTGTAGACCAAGTCGGCCGCTGTGGCCTGCCTCACCAAACAGTTTCTGGAATACCACCCAAATATACATTTGGATATCATAAATAAAAGCACATTTGGGCAGCATTAATGATCACATGTGGATGCCATAAATTCTCACACTCCTCCCCCGTTTTGCTCCCAGCACGGCTGCTGTGCTCAGCGTCAGCAGACTTCCACGTACGCTAGCGAGATCGGGAGATCCGCTTTCCGCGAGGAATGACAGGGACATTGCAAAGGCTGCTCCAAGATTGGTTACGTGGTCAGAGCCGGACTAGATGTGGGCGGCACAGCCATGGCGGGTCGTTCCGTGCCTGCCGCGTTCACACTTTAAATGGCTGTGTGGTGCTGTGGTGTTGTCTCATTTGAATGTGGGAAGAGTTTCAAACGTGTGGCTTCATTATGTTTCTTTTCTTCCCAGCCTGGGCTTCTTTAGCAGGAGCCAGGCAAGGCGCTGATAAAATACGTTGTCATGCTGGGGCGTGGAGAGGTAAAGAGGGAGAGTTTGACTCCCCTGATTTCCACACCCTTTTACTGATTAAATGAGGCACGATTCCCCCATGGATGTGAACAGGGTGCGGCGCTGGTGAAGGAAGTGTTGTGGCTTGAAGCACCCTCCTCTCCTGCTAGCACCAAGGGTGGGCATGGTTGGGCACCTGCCAAGGGCCTGCATCCAGGTGGGGGCCCACTGACTGGAGCTGCCTGGCATTCCCCTCCTCTTTGCATCCTGCCCTTTCACCTGCGTCTTGCTGTGGCCCAGGTGATGCTGGTGGGGAGGAGGAGGGAAAAGGGACGCCACAACCTCCTTGCCCCCTGGCTCCCTGTGGGGAAGAGGGAAGTGGGCTTACTGGGGAGAGGGGCCATGGAAGGCGCTTTGAGGGAGGAAGGAGGATTTGAGCCCCGGGCTGGTGCGGGTCCTTGATGCCATGAGGCTAATTTTTATAGAAGTCTTCCTTGCTTTTTCAACATGCAGCCACTTCCAACACACTTGAGAAGAGCCGCAACCTGCTCTTCGACAACATGGAGTATCTCCAGGACAAGGAGGACGGCCTGCATAGGAACTACAATGACCGCGCGTATCTCAGCTCCGAGGACTTGGTCCGGGATGACAACCACATAGGTATGGGCGGAGCTTGGCCAGCTCCAGGTGCAGCATGAGGGGATGAATGCAGGATCGAGCCTCATAGTGGGCCAGGGCTTGCCAGGTGGCGGCACCGGGTCTTGTTTATCGGCAGGGACGGCTGCTTCCTCTGCCCCCCCCTCAGGGGTTTTTTTCCCCCCCCCCCCCCCCCCGAGCTTAGCAGCAGCCGTCACAGTAGCTTGCGTATGGGGAAATGGGTTTTCTCAGCAACTGTGTGTTGTGTGTTGTTATAAGAGATCCCCTTTGTGATGCAAAGCGTTTTGTGTGGCTTGGTTCTGAGTGGGGATTTAAGGGAACGTTCTGTACCTTTTTACACAGAAAAAGGTCTACAGGTCTCTGCCAGCTAGGGAGAGCTGCACACGACAGGGCTTTTCCCTGCCCAAACGTGCAAAACGTTGCACTCTGAGACTAGGGCTTTCAGGGCTGGGAGCCCAGCGGGTCCCTGGGCCAGGCTCTCTGGCTTTGTGCTGGCCCTCAGGCCAAGCTCCTGGTCAACGCACCCGGGGTTTATGGGTCAGTTGCCAGGGATAGAGCCCATGTGCCACACAAGCAACACCCCTCTTCTCTGCCACCTGCAGCAGCTGCTTGTGTGGATGCAGAAGAGGGCACTGTTTAGGCAGCGGTCATGTGGGGCTCCTGCGCAACCAGTGCCCAAGCCGTGCCCCCTTCCGCAGCAGCCTTTGTACTGCTGCCCGTGATGGAGAAGTCGTGCTTTGCCAGGCCAGGCTGAACACAAAAGGAAGTCTGCCAAGGACCAACAGGGTGGATTCCGGTGGGCTTCCACCCAGCCCCACCTAAGGCCTATTAGCTTCCCACTTACTGGAACTGGTTTGTTGACTTTGGAATAAAGGGTGGAATCCTATGGCCCCCAGATGCTGTCTAGAGGGCCATAGGAAAATTCGGAGCCCCCCACTCCAGCTTCAGAAAAGTGCTGTGAGGTCTGAATGGGAGCTCCCTATTTGGCACCCTCCTTTTCCCTCTTGGACGAGGCTTTTCCTCCTCTGACACAACACAGGGTGAACTTACATGTGTGCCTTTTCCATTCATGGGTGAGTCTTCCCATAACTCCAAAAGCTGGGAGTGAGGGACTGAGTTCTGAAGTGGTAGAAAGTCCTGGGCTGCTTCAGACCTCAGTTTGAGGATCCCATTTTTGAACGCTTCTTTGTATTCGGCCCTTCACAGAAGGGCTTCACAAACATTAGCCGAGGGATGCGCGAGCCAGCCCCAGTCTTCCCCAGGATGCCCTCCACTTCGGGGAGAGTTCCTGTTTTGTTTTACTCAAAGACACATTCATAATGGCATCTCCTGCCTGCAGGCTATGCTAGCAGAACCCATCCCAATGCCCCAAGGGGTTTTTTACCACCAGCTCTAAGAAAGAGAGAAGGGTTCTCTTTTCCTCTCCTACAGGCCAAGTCTTAAAATAAGATCTCTTCCCGTCCTCTTTATGCATGGATGGGACAGACAAGGGGAAAAAACCAACGTGGCTACCTCATCAGGTCACAGTTGGAGGTGCTAAATACCGAAAGATGTCAAAAATGCAACATTTACAGTCTTTTCTGTGTTTTTTTGTTGCCGTAGCTTTTCCTTTTTTATAGAATATGGTGGATATTTGCGTAAGTGTGATACATGCTGGTTTGCTTGATCAAACAAGCCGCTGCCGGTTTGCATGACCAAACAAGCCACCATGGTTTAAATAAGCCATGGTGGCTTGCTTTGGCTGTGCAAACCGTCTAGTGGGGGCGTTGTTCGGTGTGTATACTTCGGGGTATGTGCCGAGGACAGAAGTAGCCTGTCTTTAGTGGAGACTGTGGGAAAGAAGGGAATCCACCAGTGCAAACACGGCCATTGCAATAGTGTCGAGTTGTTTTATTCCAAAGAACAGGCAACGTCGTGTCCTCAGAAGTTTGGGTTTACAATTACCATCTGCTTCAGCTGACATGGACAGTGATCAGGATGATGGTTACAGTTCTACGGAGGGCACTAGGTTCAACTTTGGCTCAAACATGCAGAGGGATGGGTGGAAAAGAAGTATATTGAGTTCCCCAGGCTTCCAAGAAACTTCCCAGAAACTTCTGTTTGTTTCCCAGATTTTGTGGCCTTGCTGACCAGTGGCTTGGAGCCATGGGTGCCTGCGACCCGCGCGGTGGCAAAAGCCAGGTTCACGCTTGTGCGCTCACATCTGCTCTTCTCCATTCACTATGAGAGGTGGGTAAACCTCATGCTTAAACCATTGGAATAGGCCTTCCTAGAGCCCGTCCGTCGCATGGCCAAAACCTTGTGGTTTAGCTAGCAAGGTATAGATTTTATTCAGCCTGTTCCATCTGTGTTTCACAAACTGCCCGGCATCTTTCACTTTGACTCCTGCCCATTGCTGGATTTGACACCCCTCCCCACCAACCTTTGGAAAATTTATAGAACTTGACATGTAACATTTTGCATATTTTTGTTAGCTCAGCGTATAATCAATGTGTAAAGTGCAGTAAAAACAAGGACAGGCTGAAAAAAGATCAGAGATGCATAAATATTGCAGTGTTTTAGAAGGGCTGGTTCACATGTGCACCTACGTCCTGTCTGACAGCACGGAGTGCTGGCTTGCATGTGTGAAAGAGCTCTTGCGTAGCACATATCACAGCGGGACATGATGAAAGTGCTCCACTGGGTTTGTTTCCGGTGGAGACAAATCCCTTAGTCAGCTGCTAGTCCTCAAGTGATGGACGCAAGAGGTACTGGGCCAGGTGTCTGGAATGGTTTTGCGTGGCCTATCAAGTGCTTATTCATCAGGATAATCAAAGGAAAACCTTTGTCTTTCAATGAACGTGAATACTGGATTCTGGGTAGAATGCTGGATTCGTGCACCGTTCGTGGGTTTTCCAAAGGCACCTAGTTGGCCCCTGTAGGAAACTGGATGCAGGCATGGATGGACCGTTCCTTTGATGGGGTGTCTGGAATGGTGGGGATGAAGTGGAATGAGCGAGACCATTTTCTCCCCCCCCCCCACCCCGTCCTAGGTCCTCTAACGAGGCTGGGCGATGCAAATTCATTTCGGGACAGGTGAAAGGAAAGCTGCTTCATGCAGCTGTGGAATGTTCTTCTTCAACTTAGAAGGCTTCACGGGGGATGACTCAAACCCCTGGAGGATGAGTGGCTACTGCTGGCCATGGTGGCTAGCAACTACCCTCGAATGAGGAAGCTTATTTTATTTATTTATTTATTTATTTATTAAAACATTTTTATGCCGTCCCATTCGCCGAAGCCTCGGGGCGGCTTACAACAAGAAATATATATTATTGCTGGTGGCAATAATATATGCTGGTGGCTGGGAAAGATGGGTGGGAAGTGCTATGGAGCCCATGTCTGGGCTGCAGAACTAGGAAGCTCTTTGGTCTCATCAAGGGAGCCTCTCATGTGCTGAACCTTGTGCTGAAGCCAGAGGCAGGGTGGTCATGTGCCCCACGTTATGGAGGCCAGTCCTGGGTTTGGAGATGTTCTCTGTTCAATGGGTTGTCCAGTCCACGCCTGGCTTAAAGATGGCCATTTTTGTTGGCCGCTGTGAGAAACTGGAGACCAGATAGCTCTTGGGTCTGACTGGCCTTCCCTCCAGATGGCAGCACGTATCCCATCAGCCCCGCTGGCTGGCAGCCAACCCCAGCATGCACCACTCCTGCCTGTGGCACCCGCCACTCCCCCATTGGCATGCACATTCCCATTCTTCAGGCAGCTGCAAGAACCGTGCCCTTGCCTTGCTAACCTCCAGAGGCAGGGAGTTCCGCAGATATACCACATTAAAGGCTCTTCTCTGGGCAGACTCAGTGGCCAGGCAGGTGGATAAGGAGAAGGTGCTCCCTCCGATGCCCTGGTCCAGAGAGGCTCAGCACTTTATACATTTGAACCAAGGCCTTCAACCTGGCCTGGCTGTGCACCTGGCCTGGCTGAGCCCTTTGTAGGAAAAAGGCAGGGTATAAAGCTCAATATAAATAAATAAAAAATAAATTGTGGTGCCCTCAGGAAAAAACCAGCACGCTGAGAAGAGGCAGCTCCTTCCAAGAGACGGGTGGCTACGCTTGTAGGAGGCTCGCCTCATGCCCTGCTTGGGGGCTTCCCAGAGGCATCCAGCGAGCCGCTGTGGGAAGTTTGCCGGACCGGAAGGGCCTTTGGGTCAGACCTGCCTGGCTCTTGTCACACTGTCCTGGGGTTCAAGTCCCTGCTACCCCAGCGAGCTTCCTGCCCCTCCGCATCCCTCTGCTGCTTGGGCTTCAGGCATCGCCATGCTGACAGGCAGCTGGTATTTCTCTCGGATCCTTACAAAACAGCCAAACAGATGCTGGTGAATCCCAGTTTGGACTCGCATCCCAGGCAGAAGAAGGCTCCTCCTAGCAAGGTTATTGTCTTTATTTGTTATTAAAAGCTAATTTGCAGGGAGAGGGGAGAATAGGAAGGGGTCCAGGGGGTGCATTCGGCACCCAGCTCTTCCCCAAGCTCGGCCGCCTCTCTCTGGGCTCGCTCCAGGCTGGTGCCTCACGCTTGCACTTGGCTCCAAGAACTGCAATCAATCAGTCTCTCCTCTGATTGTTCAAGCTGCCTTCTGCCTGCTCCGGAGAGGCTTGCGCCCAGCCCCTCCAGCGCAGCCAGCCCTCCTCTTTTTCCAGGCCTTTGCATAGCCAAGCGGTGACTAATTTCAAAATGCATGCGCACATCCAAAAAGCGGCCCATGAAGGCTGTTATTATTTCTGCCGAGGCCAAACAAAATTGTGCTGCTTGAGCTTCGTAAGGGAGGAAAGCTAGACCGTGCCTCTAGGAGGGGGCATCACCTCTAGGTGCCTCTAGGAGGGGGGCGTTTCACCAGCAAAGGCAGGGGGTCCACCATAGCCGCGGACCACCTGCCAGTCGCAAATGCAACCTGTTTCCAGAAACTCTGCACCCCACCCCCGAGTGCCTGCCATGCAGCTCGGCAGCGCAACGAGCGCCGCGCACCCACGGGTCCTTCTTGACACGGCTAAACCAGGGAATTCACTTCCGCGAGTTGCAGTCGTCTTCCCCCGTGCGGACATCTTTAACAAAGGATCAGACAAATCCCAGGAGGAGAAGGCTCTGCGCTACCTCCACTCTCAGGGGCAGTGTGCCCGTGTACACCAAGTGCTGTGGAACATGGGTAGGAGGGTGCTGTTGCCTGCCTGTCCTGCTGGTGGGTCTCCGCTGGGCATCTGGTTGCCCATTCTGTGGCCAGGGTGCGGGGCTAGGCGGGCTTTGGCCTGGTCCAGCAGGGCCATGTTGATGTTTCAAGGGCTTCAGGCTCAGTTGTGGCGTCTTCGGTTAAAGGATCTGAATGCACTGAGGATTTGGAGAGCTGCTGCCATTCTGAAGAGGCAGGACCGGGTCAGATGTACAAGTCCTCCCAGCCTGATCCAAGGCACTTGGCATAATGTCAGGCCAACTGGCCTTCCAAAACCTTGCCTAAATTAAAATTAATTGTGTTGCACCCGTCATCCCCCAGACTCGTGCCCTGGAGAGGTTTGGGCTGCAGTTCCTGGCACACATGCTTTCTGCCAGCACAAGCGAAGGTCGGGATGGTGGGACCTGTGTTTGAGTGCATCGGGAGGGCACTGGGTTGGGGAAAGGCTGTGATGAGCATTCTATGCACAGTTCCAATTGTAAGGAAAAGTAAAATATTTTTGCATTTGTAACACAAAGAGGCCTCTCCCAAAATACAAAGGCTTGTAGAACTGGATTCGTGTCCCACTTCCCTGCTAGAGGAATCTAAACCAGTGCAGGCTATTACCAGTGAGCAGGATTCAGAAGGAGGGTTGGAAGGTGCTGATGCGGCCAGGGGGGAAGCAAACCCTGGTTAGTGTTTACCAGGGTTTTAATCCAGGAGTCCTGGGAAGCATTGGCTGCCGGCATTCTTAAAACAAGAGCTCTCCTTGAATCGCATTGCGCTGCAAAGGCTTCTTCATTCAAGAGCCTTTCCCAGCTGTTTTGCTCATCACACCATGAGAGAATCGCTTGTAGCAAAGCAAAGTTCTGTATAGTTTTGGGCACTGCATTCCACATCTGGGTTGAAAACCTTTTCGGAGGAACTGTTAAAGGGCAATGGTTAATTCAGAATGGTAAAAGTGAGCTGTTGTTTTAGGGCAGAGCTGGGCAACTCGTTCCTCTCCAGATGTTTTGGGCTACCGTGGGGGTGACGGTAGACTGCCAGATGTGTTGGTGCTTCAGTTCTCAGAAGCCCCAGCAGCAGTGCCAGTGGTCAAGGGTGTGGGACTGAAACCCAGAGATTTGGAGGATTGCTTTCTGCCCACCTCTGGCCCCCAAGAGCTCTCATGCTTCACCATTGTATCAGCTGGTTGGGGCTGATAGGAGATGTAGGCCAAAACAACTGGAGGGAACCAGATTGGCGAAAGGAGACTGATACTCTTTCAGGGCTAAACTGCTGGTGTATTTTGCTGATCAGTCCCTTTCTGATTGGCCTGTACTTTGTCAAATAAGCAGACAGTATTGCTTAGTGGTTAGAGTGTTGGACTGGAGACCCAGGAGATCCAGGTTCTAGTCTGCTTCACAGGGTTGTTGTTATAAGGCTAAAAATGGATTTATGTGAGCCGCCTTGGCTTCCTCACAAGAAGAAAGAAGGCAAGATAGAAAAGCAATGTAGTAACAACAGCAACAGCGTTGAAGCATTTAAGTCTCCAATACTCATTCATCAGAAGGAGAGGGATAGTACAATCCTAAACACATCTGCTAAACAAGTAAGCTCCCTTGAGGTCCATGGGTCTTACTCCCAGGTAAAGGAGTGTGTAGGATCCCCAACTGACCCAATTAAGCTCTTCCCAGAATTTCCCGAATGCTCGGAGAAGCGTAACACAGGGTGATGCTGAATGCTCTGCACTGGGTGTTTCTCTAGGCTTGCTAAACCAGGCTGGCAAAAATAGCGGTTTGGAGACCCTGTGCACGAAACTCCGCAGCTGACCGGCTCTTCAAAGCCTCGCTGAAGAAGCTGCCGGGATGCTCTAAGGGTAGCTGGGAGTGTCTGCGGAACCATTTCCTTGTCAGTATGCTCTGAACATGGAGCTCGAACCTCACCCTTGTTCCCACTCAGCGTTCCAGTAAGGACCAGTGTCCACTCCAGCAACTCATACTCTTGGCTTCTTTTCACATAGACTGGGCCAGCCAAGCCGAGTCCGTTTCACGGAGCCTGGTGGGACGGTCCTTTTTGAGCATCCCGTGCAAAAGGGCGCCTTTCCCCAGGATAACATGGTGAGTGCACCCCAAGGACATTGTCACCGTCATATCCGCCACGTGCGAGTTTCTAATTAATTCATTTCCTGCATTGCTGCAGCAGAGAGCCAAAGGGGAGACAGAACTACGTCACATCTGTGCTCTCAGTGGTGAATTTCGGAGCCTCTCTCTCTGAAACCAGCAGTATCCCCACTCCCCCCCACCCTCCATGGCACCAAACCTTCCATTTATGGAATGCGCTCCCCCGGGAGGTCTGCCTGGTGCCGTCATTATTTGCTTGTTGGCGCCAGGCTGAGACCTTTTTATTCAAACAATATTTTAATCATCATTAATGCTATTTATTGGCTTTATACATTTATAGCCAGGATGAATCCAGATTTTATATTTTTTTTATTTATATGAGCAACTTATTGATTGATTGATTGATTGATTGATTGTGTATTTTCAATGTTGGAAGCTGTCCCGAGGCTTATGCGACTGGGACGGCATATAAAAACACTAAATAAATAAATAAATAAATAAATAAATAAATAAATTTGCTCAGTCCTGCTTAAAATGCACGGACAAATTGCACATCTCCACTGGGCACAGGAGATGCTTCAGTCCAGGGGTTTGCTCTCGAGTCACACTATCCCGATGCACTGGCCTGTTTCTTCTTCCCCCTCTCCCTGGCTCCCACTTCTTTAGATCTGTGGCATGTGGCGGAACCTGCAAAAGCCCTCCATCCGGCTGCTGAAGGTGGATCAGCTGCACATAGCCCTGGTTACGAAGTCTCACCCGACAGGCGAGATCCAGGGCAGGATCATCAAGCACCGGGCGCTCTTTGCAGGTAACCTGTAACCCAGGACTGTCCCCCGGGTCCTTTTGTGCCATTGCCAACCCCACTGGTGTACCCAAGCCCTGCTTCAAAAGTCCCCTCTGCACTTGTGATGACTGAGCGCTGGTGACACCCTCTCAGGCCTCACAGGATCAGGCTCTGGACCACCAGGTTCTAGGGCCTAAACGCGTCCATCCAAATGGACCCAAAGCAGGCATGGAGGCAAAATCAAAGCAAGTTCTGAGGCTGCATTATATAGACTGGGCTCAGATAACCCTCATTCAGGGCTTGTCGTGCATGAAGCTCCGACAGAAACAGTGACTCACGAGGAGACCTTGCACTTGGCACCCAGAGCCCAAGCGTCGACCCCACAACCCACTGCAGGGGCGGCTGAGCCAGCTGCTGCGTCTTCCTCTGAGCCCCAGCACGTTGAGCAAACGCCTGGACCTTTACCTGAGACAGAGAGTCATGAGAAAGAGGGAGCTGCAAGTTCTACTCAGAAGGAGGCAGAGCAACTGCCTCTTCCCCCCCCTGACGCTGACCTCCCTGAGCCAGAAACAGAAGACACAGTAGGTGTCGTGGATTTTTCAAGAGCCCAGAACAGACGTCTTTTACTCCGATTTGAACAGCTACAAAGTAGACAGCGTAAGAGGGAGGAAAGGCCTGACTTGGGAGGATGATCCCACATGGGCTCAGGAAGAGAAGCCATTACAGGGCTGACATCTGCTTAGCAAGGACCGCTATTAGGGAACTTATCTATAGAATTGTAAATCTTGTAGACAATTAGCATTAAAGGACTTTAGTTTTATTGCTCTAGAATGTGTGGAATGTTTACATACCGGGCTGCCCCTCACGACAGGGCTTAAGTGGAAACTGGGTACAGGTTGTTCTTGAGTCATAAAAAGGTAAAGGTAAAGGTTTCCCCTTGACATTATGTCCAGTCATGCCTGACTCTAGGGGGCAGTGCTCATCTCTGTTTCCTAGCCGAGGGAGCCAGCGTTTGTCCGCAGACAGTCTCCGTGGTCATGTGGCCAGCATGACTAAACACCGAAGTGCACGGAACGCTGTTACCTGCCCACCGGAGTGGTCCCTTTTTACCTACCTGCATTTGGATGCTTTCGAACGGCAAGGTTGGCGGGAGCTGGGACGGAGCAACGGGAACTCACCCCGTTGTGCAGATTCGAACCGGCGACCTTTCGATCAACAGCCCAGCAGCTCAGCAGTTTAAACCACTGTGCCACCTGCATCCCAGGTCATTGCTTAAAAGCAGATCATCTGAACCCAACCAAGATAACAAACCATGGTGAACAGCTCAGAGTTCACAACCCAGCAGCAAACCATGGGCTTGCTTCAAGGGTTCTCTGTGGTTAGCAACCCATGTTTGGTTTTTTGTTTTTTTTGTTTTTTTTTGTTTTTTTTGTTTTTTGTTTTTTTAGCAAAGTTGGGTTCAGACACCAGGATAACCTATTTCTCAACAAACACCCAGAGTTTGGTGACAACCCATGCTCAGCCCATGCTCAGCCTTTGAATGGGGGTTACCATATCGACCACCAGCCATAGGAGCTACTGTGCCGGACTGGCTCTTGGCGTCAGCCTAGGTGTTCCTTTCACTGCACCTGCAGTAATGGCAGAGGTGACCTGGCTGCTTAAAGCCCTGGTTCCCCCGCATCTCCTGATTCTTCAGTGCTTTATGCTTGTCTATTCTGAACCTTCCTGGCATCCTCATCATGTGCTTTTGCTCCTCCCCCCCTCCAGAAACATTCAGTGCTCTCCTGACGTCTGCGGACCCCACCCACCTCGGCGTCGGGGGCATCGCTATGCTCACCCTGAGTGATACCGAGAACAACCTGCATTTTGTCCTGCTCACCAAGGGCCTCCTGGAGCCTGCAGAGAAAGGTCAGCGAGGTGCAAAGGGAAGGACCTTGGCAAGGATGCAGCCAGGCAGCAACAAACATCCTTGACCAAGCCTGGTTAAGATGAACAGCTGGTCAAGCAGACCAGATAAATGTTGGCCGCAGTCAACCAAAGTGGCAGTTAGCTTCCACGCCAGTCAAGGATTCACTGGTGCAGCCCTCCCCCGCCTGGTGGTTTGCAGATGTGTTGGGCTCGCTTCTATTATTCCCTGCCCATTGGCTGGGAATCATGGGAATTGCAGTCCACCGCATCAGGAGGCCCCGGGCTGGGGAGGGCTGCATTACAGGCACTCAGAGTGGTCTCCCCTTTTGGGCATCACGAACCTGGGGCCTCCGTTTCTTTGTAATAATAGCAGGCAATTTTGTGCAATCCGGTAGGGATGTCTGAGCAAGCCAGTCTGGGGGCTGGGAATCCATCAGGTTTCCTCAGCTCAGTTCCCCAGATCTGCCTTGGGAACTACAACAGTTCTGCTTCCACACACGTGACCCGCATCCTTGCTCAGAGAATTATGCAATTTGCATATTATGCACAAAGACATCTGAATTTTATGTACTTTACACAGAGAAAGCAGTAGCGTTCCCCAAGTGTTTACAGACTTCATCTTGGCTCGGCTCGCTTCCTGGCCAGCTCCGAGCCCGGAAAGCAGTCTGGCAAGGGCAAGAGAGCCAGATCCCAGCCCGATCTTCACATCACCGGCGTCTGGGATGAGTAGCAGGTCTACAAATACCGTTCTCAGATCTGGGACACGAATAGGGTGGGGAATGGAGCAGATTTCATATGTGATGCGTGTAACGTCTCAGGTTTCTCTTGTAAGGATGAGGCGCGGCCTATGGCAGTCACTTTGGGGACACAGAAGGAAATATTTAGTCATCCACTGAACTGTAACATATGTAGCAAATAAGAATACCTATGAAATAACCGCTGGAAATGGAAAAAGCAAAATAGGAACCACTCTAACTCTAACCACAGTTCATTACGAAGTGTTGCTGTACTGTTGTTGCAGCAACCGCGGTTGCTTGTCCGGGTTCCTTCAGGCCTTCTCTCCGTCGGTTGAGGCCAGCGCCTGCTGGAGTGGTTAACTCTTCTCTGCTGGCCAAGAGTTGCGATACCTGCCTGCCCACACGCTGCAGCCTTCCCTGAACTTCCTTCTGAGCTGCGGTTCCACGTGCAACGGCCGCCTCCTCTCCCCATGAAGCCCTTTCCTTCCTTCTTCCTGTGTTGCCAGCACCCACCGCCTCCTTCTGCTCCTCTCCCTCCATTCTCTGCCCGCTCCCCTTCGCACTGTCCGCTTTCAGAAATCTCACCAGACGGGGATTCTGCGGACCTCTGTGATGCAGAACTGCATGGCGACTTTGCTTCTGCACCTTTGAGCAGGGAATACACTCTGCCCGAGACACACCTGTGTGCGACACGCGGCAAAGACACAGGTGTGGTCTGTCGCCCATTTGTGAATGGAGAAGGTGACGCTCACTTACACTTCATAGCACGTGTGGGTTGCACGAGGGATCTGCTTTGGCGGGGGGGGGGGGGGGAGACATACCTGCTTTTGCAGATAAGTGTCCCAAACATGCGGTGCCAGAATGTGGGAGGTGGACGTACCTGTGAAAAGAAACAGGCCAGGTTTGTGTTTCCAGGGGTAGCAGCACAAGGAGCAGCCGGTCGAAAGAGACCAAAGCGAGGGCAATTTCCCCACTCAGTTTTCCCACTCTTATACAGCTCACGTATATTTTATTCTCAGATGGTCAAGTAACAGTGCTTAACCTAGTCCAGCCTTCCAGCTCCTGGTTCCCTCCAGGTGCTTTGGACTTCACATCCTATCAGTCCCTGCCAACACACAATGGTCAGTCAGGAGTGCTTGGAGCTGTGGTTGAAAACATCTGGAGGGCGCCAGGTTGGGGAAGGGCGAGTTGGTGGGGGAGAGGCAAGGGCAGGCTCTCCTGGGCACCTGTGGCTGTGAGAAGGTGCAGGATGGACGGGCTTCGCATTTGGCAAGAGTGGAACCTCATGGCGTGCTTTGTGCTGTGTTTCCTGCCTTCCCAGGATCCCCCTGGTTGCCCCTGAGGCTGCAGATCCTGCACCAAGACAAGGTGCTGAGAGAAGTGCTGGCCAACGTCACCTTACAGGTAAGCCGCCGTCTGTAGCACCACTCCGCAGCTCCGCCTGCGCCTCTTGCAGCCACCTGATGGCTCTGCGGCGCCCCCTCCCCTCTTGCCCCTCCTCAGGACTCCGACTTTGCAGAAGTGCTGACAGGCCTGGGCAGTCGGGAGCTGCTCTGGCTGGCGCAGGGCCAGCTGAGGATGGCTGCACAGGTGGAGGGCCGACTCCGGCGCCGGATTGCTGGCCGCATCACCACCAGGAGAGGCTGTGACAGTGAGTGGACCGTCCCCGAGGCCGCGTGTTCCAGGGCGTGGAAGAAAGTGCCCCTCTTCGTGGGCTCAGCTGGAGCTCCTGTGTCTTTGCATGACGAGCTGGAAATTCAGCAGGGACGTTCTCCCCATGGACTCGAAGCGATAGGAAAGCAGTCTGGAAAGAGAGCTTGTTTTCATCCAAGATTTGAGTGTCGGCAGCTGGGGGAAAAGTGTGAAGGGCAAGGGAAGAGGCCATGGCCATTTGGGGAGCCCTATACAGCTGGATGGGGAATCTCAGGAGAGCCAGATTTTGGGATTCCCAAGACAACCAGATTTTAGGGCCCCTCAGGAAGGCTAGATGTGGGGGCTCCATGAAGGGCCAGGTTTTGTCCCTAGACCTGAAGTGCTACATCCCTGGGGGTTTTCCAAGGTGCCAGGATGGAGGAAAGGAAGCACTTCTCCATTCGATGTGCCATTAGCCTGCGGAACTCATTGCCACAAGATGGGTCACAGTTAGGCTTAGAGAAATTCATGGATGGATTCCACAAAGGAAGCCCAAGCCTTGGATGTACCAAGGGCAGAGCAGGGCTGTCAAGGATGGGGCTGGATGGGCCAGAGGCAGCAAGGCAGTTTCTTTATTAAAGGTTTACCTGTTGAACTTCCATCCATCCTGCTGGTGTCATGTTGGTTGAACAGGCCACCTCTCGAGTGGGCGATGACTTCCGTGCACAGATCACCTCTGCTCCACACACCTTTTCTCTCTTGCTCCCAGCCCTGCAGAGCGTGCTTTGTGGAGGGGACGCCCTGACCCCCACCCAGACCGGAGCTGTCGGGTCTGCCAAGTTCATGTTGCATGAGAATGGGTCACTGGAGTATCAGGTAGGAAGGGACAAGTGGCCGAGGTGAAGCAAACAGCACCTGTGCCAAGGTGTGTGTACCTGCAGCGTACCTGTGGGGCCCAGATCTACAGAGCGGCTATTTCTTTGGGACCATATCTCTATGCCATCATCTTGGTTTTTATCTGATGTAGGGCTGAAGCATGTTGGGGTAAGGAATGAACTGGCAGAGTCCCAGGGGAGAAGTACCACAGAGGTATTGGTGAGAGCCAGTGTGGTGTAGTGGTTGAAAGCGCAGAACTGGGACGCAGGAGATCCGAGTTCGAGTCCCCGCTCAGCCATGGAGCTCACTGGGCGACTTTGGGCCAGTCACAGACTCTCAGTCCGACCCACCTCACAGGGTTGCTGTTGGAAGAATAAAATTGGGAGGAAGAAGAGAATTATATAAACTGCCTTGAGTCCCTTGAAAAGGAAAAGATGGGATATAAATATAATAAATAAAATCAGAGAGAGTGTGGAAGAGTGTGGGGCCTCCCAGATGTGTTAGACTCCAAGCAACCCCCATTATCCACGGCCAATGGCTGTGCTAGCTGTGGATGAGGGTGGCTGTGGGCCAAGCTTTCTGGCAGGCACCAGGTGGGGGAAGTTGGCCATTGATTGTCCCAGTGCTTTATACAATTAAAAAGCTAGTGGTGCGCTGGCATTTTCCTTGGATAGGCGTGTGCTTTGCTGCTTGTCCTGCTAGGAGAACAGAACAAAAGAAAGAAAACGAAACCAAACGCAAGTACCAATACAGTCCCTGCTGGGAATGTCATATCTGAACATTTCAGAGTGACTGCCCTGATCCTACAATGATGGGCTCAAATGACAGAAAACAGGTCCCCACATTCTAAGAACAGCACTTCCCATTCTGGCGTCCTCAAGATGTTTTGAACTACAGATCCCAGCATTCCGTACCATTGGCCATGCTGGCTGAGGCTCATGGGAGTTTAGACACAGAGCATCTGGAGGGCACCAGGTTGGGGAAGGCCGTTCTAGAATGAGCTCCTTCACCTTGAAAACATTACTGAACATTCGCTAGACCCCTGAAGTGAAGCTCATGGGGAATCTCTGGCAGGGGAAGGATCTGGGATTTTCAAGAAGCCTGGACTATACTCTTTACATCCCCTAAGATAATAACTTCTGCATCTTAAATTCGGAATGGTCCAACTGTTCCTTTTGAACTACATATTCTCCCCACCCCCACCCTCCACCTTCTGCACCTCGCCTGGTTGCATGTTTTGTGTCTGGTTGCACAGCCAAACATCCTGGATTCACTCCACTGACACACCCTGCCTGTTTTCCCCAACACGTTTGTACCAGAGTGAGTAAGCTCTCTCCCCTACACATCAGATCATCTCATGGATGAGCCAAGCTACTTCCCAAAAAATCCTGGTCCTCCTGGCAAATCTGAATACATGAGTCCCCAAACTCCCTTGCACCCTGCGGACAGGGCGGCAGCGCCGGAGCAGAGAGGGCAAGGAGGAACGGGGGGAAGGCTCCCCTCTCCCCTGGTTTCCTGACGCCTTGGAAAGATTGCATTTCCCTGTGGCTAAGTTTTGTCCTGGAGAAGCGAGAAAGGAAAGAAACCTCTCTCCCGGTTTTCCGTGGTTTTCTGCTGCTTCCAAAGAAGCCTGCAGAAGGTTAAGTGTGGAGGGAGAGAAGAGGGGAAGGGGATTAGGGAACGGGGTAGAGGATTGAGAGAAGGAATGATTTTGGGGTTTCCTGGTTGAGTGCCAGGAGGTGAAATTCAAGCCATCAAGGAATCAGTGGTTAAAATGCTCCCCCCCCCCCTTTAAAGCAAGTATTATGAACTCCTTCAACACATACGTCCAAATATGACCATGGCATCTGTATCTTCTTTGCTTCTATCCATACCGAGGGATTATATGAGGCACAAAAGCAGGAAATGTTTAGGGAGCTGTGCGGTGACATTGCCCAAGGGGATCCCATGACCCAGGTGCTGTCACCCCAAAGCTCCCGTGAGGATTTCTTGCTCTGCTCTGTGCTTCAGAGAATTACTGCGCCTCCCTCAGGTCCAGGTGGCCGGAACCAGGAGTGAGGTGACTGGCATCACGCTGGAGACCAAACCCCGCCGGCGGAATCAGCGCAACGTCTTGTACGACATGACGCACAGCTATCGGGATGGAATGGTGAGCATGGATGGCATGGCGAGGCCAGTACAGGTGAGGGTGGGGGGCGTTGGGGGGGGGCTTGGAGCCTCTTTCCACCCAAGGACTGGACTCGGTTTCACTGAAGCTCTGGGGCGGCCCTCCATGGGTGGCCAGGGCCCAGGGCAAAAGGCAGGGCCAAGACGCCAGCATATTTTGACTTTACACTCATGTGGCCAATACCTCGGTCTCCGGAGAGGCGTTTTATCCTTTCAGAATAGGGAACCAAGGCACCAAAGCCAGGAACCCGCAGGCTGTTGCTGGCTGTGGGGAAGGAGCCGGCGTAACGTTCGGCAAATGCTTGAGGTCTGAGCAACCCTGAGGTGGGAAGACGTGGTCCGTGAGCCTGCAGTTCAATAGCTCTGCTCTTGGACTGGCATTCGGTGAGACCTGCTCGGCCAAGACCCTGACACTGGTCACCATCCACGGCTTCAAAGGCGCAGTGCAACCTGTATTCAAGAAGTGCCACGTCCTTTGAGCAAATTCGGTTCCACCTGAGTTTACGCATAGCCATGCGATCTCTCTGTGTGTTTATTCCCTTTCCAACTGTCCACTCTTTGTCTAGGCCAGCGGGATCTGGGGGCAGGCGAATGGGCGGGATGCCCACATGTTGCTGCAAAATGAGCTCTTCTTAAATGTGGCCACGGGGGAATTTGAAGAGGGGGAGCTGCGTGGACAGATCAGCTCCCTGCTGTACAGTGGACTCCAGGCACGATACCAAGGTACCGCTGCAGGAAGCTCCGAAGCGCCGAGCCATCTGGAAAGCGCCCCGCAGGTGGCTGAACGCGGAGGAGAGGGTCTTGGCTCGGTCCATGTGGTTCTGGGCTTGGGCAACACCCAGACTAAGCACGGGCAAGAGGCAGTGGGATGGGTTGAGGCAAGCAGGCAGAGGAAGAGGAAACCTGCACAGCATTGAAATCCAGCCAACTTTTGCAAAGCCTTTTTGTTACTAAATTTTTTATTATTTTCATATTAAAAAAGAAAAAGTGAAAAGAAAAGAAAAAGATTCCAAGGGACCTTACACAGATCTTACATATAGTACCAAATTTGGGAAGAGTCATAAAAAGTCAATTGTGGTTATTACTTCTACCAAATTTATAACTACAATTTTAATTCAATCATCCTTAATTAAAATAATAGTTAAGTTGATTAATACTTAAGATTAATACATATTACATAGAAAAATGCTTTGACATGGGTGTCAGAAAAATATTAATTCACATTATAACCACAAACCCACCAACAATTAGTAAAGACTTTTTCCCAGATAAAACAATATCATAAATGAATTAAATTCATAGAGCAATTATTCTAATTCATAATACTTAATGCTACCTTATTGTCTGTTCCTTTTAAATTAATTTTAAATAGCAATGAAGCATTTGGATTGAAATTGTGATCCAACTTTTGAAACCTGGGGGTCGAATTCATTCTACGTGTGCAGAGCTTAGCTGTTCGTTCAGCGAGGGGGAAAGCCTTCTCTGTGCTCTCCTGCCCACAGAATTAGGCAGTTCAGCTCAAATCAAGGCATGAAATGCAGCCCCTCCTCCTCAACACCCCCAATTCTTGGCTTCGCTGCCCAGGCACAGAGCTGCGCTGACAGCAAAATAGCTGCAGCTGGCAGGATTCCCCTTCCAGGCAACTGTACAGAAGCAAAGCGTCTCTGTGTGTAGCCCTGAGCTGCCCTGGCCTGCCACTTCCTTCCTGCCAGCCACACACCTTCTCCCCTGCGTGGGGGGCCAGACCCGCTTTGCCTCCCCCCCCATTTGCAATTCATGCCTCTGCCACTTTTTCTCTGCTCCCTGCTTTTCATCATCCGACCCACTCCAACCTCTTGATCGCCCCCACCAGCATCCCTGCCTCCCGCTCAGCTCCTGTGCAAGGCTTCCATCCCAGTCAAAGGGAGGATTCCCCACCGTCCTCACACAGATCGGCCGGCAAATGTCCTGCGTCCTGGGCAGCTGCAGACTGCAAGCCATGCGCATTCTGCCCCACCCCCTGGCTCGGCCAGCCCGGTCCGGTGGCTCGTCCATCACTCGCATGATGCAATTAAAAGCGGACTTGCCAAAAGCAATATTTTGCTCTATCAGTTTAAAAAGCTCCCTAGCCCCTAGTATGTTTATAATCAAGAGGGTCATTAAGAAAAACATTCAGTTGCTAGAACAAGTGTTTGAATTGTTGTAAGCATGTTCAAGTTGAGCGGGGTCAGGGCAGGAAGGGACAATGGAAAACATCCACAAATGTAAAATAGTATAAAAACAAGTTAAAAACAGTGGATGACAAAACTACCCAATAAGGAACTAAAATGGCCACTCTCATCCTGTCATATGCCTGGGAATAAAGGGATGTCCTGTTCTGGCATTGCAAAGAATATCGCTCTGGTTCCAAGCGGAATCCATTCCACAGCCAGCGCCGTACTGCAGAAACGGCCCTTCTTGCCATCCCCCAAACCTGACCATAATATACAGGTGGCTTCACACTGGGAGAGGTGCTTGGTCAGAGATTTTGGCTGCAAACTACAGAAGGCCCTAAAGGTCAAAGCCAGCACTTGAATTAGGTTTGAAATATTCAGGCAGTCCAGTCCAATGCAGGGGGAGAGGAGAGTCATTTTGTAGCTGTGACTATCCAATAATTGGGTCTTAGAAATCTTTGCTCAGCCTGCTGCGGATCATCCAGGGATCTACCAGGAGATCCATGCCTGCCTTCCTCCTGGCCCAGACCTAATGCAGTTCAGCTCTGACCAGTTCCGGGGTCTGGTTAGCCTTCCATGGCTCTGTTGTGTAGCCACAGCCGAGCTCCACCGAACACAGTAGCAAAGCCTTACCTGTGCCTCGAACACGTGTCTGAAGCTGCCCTCCTGGCTCGCGACGTCTTTGTGCTGCAGAGCTTCCGGTGCCCCTGGCCGGCCAGTTCGTGACCCCTCCTGTGCGCACCGGTGCTGCTGGGCACGCCTGGGTGTCCCTGGATGAGCACTGCCACCTGCACTACGAGATCGTGGTCGGCGGCCTGGGCAAGGCAGACGACGGCACGGTCAGCGCTCATCTGCATGGCTTTGCTGAGCTGGGAGAGCTCCAGGAGAGCAGCGTGCGGGAGCACAAGCGGCTGCTCAGAGGCTTCTACGGCTCGGAGGTAAGGCGCTTCACCGAGGGGGTGCGCCGAAGGGCTCCTCCATCCTGTTCTTGGCTGAGGAATTCACTGCCACAAGCCGGAGTGAGGGGAACTTCTTTCAGCCCAGGGGCTGAGTTCAGTTCTGGAGAAGCTCCCAGGCTGTGTGTCACAGGGATGCGTCTGGCCAGAGGCAAAGAGGCAGGGCCATCCGAGAGGCAGGAGCCACGCTGCCACCCTGGGCCTTAAGTCCCCAACTCTGGCCTAGAAGGACCTTTCCAAAGAAAGGGAGAAATAATGAGAGACAGCGCCATCAGGCTGTGTTGGCCATGATAACCAAAAAGAACCGAGAAGCAGAAAGTCAGAAGGGGCCTCCCAGCCCATTTAATCTGACCCCCCCCCCCCCCCCCGGCTCCAGCTAGCTCTGCTCGTGACATGCCCACCATGTACATGTCCAGCCTGTCTCTGAACACCCTCACCGATGGGGCCTCAACCACCTCCCGGGGAAGCCCATTCCACACCCCCGGGGTCCTGACTGTCAGGAAGTGCTTCCTGGCATCCACATTGAATCTTGGTTCCCTGAGCTTTGCTCCACTGGAATGGGTCCTGCCCCCCACCACAGGGGGAAAAGGTCATGACCTCCCTCTGCTTGACACCCCCTCACATACCTGCATGTGGCTAACAGGTCCCCTCTGAGCCTCCTCAAGGCTGAAAAGACCCGGCTCCCTCTTCCAGGTGAGAGGCAGGTTTCCTCTGAACGATACTCAGAAGGGACTTCACAAGACTCTTCAGTTCTGGGCTGGTCTAGAAGCCCATCCCTGCCGTGCACCTTTGCTATTTAGTATCTGTTTTTAGATTGGATTATTAGTTTGCTTCTGGCTTCTTGTTTTATCGTTTACTGTTTTATTGGTTATTGTTATTGGTCGTATCGTGTTTATTTTCCTCCAGTTTCCTATTTATGTGGTCATATTTATAATGTATTTTAATTCTAATGTGTTTTATGATTTTGTTTCTTATTGTTATTTATTTTTATCTGTATTTTAAATATTATATTCCACATTGTTGGCTATGGGGCAGCATACAAATGTGACAGACAGACAGACAGACAGATGCACCTCACTGGCTTCAGATGGCAAATTAGGCAAGTTGTGTGGTATGTGACTGGTTTGCACTGGGGCAGGGAAAGAAGCTGCAGAGACTTCTTTTCCCCCGAAGTCTGAGTTCCTCCGACTTCAGTGGCTTCACTATTTAGAAGTTCCTCCCCTCCCAGTGCCTGCTAGAATCGAATTTTTTGCATGGGTAGTGAAAACATTGGGATGGATATTCAGCAGCAATTTTGCAACGGGACTTTGGGGGAAAGTTGGCTGCTGGCTGGCATTTTCCATGCATCTGTCACCCAAGCACAGACCCCATTTTGAATGCTCAATAAGCCTCGTGCAGAAGAAAGACGTGCCAATGTCTCCAAGCGTGGGAGGGAGAGTGGAGAGCACCTCTTGAAGAAATCAGGTTCCCGTCTTAAAATTGATTCTGCCCTTGGGCTAAGAGCTGTGAAAGCTTTCCAAGAAAGACCTACAGAACGTGTGACCCACTAGCTCTCTAGCCATGGATCGTTGTGACTTCTCATGTGCTCTACACACACACACACACACACACCTTTCAGTCCTAAACGTGTGGGCTGTATTTTGTTTGGTGAGATATACATTTACTCTGTGGCAAGAACTGCCATTTTAAATTTCCCCACAATGCCATGGAGTTGGGCCCACTGCAGGGAATTTAAAATGGCAGTTCCCAATTGCCTGGTTGACCTTGTCATGGGATTTAAATTTATTTAGTTTGCTCTGAAGACCTGCATCTGAAGAAGAGCTTGGTGTGACTCAAAAATCTGCACCCCCAAAAGGTAGCCAAGGAAAGTTGCTTGCTTGCATGTAGAATGCCGTTGCCAAGCTGAAGTGCTCCAGGTGCTGAGTTTATTTCTGAGCACAGAACAAGCCCAGGAGGGGTGAGGAAAAGGATCTGCAATATCAGAAATGAGATTAAGGGATGCATTTTTCCATCCCACGCAGGCCCAAGGGGTAGTGAAGGACCTGGACAGGCAGCTGCTGCACCATCTGGCCCAGGGCACGGCCTTCCTGCAAGTCAGCACCAAAGCGAACTCTCAGGGAGAGATGCGGGGCAAGGTACGTGGTTGTCGTTTTTCTCTCTGGGTCCTGCAGAGCTCTGTTTGCTCTTGGAACAGCAGAAGCAGCTCCTGATTTGACTCTGAAGATGCCAAGCCTTGCTTCAGGGTATCTAAGTTCTACTTTTTGAGCTTGTAAGGACAGCATCCCCTCTTCTGCTGAGCTGAACACCTAGACTTTCTCTGGGCTGCAGCTTTTTTTTAAGGGCCTGTGTGTTAACTATGTGTAGGAACACCTAGACATTGTAGGTGTTCCTGCAATGTCTTTTGGGACACTGATAGGGGAGAAGAGAGGAAGATGTGGGGGACATAGAGCCTCAGCTGTGTCTGGTCGTCACTGAGGCGCAATTTAAACCACAGCGCACGGTTAAAATTCTCAGGGGTTTTAATCTGTTGCGTGAATCCAGCCAGCGGGATTGAACAATATCCACAGCAAGTCATAGGCTGCGAGATGCCTTGGGAAAAATAGTACAGGTTCTCGCTACCCACAATCCTTTGCGGCTCTCCGCCCGTGATGAGTTGGGGAAGACCGAATGCACGCATCCAGCGTAATAAGCCATGGTGGTTGATCCTGGGCGTCAGAATGAACAAACCATGCTTCTGGGTTCAGACAACACAACAACCTACCCCTGGCTTATGAATCACTGTGGATTTTTGTGTTCTGTGAACCAGTCACCATATCCATTGTTAATCCTTGCTGGGAAACTTCTCAAAGAAGACATCCTTAAGAAACCCAGCATGAGAAAGGACTCACCTTCTAACAGTTTTTATTGTTAAGGTGGGCCACACTGGCTCATAGAGAAGCCCAGCAAAACATGGGATCCGTGACCACGCATGCCAACTAGAAGAGAAAGACCAAAATAGGTTGGAAAGCAAAAAAGAAAACGGCAGAGAAATACATGCTGGATAGTAACTCTAATTAAGCAGGTCTCTTGCTATCTTGGTTTCCATTTCTTGCCTGGTCCATAAAATGTGGTTTTTCTGATGCTGGGAAGGGGTCCAGCATTTTAAACTCAGCACCATTACTATATAAACAGACATTCATAGCTTATATTTTATTGCCAAACTAGCATAATATTTGTTGACAAAAGTTACACCTGGAAAAGCAAACAAGATAATGCATGGGACATACATTGCCAGAGCACACTTACCTGCCACCCCGGTGCCTTCCCTACTCTTAACCTCTTACTCTTGAACAGAAATGTGATCTGATTCCTCACTTTATTCTGTCTAGTACAATCTTTTAATCCCACCTTTTATCATTCATTCCTATTCGATGACATCTTGTTTTGACTTGTGCAGTCCTTTCTGGGTTTGACCTGTCCAGGACATGGATATTAATGAGCAGCAGCATTTCTCATAATGCTCCTTTCCTCCAGGTCAACCTTCTGGCCAGCAATGCATCAAGAGTATGCTGTGGTTTGGGCAGTCATTTTAGTCCTGCCGCTTTGATATACAGTACTTGAATGCACCATGGCATTAACACTGGCTGCCAGGCAAAGTCTCAGGGGTGCCAATGAACAAAGAAAAAGCCCAGCACATTTCAGAATGAAGAACTGCTTTCTCAGGGAAATATAGTTTCTAGGAACGTCTAGGAAATTCTAGGAACAAAGCTAAGCCAACTTCCAAAGAAGGAGAGAATCGCTCTTTACCCAAGAGAGCAAGCTGCCTCCTTTGGGGTGGCTTGGGAATTGGGACTGGGATCTTTGGCGGCTGTCTTAGCCTTCGTCTAAAACAGGGTGCCCAGAACTTGTTGCCCTGTGGAATTTTTGGCCTACAAGTCCCATGCACCCTTGCCAGCATAGGCGAGGGTGAGGGATACTGGGAGTTCTAAGCCAAAACATCTCAGCCACAAGGAGTCACTCCTGGCCTAGAACCTCATTTCTAGGTTGCCTTGACAAAGAAGTCTTTGTTCAGAAAACCACAGGATTAATATTTCATCAGCTCTCTCGGGGATACGACTCTTTCTGCATTCTGATCCCTAACTGTGACTTAACAAATACACAATTCTAAAAAGAATACTGAAAATATGTATTAGTGGGACAGCTACCCCAGCAAGTTTATTTATATATAGGTTCTGTTTAAAGGCCATCCATCAGCATCATGCAAATCAGAGCTGTCCTGACCTAAACCTCACAGAGCAAACTTGGGCAGCTGTGGGTATTTATCCTGCTCCATTCAAATAGTGGGACTGGAGGTCATTTTGGGGGGACAAAAGCTGTGCAAGAATGAGGGAAGTGAACCTTTTCTTTCCCCGGCCTTCCCACGCATGCGGCCATCCAGCACTCGTCCCTTCAGCCCAGCTAAACCTGAGGAGCAGAGCGGAGAAGAAAATGCAAGGAAGCCATGAGCCCAGGGAGCTAAACAGCGGGGAGAGAAAAGACTTTGGCTTCTCCTGTTCATGCACAACTTTTGTTGTGAAAACTAATGCTTTGCAGCAACAGGGAGCTTGTTCTGCTGTGCTGAAATATCATCATGGAAAGGGGATGAGCTGCTCTACACACCTCGAGAAATCCTGCTAGTATTTTAGCTTCCTGCAAAAATCCCCCAGGGGTTTTGCCCCCTTAGCCAGGACCTCTGCAACCTTCTCAAGTTTTGTGTCATGAAATCCATAGGCCTGTCCAGAAACTCCTGAAGACATTTCCCTGGTCTTCTCAAAACATGTGAAGCCCTGAACCCTGAAATTCTCCTGCTTCTGCTCGGTTCAGTGCAGTTCGATTTGGCTCGGCTCGGCTCAGCTCAGCCCAGCCTGGCCCTGCCCGGCTCAGTTCGGCTCGGTTGGGTTCAGTTTGCTTTTGACAAATTGGCCCCCCGGTTTCACTTGGGGCCAAACTGAGAGCCCATCTCTCTGTCTGTCAAGCTATTGCAGACCTGTTTGCCTTAAAGCCCGTTCCCGGTTTTCTTGTGCTGCTGAGGCAGAAGAGGGCAGCAGCCTTTGTCCCACATGGGACATTAAGCAGATGCTCGCATATTTTGGAAGTTGGAGAGGCAGGGCAGGGTGGGGTTGACCGATCCTGTCGAAAATGGCGCCATTGGGTCCTCTCTTATCTAAGTGTTGAAACTGGAATGCAATAAATAGAGCAGAAGTTCTTCCGGGCGAGCTGGCCCACTGAGGTGGAGCAGTGGTTTCTGGATCACCCTAGCCCAGAAAGATCCTGGAACAGCTCCATCCTGAGGACATTTTGGCCACAGTTTAAAAGTCTGAAGCTGTAAAAGGCCTCTAAACTGACAGTGGCTGAGGTCACAGAGGCAGAACACTTCCAAAATCATCCCTTAGCGAGTGGGGGAGTTTAGCAGCGTGGCTTGCTGCCAGACACCGCTGCGTGCCAAGATCTTTAATTCTGCACCAAGTAAAGATTTTGCATTCTTAACAACAGCTGGCTTCCCCAAGGGAGACTCACTGCTTTTAACTGCAGTGCAGCAGACCGAAATTCGGGGGGTGAAGCTTTCCTAGGTGGGGAGGGGAAAGGATGGGGAAGGTGGCACAGGCGGAGGTGGGCAGTTGGAATTTTAGAAGCAGGAGCATTCTACACAGGGGTTACAGGCTGCCCCATCATCCTCCACCCGTCCAGTCCCCACCACCCTCTGCTGTTCCCCGACTCCAACTTTTCAGAATTGTTTTACATAAAGAAAGAACATTTATAGCTGCTGCAGAATGCCCAGAGGTTTAGAATAACGGTTAACTCTCGTAGCACAACGGACGAATTTGTCACTGAATTTCTAGTTCTTTTTATATATTTTAGTTTTGCATGGCCCTCCGTGGAATGCAGGGTCTGGGGGTAGAAATGCTTGCTCAGACCTCCTGACGTTGCACCCAGTTTTAACAGCACGGGAGCTTCCCTCAGGGGAGGAAACTGGGGAGACTTTAACCAAAACAGAAAAGGAAGTTTCTGCATTGGCTGGAGCAAACATGCTTCCAGCTCTGAGGGGCCTCCCCAAAGCCCTCTGGGAAGTGGTGCCTCTGGCTGGGGACACTCTGAGTCAGCTTCCTCACATGACACAGAGGCCTGGTGCTCTCTGCGGTGGTGGATCAGGCCCCAAGTACTACCACTTCAGATTCTCAGTGCTTTCCTAATCCACAATACTTGACCATGCTGGCTGGGAGTCATGGGAATTGTAATTCAGCATATTTGGAGAATGCCAGTTTGAGCAAGGCTGTTTCAGCTCGTGGTTTTCCCTTAGAAAATTCAGGGAACTGTATGGTCAAGGTGCGTACGGCCTGAAGGCGCCTCAGGCATCCACCATGTGGAAGCTAAGCAGGTCTGGGCATGGCCTGAGCTTGGAGGGGAGACCACCTGGGAACCCCATGTAGCCACCTTGAGTTGCACAATGGGAGAAAGGTGGGATATGAATATAATAAATAAATAATACAATTTCCCTACTTTCCAGCTCCCGGCATAGCTACAGTTCCCAGAGCTCCCTGGGAAAAGGGAGTGAAACCCAGTGTCATGGATGAAAACCAAAACAGGTCTCATTCTGGTTTACATTTGCAAAGACCCCAGCTGTAAGGTCGGCTGCACTTCCGGGAAGAGGTGCTCGGAATCTCTCCTCCACCTCAGGATACAAAGCAGGCTGCAGCTACAATAGCCCACAAGCACTTTGCTAGCCCTTCTCAGTGCTCACTCACCCAGTGCCCCCAATGGGAAAAAGCCATCATGGGATGCCTGCCAAAGGCAGGCTCTCATCCGTCTCGCGCCTTCTCCGGGCTGGAAGCCAGCATTTCCACAGCTTCCCAGGAAACTTCTTCGGCTGGGAGGTTGCCAGCTGTCTCACACTCGAGCAGGAACCTCGGCACGTGCTCTTCGCCCCACTGCTCTGGAGCCAGGCTGGTGCTTGTTCCCAGGTCAGAGGAGGCCCAGAGTGCCACCTGTGGGCTTTCGGCACCAGAGGATACTGGACCAGTGGCTTGGCCGGGCATCGGACATGGTGCTCAGAGGCAATGCGGAGGCTGCGCTAGAGAGAGATGTGACCTGCATGGCGGTTGAGAGCATGTGCCGAGCGCAAGGAGCCCTCTCTGGCATCAGGGCGGCCCTCCTTGCAGCTGACTGTTCCTCTTCTTCTGAGCGGCTCCTGTGTTCCCCCTGTACTTGCATCACAGTCAGATGGAGCCTTTGGGGAGAAGGGTGGCAAGGACAGGAGGACGGCCCTGCCAGCTGCTCTGCTGCCTCCCACCTGGCCCTGTGCCTTGGAGCGGCTCCACATGTCCGGCGGCACTGGTTCAGCTTTCGCTAGCCCGTGGACGCTGCCTTGCGTTCAGCCTGGCTCCGTTCCTGGAAGTGCTTCAGACTACGTGAATTAGCTCTATGTTGCTACCAAGGGGGTGGCCAAACTCAGGGACAGACCCCTTGCTCTGCATGCACAAAGTCCCAGGTTCAACCCCTGGCATCTGCCCATAGAGCTTGAAAAAGATCCCACCCGCGTCCCTGGAGAGCTGCTGCCGGCCAGTGTTGGCATAAGCGGTCTGAGCCAGGATCCTGCCGCTCCGGGCATTCCGATGAGCTGCTGGGTCCCATTCCATTCATCTAACAGCGGCTCTTCTTTTAGGTGCACATTCCTAACCGCTGTGAGGCGGGTGGCATCCGACTGGCCCCTGAGGATCCAGAGGACGCGAATCTGAGCAATCCCAACCCCCGGGACCCCGAGGAGCTGAAGAAAGACCCCAACGCCTGCTTTTTTGAAGGACAGCACCGGCCTCACGGCTCCCACTGGGCCCCAGACTATGACAAGAAGTGCTCCGTATGTAGCTGCCAGGTGAGTGGGGAGAAGGTAGGGGAGCGGACCCTCTGGGGACCCCAGGCCTCCTAAACACCTGGCTGGAAAGCAGGTTCTGCGCAATTGCAAAAGCATATGTGCTGCCCGAGCTCCCACAATAGGATTTCTGGATTCCCAGGGCTGAGTGGAGGAGGCACCTGCAAGCTGAATTACCTGGTGCAGTTCCGTGCCCAGAACAGCCATCGCAAATGCAGCTGGTAGCTTGGGAGCCGGCATTCTGCCCGCCAAATGAATGTGGGATTTCATCTGAGCAGGTTGCAGGCATACGCCACTCTCAGTAAAGTTTCCAGGGATGTGCAAGATCATGAAACACACCGAAGAAGAAGGTTGTGCCCTAGATGGGGTGTAGCAGTTGTGAAAGAACGATGGAGCAGGGCGAGTAGCCTTCCTTGCAGGGCTGTTGGGAACAACCTTCAGAGTAAGGCAGCCGTGCTGGGTTGGAACCTGGTCTGGAAATAAATATGCTTGTCAGGAACGGAAGAGTTGTGTGAATGAGTCTCCATGCCTTCCTTCGCCTGCCCTCTCCTCTCCAGTCAAGCTGCCACCTAAGGAAAGAACCGTCTCTTGTTCCCTTTCCCCCATCATCCTGCTCTGCAGAAACGCACCGTGATCTGTGATCCTGTCCTGTGCCAGCCCCTCAACTGCTCCCAGTTGGTGCACCCAAGGGATCAATGCTGCCCTTTGTGTGAAGGTAACACAGGTCAGGTTTAGGGTTGCGGAAGGAGAGTGGGAGAGGGCAGGGGGTTCAGAGGCTGGGAACCTGTAGACCTGGTTCACCTGGAATGACTGCCCCACATACAAATTCAGCAGGGATTGTAATATGCAAATTGTGGGCTATTAATCCAGGGCAATCCAGGAAAGGAACCTGTGGGTACTGCTGAGTCGCGAGCTCTGGCTTGCTCAGGCATGGTTGACAAGTAATGAAATTCCACAGTTCAGCAACCCGTATTTCAGTGACAGCCGCTAGCCAACCCTTACTTAGCTTGTACTCTAGGTTGTCATTTTGTGCAAATCAGGTCCCAGAGTAGGATTCAGATTTTGGAAGGATGACCGGGAGCAAGACTGGAAAACTCTGGATTTTGAAAAGGAGGGCGATGCATTGAATTGCAGTCCGAAAGGCAGCGGTTAAAGTGGAATGTTTCACACCAGTGTTCCACATTAATCCTGTGTGTGCAGATTGGCACATATTTATTTATCATTTATATTTATATCCTGCCTTTTTTCCTTTCAAGAAATTCAAGGTGGCTTACATATTAATCACATCATTCCTCTCCTCCCCTCAATCTTATCCTCACAGCCCTGGACTGAGAGGCTGTGACTGACCCAAAGTCACCCAAATACCTGCATTCCCATCCTCTGCTCTTAACCACTACACCACGCTGTCTTCATTTGATCACACATCCTTTGAATGTGCAAGACAGAAACATAGAAAACATAGAAAACAGAGCGAGTCAGAAGGGGTATCCCAGGCCATCTAGTCTGACCTCTGGCACCAGCTGGAGGTGATAGTGAGCGAGGAAGGAATTGGTGGAGCCAGGGGGGAAACTGAGGACCCCACTGGCACCCTGCAGATCTGCTGGGGTGCAGTCGCATCATCCCTGGGCAGCATGGGGATGATGGGATTTGTAGTCCTGGCGCATCTGGAAAGGCTGCCCTAGGAAGTGGAGGGAATTGGGAGCGGTACCTGCAGTCCCAGATGCAACAGGTATCGCAGTGGCCTCTCCGTGACGGACATCTATCCCCTCGTCATCTCTTCTTGAACAGAGAAGAAGGAAGACGGACAGAGAGCTGAGAAGGCCCGAGACAGCAGCGAAGGTAAGGGAGGTGCTGCGGGGCGCAGGGGGGCGCTCCCAAGCCCAGACTGCCTCTGCTGGAACGGAGCGTCAAAACGTTCGGCTGAGGATCCAGGCTGCTGGCTGGGCAGGAAGAGAGTGGCCGTCCTGGGTGTCTGGAGAGGGCCAGGCTAGGTTGAGGGAGGCTGAGATATGGTGGGCCCCAGTTGAAAGCCCCCCCCCCAATAACAGCGAGCAGCTGCGAAGTTAGTACTGGTTGCCTCAGACAATCACCCACTGGGTTGATCCCTTCGCACAGTTTATTTGATTTAAAGTTTTATACAGCATCCATGAACTACGAAGGATCTCAGGGCACCCCAGTACAGAAAGAGGCGTGCAGTAGAATAACAATAAAATTTCAAAATAAATAGTGTAGCACGTATTCAACCAGCAAGCAGAAAAATGAACCAGTCAGTCAAAAATGATGCTTGGGCAGAAAAGGGCAGTTTGATTCTGTGCCAGTCTCTCCCCCCACCCCCCGCCCCATATCAGCACCAACCCTATTTCTTTTGGGAGAACATTCCAATCCCAAGGTGCCACCAGAAAGAAGGCACTGTCTTTTACAATTGCATCATACGGGGTGTCCAAGCTTTTTGAGCCTTAACTTTGGATCCAAGTTCCGTGAAACTCTCAGGAGGCCCATTCTAGTGGTGAGCAAAAAGGGACAGGCCAAAAATATGTAAGATTCTACTTAAGATTCTAAGATACTGCCAATAACTCAGCCTTAGAAGAAGCAGTTCATGCCTTTAGGATGGGAAATGCTACAAACCCTGGGAAACCATCATGATTGGCATTTTGCAGAAAGGGGTGTGGCCAGCTTGCAAGGTTGTCTGGATGTGGCTCACAGGCAAAGTTCAGTACCCCTGACTTAATCATTCTCTCCCCAAGGATGTGTAGAAAAGCACTGCTGACTCCCAAAGAGGAGCTGAACTCTGAATAGCGCAAGACCCAGGCAGGAAGATACAGCAGCTGGGCCTTTCCTTGGGGATTTGGGCACCCCAGTTCCAAGAGCGGAGCTGCCTTTTGCACGCAAGCAAGCCTAACTCCCTTCTCCTCCATTAGGTTGCTACTTCGATGGAGACAAGACATGGCGAGGCGCTGGCACGCGTTGGCACCCCGTGGTCCCTCCTTTCGGCCTCATTAAATGCGCCATTTGCACCTGCAAGGTGGGGTCTTCTTGGCCCTGAGGAAGACTGTGTCCAGCATCCTGTGCCCTCTTGCTCCTCAGTGGTGTTTCCCCCGGGAGAGTAAACTTGGGAGTGTCCAGCTGGGAGCCTCTCTCCCTGGATGCACCTCCATACCAAAAATAAGTCCTTCCCCCAAAGGAGACATCTAGCTGCCAAGAAAAAGGGACTAGCCCTCTCCCTGACACATTAGATTTCTGTTGCAGGGAATGTGTTCACTGAGGTGAGCTCCCTACGCTGGAACCTGAAGCCCTGCGACCCAAGCAGAGTAGCGAGATTAGGCCTACGTGGCGGGATGTGTCCGTTCCACAAAGTGCCTCTTTCGCGCCCTCCTCACCAGGGTCAAGTGGGCGGTTGTACGTGGCATGTGGGATGCAGTGGGCTTGGTGCTCCGTGTCGCACTGCGAGAAAGTCCTCTGGCTGGCGTTGCAGCAGCCCAGGCTGGAACCTGGGCTTAGCCTGTCAGACACCGGGTTAAGGAGCGAGGGAAGCTCCTTCATGCCTCCTTGGGGCGCCGAGAGGCCGTGCGACGGGACGGAATGGCCGGGAAGCTCCAAAGGCTGGCAGTGGAGGTGGGGAGACAGTTCCCCTTTCATCGCAGATCTGACCGCAGATCACAAGCGGGGCCCCTCCGTGGTGCTCCCCCTCCTCAAGGGAGGGTAGATGCCCCTCCCTGGTGCTGGGTGGGGGTGCACACTAAATGCGGCACACCCCACCTGTGCTTGCCAGATCTCCTGAGAGTGCCGGCTAAGTACATCTCTTGCAAGGGAGGAAAGAATGAGGGTAGCAGGTGCCCAGCCAAAGTGGCAACCGGAAGAGGACCAGCCCTGGCAGGGCCCTCCCCAGGACATTATCCAGCCTTTACTTACTTACGTACTTACTTTGGGTGCCACCCGAGGGCCCGGGGGATCCCTGGGTGACTCACAAGAAACAGTTTTCCCTTGTGGGGGAAACCAGCCTCAGTCTCACTCCGCCTCTGCCACCCTTCTGTAAAGTGTGCAAACGGATAGTGGTCCCAGGAAGCCCCCCCCCACCCCGTGTGTGTGTGTGTGTGTGTGTGTGTGTTTGCACCTGGCCCCTTCTGTGTTCTGCTCACCGTCCGCGCTTGCCTGCCTGCCTGCCTGCCTCTCCGCACAGGGCTCCACGGGAGAGGTCCACTGCGAGAAGGTGCAGTGCCCCCACCTGGCCTGCAGCAACCCCGTCCGCGTGAACCCGTCCGACTGCTGCAAGCAGTGCCCAGGTGAGCTGCGAAGGGCCGGGACAGCGGCCAGCACCGGGGGGTGCTCGCCTGGAGGTTTTCTGCTGCCGCAACTCCTGGCGAACTGGGGGCCGTGGAGGGCTGTGGGCTGCTCTGGGGATCTCCCAGAAAGGAAGGCAAAGCCATTTTGGCCCGTCTTGTTTCATTCTGTCCTTTGAAAGGCTTCATATCATTCAAGGCCCAATCCTGGGCAGGTTTAGGTAGGGAAAAGACCTGTGTCTCCAAGCGCTGGGCAGCCAGCAGCTGCAGGACTTCTTCTGACCTTCCCATGCCTTGGATTGCACCCCCGAAGAGCGCCACTCCTCCCCGGAACCGCAGCCAGTGCGGAAAGAACCGTGGTGGCTGCCAGGGTGGGGGGAGGGCTGTCGGGGGACTGAGCCCCAGCTCTGACCGCAAAATGTGTAACAGCTCTGAGACCAGAGCTGGGACTCTTAGCCTGTCCTGGGCGGTGTCTAGTGACCACAAGGCCAAGCCCTTCAAAGCTCATCCCAAGCACCCCAAGCATCCCAGGTGTGCTCGCACCTGTCCCTGCGAAGAGAAACAAGTGCAGGTATTTGGGCCACAGAATTTGCTCCCATAAAAACGCACTCCCCTCTGCTCCTGTGAAAATGCGTGTTTGGCCTAGGGATCGTCCCAGTGGCCTCTTCCTGTGCTTCCTGCTCTTTGTTCCGCTGCTGCACAAGCTGCCTTGCTGGAATGGGGGCGTTTCCCCTTAAAATGCCTGGTAGGGCTATTCAGTGGGATGCTTGCTTGGTGCCTTTTGCACTGCCTTTAAGCACGCACTCTAACTCGGAGTCCTGCACTGAGCAGGGGTTGGACCTGATGGTCTCCTAGGTCCCTTCCAGCTCTACGCTGCTATGATTCTATGAATTCTTATGGGTAGCACTAGAAACCAGCCATAGAAGAGTGTGCCCCTAGAATCGCAGGAACAAAAGTCTGTGGAGGGATCCCTGAAGACGGCCTGTCCCACCGCATCCCATTGTAGGGTAGAACCACAGCATCCCTGACAGAAGACTGCTTGGTCTCTGCTTAAACCCTGCAGAAAGAGAGGGACCCCCCCCCCACCTCCCAAGGCGGTCTGTTCCTCTTGGAATCACTTCTCCTGGTGTTTAGCTGAATTCCAGTCCCCATCCTCCCCTCTAGAGCAACAGCTCTGCTCCATCGTCTGTGAGACACGATCGCTCAAGTATTTGGAGGGCGCAGATGCATCCCCCTTCATCTGCTCTCCTTTGGGCTAATCCCCAGCCCTTCCCACTGTCCTGCACAGGGCATGGTTTCCAGGCACCTCCTGCTCCTGCTCGCGCTCCTCTGGCCAGCTTCTTTGCATTTCGTGCGTCGCTCTCAGTGAGCTGCTGATGTGGGCATTTGGGACCGCTGGCAAACAGAAGTCTTCATCTTTCTGGTCCACTTTCCCTCCCTAACCGCCCTCCCCCTGCATTCCCCCTTCTTTCTGCAGCCTCCGAGCAGAGTCCCTTGGCGCTCTCAGACATGATGCAGGCGGATGGCCCCCGGGCCTGCAAGTTTGGGCGGCAGTGGTACATGCACAACGAGAGCTGGCACCCCACCGTCCCCCCGTTTGGGGAGATGAAATGCATCACCTGCTGGTGTCTGGTGAGTGGGCTGGGTGGAAGGAGAGATGCGGGGGAAAGCCCGAGATCGAGACACCGTTGGGAGGCCGAGTTGCGTCGTGATCGTTCTCTCCGTGACGCTGCATTTATAGCGCAACCTTTTCCCTCCAGCAAGGATCCCGAGGCAGATGGCATGGCTCCGTGTTATCCTCACAACAGCCACCCTGTGCAGCGGGCCCACAGTTGCCCCGTGATCTGAGTGGGGACTCGAACCCAGATCTGCCAGTCCCCAGTCCGACCCTCAAACCACCAGACCCTCTGGCGCTCCCAAGCCTAAATGGCTGAATGTGGGGGGTGGGCCAGCATCTCTCTGTCCAGAACTGCCCATGTCCCAGTGAGCCCAGGGACTCTGCCATCCTTAGACCTGCCGCTGCTCAGCAGCTTGGGGGTGCCTGCCCTGGGCCGGACTCCTGGAATGGGTGCATAAGTGGAGGAGGCTTTCTAGCAAAGGTCAAGAGGAAAGCTTGGAGGTGGGTGGTGTATCCTGAGGGCAACCCCCTGAGGCACGCCTCAGGGCCAGGGGTTTAGCCGTACGAGAGGCTATCGCACAGTCCGACCCTGACTAGAAAGCCTTGATCAACGGGGCCGCCATAATGGGGCCAGGCATGAAAGCAAGCGTGAGTTAAAAGCAGGAGAGGCCAAAGCAGGAATCTGAGGAACTGAAATGCCCCAAGGTAAGCTTGCTTGGAAAAACAGCAAAGCGGCAGAAATATAGAGGGTTAAAAGGATGGGGAGGGTGGCATGCATGTCATCTGGTGCCCAGGGGATAGCAAGGCGAGCACAGGGAAGGCTTCCCTGCAGAGGGTCTTCCGTCACTGAGGGGCCACCATGGAAAAAGCCACGCCCCTGATGTCAGGATGTGAAGGTGCTTGGGGCAGGGGCTCCTGCGCTCTGCTAGGACTGTGTGGTTAGGGCTGCCCCTCCCGAGACTGTGCCCCACGGCTGTGAAGGGATTTTGAGGCTACGACCAGCCTTAGGAGAGCCTGTGTGACGTAGTGGTGAAGAGCGTGAGACTGGGGCTCAGACGACCCGGGTTCGAGTCCCCACTCAGCCATGGAGCCAACTGGGTGACGCTGGGCCAGTTACAGCCTCTCAGCCCAGCCTACCTCACAGGGTTGTTGTTGTGGGGATACGATTGAGAGCAGCAGCAGGAGAATGATGTAAGACGCTTTGAGTTCATTGTGAGGAAAAAAGCAGGAGAGAAATCTAATGAATAAATAGGAGCTTCTGCAACTTGGAGCCAGCGTGGTGCAGGGGCCACACTTGGACTGGGAACTGGGAGATCCAGGTTTTAGTCCCTCTCAGCCACAAAGCGCACTGGTTACCTTTGGGCCATCACGGCGTCTGATCCCAACCTGCCTCACAGGGTTGTTGTTGTTGTGAGGATAAGACGGAGAGAAGGAGAATTACGTAAGCCACCTAGAGCTCCTTGAAAGGAAAACGGGTGAGATATAAATGTAATTGCCATCTCAGGCAAAGCTTCCTGAAGCCGACCATCATGTAGGGCAGTGGGGCCAAAGCTATCGCAGGCGTGGCACAGCGGGCACCCAGGGCCCTCCATGTCGGCACACGAGCCAAGTCTCCCCTGCATTGCCCAGTAGCCGAGCATCGGATAGCAGTGCACGTAGGAGCCATGCGCACGGAAGAAAAGGGGCGGTGGTGCCAGGTGACGACGTCACAAGCAGCAGCACATTAGCCATGATTCTTCCGAACGTTCACATGCCTGGTCAGTGCACTGCCAAAGATATATATATAGAGTATATTTGCTTGGACTGGCTGTGAGTTGTTTTTCCAAAACTAAAACCTCAGTTTTCAGGTTTTATTACACTGCTAGCACTTTGCAATACGTAAGTGGGTTTTGAGTTGCAGTTTGGGCACTCGGTCTCTAAAAGGTTCACCATCACTGGGTTAGGGTTAGAAAATCAAGGCGTCCTGGCATATTTTTGATGGTTGGAATGTGTTTAGCATGGGCAGAAATGTTGAGATGTGCAGAGAAAGCTACTCAAGGACGGCTTTTTCAAAATGGCATGATTTTCAGTGGAACTTTTGCCCCGTATTAGGGTGAGGGCTGTGCGCCAGGGTAGGGTTAGGGTTAGAAAAACGAGGAGTCCTGGCATGTTTTTGATGGTTGGAATGTGTTTACCATGGGTAGAAATGTTGAGATGTGCGGAGAAAGCTACTCAAGCACGGCTTTTTCAATATGGCATGGTTTTCAGTGGAACTTTTGCCCCATATTAGGGTGAGGGCTGTGCGCCAGGGTAGGGTTAGGATTAGAAAAATGAGGCGTCCTGGCATATTTTTGATGGTTGGAATGTGTTTAGCATGGGCAGAAATGTTGAGATGTGCAGAGAAAGCTACTCAAGGACGGCTTTTTCAAAATGGCATGATTTTCAGTGGAACTTTTGCCCCGTATTAGGGTGAGGGCTGTGCGCCAGGGTAGGGTTAGGGTAGGAAAAACGAGGCGTCCCGGCATGCTTTTGATGGTTGGAATGTGTTTACCATGGGCAGAAATGTTGAGATGTGCAGAGAAAGCTACTCAAGGACGGCTTTTTCAGAATCTCATGATTTTCAGTGGAACTTTTGCCCTGTATTAGGGTTAGGGGTGTGCACCCGGGTAGGGTTAGGGTTAGAAAAACGAGGAGTCCTGGCATGTTTTTGATGGTTGGAATGTGTTTACCATGGGTAGAAATGTTGAGAAGTGCAGAGAAAGCTACTCAAGGACAGCTTTTTCAAAATGGCATGATTTTCAGTGGAACTTTTGCCCTGGAACTTTCTTTAGGGGTGTGCGCCAGGGTAGGGTTAGGGCAGTGGTGGTGAGCCTATGTTATGCGTACCACAGTGGACACGTAGAGCCCTCCCCGTCAGCATGCAGGGCAGGCCATCCCAACATCCGAGCATCGGATTACAGTGCACACAGGGGCCATGCGCATGTTCGGAAAGGAGTAGCGGCACCAGGCGAGGACGCCATGAGCCTCCACTCATCACTCATCAGGCGCAACTTATCCGAGGTTTTGTATTGCAATGTATATACACAGTATATATATTGGCTTGGACTGGCTGCGAGTTGTTTTTTCTAAACTACAACCTCAGTTTTCAGGTTTTATTGCAGTGTTGTCACTTTGCGATAAATAAGTGGATTTTGGGTGGCAGTTTGGGCACTCGGTCTCTAAATGTTCGCCGTCACTGTGCTAGGGAAAGTTGAAGACAAAAGGGGAAAAAGAAGACCCAACAGGAGATGGATCCGTCCCGCGGGGGACGCCACTGGGAGGAGCTGTGCAGGGCTGTCCAGGTCGGGATCTTGTGGAAGTCACTCCTTCACAGGGTCTCCATGAGCTGGAGATGATTTGTCAGTGCATAACAACAACGTAACTGGAATTAATTAATTAAATTAACATGTTCTGAAATTAACTGGACGCCACTGAAGAAAGTGCCGTATCGGCACCTCTTCCAACCAGGTACCTTGGCCCCTGTCTGCGAAGACAGTCCGCAGGATGACTCGGGGCAGCGATTTCAGCCTGGAGCGACACAAAGACTGGGGTTCTGGCCTGGCAGGGTCAGCTGGACGGACTCAGCAGGGGCAAGTTCTGCATCTTGCGTAACTCTCCTTCCTGTTTCCCGCCTGCCTTTTCAGTCTGGGGAGACCCACTGCCGGCGCCAGGAATGCTCTCGCGCCTCTTGCTCTCGGGAGGATAAAAAGGAAGAGGACACCTGTTGCTCCCAGTGCCAAGGTGAGTGAGCCAGAGCGTGTCTTAATGGGCAGGGGGGGTGGGCGGGTGCAAGGCTGCCTTTGAGCGGGGACAGCCCTGCCCTGGGGCTGACCCTCCAGTCACCTGTGCCCACAGGTAGCAGGCAGGCCCACAATAGATAGGCGTGTGTGGCAGCTGCAGCACCACAGTCCAGGTGTCATCTGGGAAGAGAGTTTGAACCCAGCACACACACTTAGGTTGAAGCAGCCTTTTTGAAGGCTATGTGAAAGAAGAAAAGCTTCCCTTGAAGGCAGAAGCGATCCTTTCGAACACGTCCAGAAATTGCAGTCCTCTTTGCTGGACGTCATGGCCTGCTCGGCGCTGCAGAATGGCCAGGCGGCCCAGGGAGGGGTGGCAGGCAGGCAGGCAAATGGCACCCCCATTTTTAAAATCTCTCGCGCTTCCTCTTCCACATATCAAGAATGTGCGCTCTGCTTGTCACGAATGCTCACCCGCAGGCACGTGCCCTGCCATTTCCTGTGCTCCTGGTATCCGGCCTGCTCTCCAGTGCTTAAGCTGAGGTGCTGGTCAGAGAAAAAGAGTTGCCAACCCTGAGTCGACACTGCAAAGCGTTGCAGTATAAGCCCATGAAAGTCCAAATTCTCAAAGGCCCCGGGCCTGAACAGAGGGGTCAGTTCCGGTTTCTCCCACATACATTTCAGTCCCAGGGTCTTTCTGTCCTAAATATGGAGAGCGTTATTAATTTGGTAAGTTCTTGTCAAAACTGAACTGAACTGAAATTCTCACCCATCTTTCCTGCCAAATACCTGCCCCTCTCAGCCTTCTGTCCTTCATCACCTAGGCTCACTACTCCTGCATTGCTAGATTCATCCCATAATATCCCAACAACAGCCTCTTTCCTTCCTCGGATTTTATCCCTCATCTTTCTTTCCCTTCCCCCACAACAGACCTGTTTCCACAGCCACAGATTCCACTGCTAATTCTAATTCCAATGGCTTGAGCAATGGTTACTGGAAGCCACTCATGCTCTCCTCCCCACAATCTCTCTTTCCAATTTACCTTTCTTTCCACTTTTCTAGCCAAATAATCTCCACCAGGGATGCTGATGAAATCTTCAGCAGACTCCAATGAGTTTGGAGGTTTCTGGAGCATTTTATTATTTTATGAATTGTTCCACAAATTTAGCAACAGAAAATATGCAAAGAGAAAAATACAGACCAAACTATTGAAATATCCCCATAGATGGAATCATGAAAATACGTATTTTCATTTCAGTGCATTTTTGACCAATACGCACATTTTCAGGAGACCAGATTTACAGAAATGTACACAAATGCATTTGCACAAATTCCAGGTTTAGCAATGGGCAGACAATGAAACAAAAGCCACCCAAAAAGCTGTAAATCAAAGCATGGAGTGAATTCATATAAAATTTCAATTCATATGAAACACCCATGAAATATGGCATGTTTAAAATGGCAGTGTTGAGAAACATCCCACTTGGCAGATGGTAGGCATGTCATGCGTGGAGCTGGCTGGAGTTGGGGGTCAGACTAGATGGCCTGGGAGGCCCCTTCTGCTTCGCTGTGTTTCTGTGTTTCGCTTCAGATCAGCTACATTAAAATGCAGGTTATCTGCCGTGCCTGCAGCGTCCGCTGACGCTGCTCAAGTGGCTGGCTCAGCGGATGCCCAAAGGGCTTCCAGCAGCAGTGAGAAGGGCCTGCCTCAATGGGCTACAGTCGGCCCCTGTGGTCCTGTGGGCTCCCTGTGCCAGGAGAAGGGATGGGGTTAGCATTTGCAGCCAAGCCTGCTATTGACAACCGCAGCCTGGGGAACAGAGCATTACTGAAGTCCTGCTCCCGTTCAGCAGCATGGATGTCTCCAGCGTTGTGCCCTTTAAGGTTCTGTTGGGCCGGCTTTTTGCCGAGGGTTCGCCCTCAGTGTGGAGCAGAGTCCGCCGCAAAGACAGTGGGACAAGGGCGGCTGTGGGCGCAGCCTCGGGTGCTGCTCTCTCCCCTCCAGTTACCCTCGCCCTCTGTTGTCCAGCAGCACCAGATGTCCTTCCGGAAGAGGCACAGGACATGCTGCAAGAGGACGCCAAGGATTCCTGGGCACGCTAGCCGGCCAGCCGGAGCCCGGAAGCCCAGATGCTGCGACGGGCATGGCCAAGCAGCTGGTGGAGTCGCAGGTGGGGGCGGGCTGCAGGGGCTGCTTTGCAAGGCCCCCCAAGCTGATCTGCGTCCTGCTGGCTTTCTGAAAGGATGGGGAGGGCGCTTCCGACCTCACCCCGGAACAAGCGGCCGTTCTGTTGCACTCCGGATGCCGCCTTTGCCCTCTGCCAGCAGCCTGGCTCTCCGATGCCTTTTGTGCCCGCCCGGGTGAGAGGGCGGGGGCAGCCGGTTGGTTCTGAGCACTGCTGGATTCGCTTGCGGGGTGTGGCCAGCACTGTGCCTTTTGCCGGAGAGCGCAAGGAAGCCCTTCCGGAGTGGACTTCTTGGGACACTGGATGACCTCAGCCTGCCATGTCCCTGCCCATGTGACACACGGCTCAGACCGCGTCCCCTTCGAGGGATCTGCCCGCACACACAAGCGTGCCTTCCCCCAGACGAGCTTGTATATAGTGTAAAATTGTCTTCCTTCACTGCATCTCTTGGTCTGTTTTTTATTCAGAGGAGGGGGCTGGTTCTTTCTGGTTGTGTAATTTATGGTTGCCATATGCAAGGGTCCCTTCCCTGCACATTGTCAGGCTGAAGGACTGCTATTGGAAATGATGTATTTATTAAAAAACGATGAAGGAAAAGCTTGTGAGCAACTGTTGGCAACTGTTTCATGGGTCTTGCCATTCCCCACCCCTGTCCCATCCCCGTGGGCTCCTGTGGTGGGCCTGGAAGCACTGGCCGTCCCTCTGTGGGTAAGGGGTGAAGGGGCTTGGCCACGGTGGGCTTGCAGCCGAGTACAACAAATCCAGGCTGTGTGTCCCTCTTAGCATTCCACGATATTATTTAAGAATATTTATTTACCACTTCCCATTTTAAAATTCTGAAGTGGTTTGCATCAAATCTTAAAGCAATGCATGGTGATTATACAAGCATAACTTCACTAGGATAAGTTAACGGCTGGGGAAAGCCCGGGCGAAGAAGTGTGTTTTTAATCCTTGCTGGGAGAGCACCGTTGCCAGTGCCTAAGGCATCGTGAAGGGAAGCTCTTTCTGGAGTGAGGATGCCACCCAAGAGCTGCCATCCCGCTGCCAGGTGGGACTCTGCAGGTGTGGCTTGGACCGTCCCCTGAAGAGCATAGTCCTCAAACAGCTGGGGAGATGGTCCCGCAGATACAGTAACCCTGTTCCAAGCTGATTCCGGCTGAGTCCTGCCTGCTGAGCGCAAAGCACAGGGCCAGCAGCGCTGTCCGGTGGAATGAGGAGTCCACCCCACATGGTGACAGACCCTCCTCTCCCATGCACACCTGCGCATCGCTGTTCTCTCCTCCTAACCTGGAGGCTTGGCCACATCTGGCTCCACACGCGACGACCACTGCCACTCGCCAAGCAAACGGGAGAAGAGGCAGCCAGCTGGGACATGCGCCCCGTGCGGCGCTCACATGACGCTGCCGCACTGCAGCATTTGTCCGAGCAGACGCCCGGCAGAGTAGTGAGCAAACAAGTCTGGGGTGGGGAGAGAGAGCCACGTGCCCTGGGCCCTGTAAGCCAGCCTGTCACCCTCAGGAGGTCCCGTCACTATCGAGGTAATGTCGGGGGCTGGAGATCCCGCTTCGCTCTTTCAAATGGTGCTGCTCTTTGGCGAAAGCTCTATTTCCAGTGTGGATCCAGCAAGCTACGGGCAGCAACGAAAGAGTCTCTGAGCATGCAGAGAGCAGTTTATTGAACCCAGACGAGAAACTGTTTCCAAGAACCCTCCTCCTGAGTGACCCTGCGCAGCCCCTCTGGTTGGCTGGCCCTCCTCCTGGTGCCGTCTCATGGGCCAAGCAGCAGGCCAGGCTCCTCGGGCTCTTCCCCCATGTTCGCTTCAGGTACCTTCAGACTGTCAGTTCCCAGGGTCTGCCTGAACACCTGGAGATGGTGGCCCCAGATTTCTCCCCCTCCTCTGCCATCTCTCTGCAGGCCTCGCTCGCTCTTCTTTGTGGTTGCTGTGCAAGCACATGACTGGGCAGGGGGCCTTGTTGTACAAAGCCGGCCGAGATAACCAACCGTGGCAAATGGCCCACGGTTCACAACCCAGCAACAACCCATGGGCTTTCTCATTCACACCACTGGATTTGGACAACCTGGTGATGCACATTTCAGCAGCAATCCGCAATTCAACAACTCCTGAGCCAACCATTGATACTCAGTCTCTGAGTGTGTTTTATCATGTTGCCTGTACCCAGTTGGGTCTTAACAAGGCCTCCTTCTCTAAGAGGCCACAGGACAGCTAAGTCACCCTACAAATAAACCATGGTGAGCTGCTTGATCACTGAACGACCCAAGGTGTGCCCAGGTATGCCCAGCAGATGCAACTCTGAAACTTGGCATGCGCTCTGTGCAGACCATGGAAGTGAGCCTATCAGGACCCTCTGTTTGAGAAAAGGCACAAGCCAATTTTCCTCTATGGACAGAGGGAGTCTCTGGTGCCTGGACTGCACCTGGAGGCCCTAAGGATCTTTCAGTCTCAGCTCCATGGCTGGAGAACAAGTCAAACGCCTAAGCTGGGACTCCACGCTTGGAGAGCCCCCCCCCCCCACAATCGCCTTGCAGGCAGAGTGGAAAGGACTGCTCCAGCTGCTTCCCCCAGGGCATAGCAGCAACCCCAGAGAAGCAGTTTTGGGGTGGGCAGGGGGGCAGGAAGGGGGCTTCCTGGTGATGCTTCCTCCTCCTCGCCTCTTGTTCCAAAGTGCCAGTTTCAGCCGAAACCGACCACCCCGCTGCGTTGCAGGATGGCAGGAGCACGGAGTGACCTGCGCCTCTGTGCTCTTCCTGTCTTGCTCGGCTGCTCACAGGCTTCCTGCCTTCTGGCTGCATGGGCATCCCGAAAGCGTTGCCTCCTTAAATACCGGCTGGTCGAAGTCTGCAGCAGCCTCCTCAGCCACTGGGGGGCAGACTTCCCCAGTCAGCCCGTTGCTTTGCCGGGAGCCAGGGAGATCTGGGGGCAGAGGGACGAGTCACGCACTTGCTGTGGGGCAGATCCCACTCAGAAACGGGGTGGACAGGCCCTCCCTTAAGGGGCTCCCGGGTTACACTTGGCAGTGCCCATGGGCAGGCCTGCTTTCCAAAACAAAGGGCCATTCCAAGCCAGGCAAAGCCCCCTCCCTTTGCTAAAAATAAAAATAAACTAGATAAAACCAAAATAAACTTCCGTGGCCTAACATTTGTGTGCTTTTTGGGAATTACTGAGACCTGTTGTAGACAAACAGCTCATTCCTACAACCTGTGCTGCCCTGGACCGTGTGGGCAAAGATTGCTGCACAAGTGCACAGGCAGAATGACAGCCTCACCAGAGAAAACTAACACATCAGTGAAAAGATTGATCTGAGCCCAGCTGTGGCTGATGGACCCATGTCAGGGGGGGCAGTGTACCCATGCTGGGCTTCAACCTGAACTTTGAAGGAGCTGTTCATGGTGCTGAACCTGCTTTAGGGCTATGATTCAGGACCAAGGAGAGCTCCTTTGAAGATCAGACTGAAGCCCAGTGTGGATACACCACCCCACTGATTTTGGCTGGGAAAAACTCTTGGAGAAGTACTACCATTCAATGTAAAGCAGCCTCCACCTGCCTGGCTGAGGATGCTGGGAGTTGTAGTCCAGTGCTTCTGCAGGGCACCAGGCTGGGGGAGGATGGCACAGAGAAACAGTCAATGGTCTGGCTTGATATTCAACAACTCCCCTCCTGGCTGTCCTCTGTTGGAAACAGAAAGCTGGGTGCAGTGGACCAAGCAATTCTCCTATTATGTTCAGTGACCCTTTAGCATCCCCGTTTTCTCTGGCAGAGTTCCACATTTCACAATCCTAGAACTCAAAGATATGCTGGCCCCTCACATCTCTTTGTCCTAGGGGAACACAACATATCATCCATTCAGAGTTTTCCAGTTACACAGAAGTCCCTGCCAGGAAAACCAAACAAGCAGAAAACAACGATTGTCACTCTCATTAACTATTAACCCTCTGAATTCTGTTTGGTGCTGTCCAAAACAGGTACCAGGTTCACGCCCAGCAAATGCATAAAGCCAGTGGCTGGACGACTACTCGTTCCGCCCCCCTCTCTTTGGCCAGCTCCGCCACTGGCGCGCTCTCATGCGAAGGCTGCAGCTGCACTCACTGGCAAATACACCAGTCCTGTGGGCCATTCTGGGCTGGACAAGGAAGGTTGAGATGAATGAGAAGCATTATCCAGCATGTTCACAGTGAAGCAGAAAATTGGGCATGCAAGGGGTTTAGCCAAGGCACGGGGAAGATCATTCCAACAGTCTTTCCCTTCTTCCAGATCATCAGCCTGTCCAGAAAGCCCTTCTGAGGGCTACACAGGTCCCTGCCTCCCTAAGCTACTTCATCAGCATAATACCATTTTTGGCCGACTGGAAGATCTCCAAACTGTGCAAGCTTTCAAGAGTTCCAGATCTCCTCATCAAGCAAAAAGCAGGCTTCAGAGAAATGTACAAGGGCAGGGGGGAACTCCAGCTTGATTTAGTTACTTATTTAAAATATTTATATATATTAATCCATATAAGATCACAGGATGGTTTACATAAAGATAAGAGAACAACAATAAAATCCTCAACAGAATACAATATACAGCATACAAAAGATATAATAACATATTTTAATTATAACAATCTTGGGTAAATAAACAAAATTAGCCTGGTGCTGAAATGAATAAGGAGTTGGTGCCAGGCATACCTTTCTGGGGAGCAGGTCCCACAATCGCGGGACTACCACCAAAAAGGCCCTTCCCAGGTAGCCCCTCTTCTAGCCTTTTAAAGGAGGACTCCCAGAGAAGGACCCCAACAGACAATCTTGGGGTATGAGCAGGTATATATGGAAAAAGACAATCCTTCAGCTATCAAGGCCCTAAACCATTTAAGGCTTTATGTGTCCTGGTTAACACCTTAAATCAGGCCCAGACTTCTATTGGTAATGAATGAAGGTGATAAAAGGTTTGGCTTCATGTGAACTGGTCCGCCAGTTCCCAGCAGCAGCCCGGCTGCTCTATTCTGTGCCAACTGAAGTATCCGCACTGTTTCCAAGGGCAGCCCCACACAGAGCGTGTTGCAGCACTCCAGGTGTGAGGTTGCTGGAGTGTGGGTTACTATTGCTTGGCTCCCCCTGTCCCGGAAATCACCGTGCTTGCACATTCCCCAAGTTAAGAGGGCAGAGGGTCTGCGGATGTACAAACGCGGCTCTGAACATCTCGGCTTCAGGGAACCAGGAAGGAGGACCCGTGCAACCCCCTCCCACCCCTTTTAGAAGTATGGGATCCCCACAGTTCCTCAGACAGGGAAGCGAAGTGAAGCACACTGGTCAGGATGGGCCCCGCTCCAAAAATAAAGCGAAGGTGGTCCTGTTAGCCAGAAGTAAAACCCCCAAAGCCGGTGCTCCTGCAATCCTTTTATTCGGTCAACCAAATGAGCACGCAATATCTGCAAGAGGATATAAGAGCCGGGATGTGAGATGTCTTGGATGTTTTCTGAGACAACTCCCCAAGTCGCCCCCTTCCCGCCACTAGAGGGTGGCAGCACCCAGAAAAAGCCCGAAAGACCAGTTTCCTCCTTCCCCTCAGAAAATTCAGAAAGACCAGTTTCTTCCTTCGCCTCACGCTGCTCAGAAAACCAGCCGAGGAGCTCTCCCAGTGATTTCTCTGCTAGGGTTCCCGCCTTTTAAACAGGTCTCGCTCTGGTGCCTTAGCAGCATCCTCAGAACCGAGCTATGGATGCGAGATATCTGCCCACCTCCCCTGATGTCTGTTTTGAAAGCTTAAAAAGAGAGGAGGAAAGGTGGGCATAGTCTGTCTCGGCTTCTGCATCGCAGGCCAGGATACTCTGCTTGGGCTGCTCCCGAACGGAAAAGCCACCAACCCTGAGCTGCAGCAAGAAAATCCCAAGAGGCGTGGGATTGCCCAACCAGAATTTATCAGCAAATCGGGTTCTCTGTTGGTCTTAATGGAGATGTGCTAATCTATCAAAGGTGAGAAGACCGTGTTATCACCCTGCTTATCTTGTGTACACTGGAGATTTGTACAGAAATCCCATGGAACTGCTTGTGCCTCCCGCATTTCGTGCCCCTTTGCCCTCCCCCCGGGCTAATTCTTTTCACACTTCCTGCCAGCTGAGGGTACTGCTCCACGCCTCCATCAAAATGGTCTCCTGTCCAGGAATGCCTTTGCCGCAATAAATCGGTTAATCTTTAATGGGATGGAGTTTTGAGGTCCGTCTCCAGCCAGCAGATGCCAGCCAGCACAGCTGTTCCGACTCCAGACCCATCTGGACAGCTTCTGGGCTGGCTGAATCATGCTCATCATGACTGTTAATGACCCCTTTGGAGAGCAAGGTCAATTTGCACTGTGAAGTCCACGCTGTGAGCCTCTCTTGCCTGACCGGCTCAGACGGCATGCTGACATTGCAGCGGGGCCTCTGGAGCGCTCGCCCGCTGGCCTGTGTGCCACAGAAGCAGGGAGGGAGGAGAATTTGGCAGGCAAGAGAGGATGCCTGGCCATGGTGCCAGCCTGCCTAACCCTGGGGACTGTCCTTGCCGGCCTGTTTCCCAGCCAGGTGAGGCTCCTGCCAGCCCGCCAAGCAATCGTGGGCTGGCAGGAGCTTGATTTTGCTTCTCCACAGGGTGGACAATGGGCCACGTGTTGCCCATCCCTGATTTCAGTGCTTCAAGGCCTGCACACTTTCCTGTGGGCAAAAGGAGAGGCTTGCTTGCTTGTGGAGCAAGGGCGCCCTTTCCTGTGCTCCTTCCTTGTTAGTGCAAGCATGATTTGGTACGTAGGGACGGAAGCATCACTTCTGGAACACGTGAAGTGCTCGTTGCGCTACACACGGCACTGGCCGGACCCCACCTGCAGTCCTGTGTCCAGTTCTGCACACCTGAGTCTTTAAAAGATGCAGAAAAGCTAGAAAGGGGAGGAGGAGGGCCAAGCAGGTTCTCACCCAGCAAGGCGTGGCCCCTTTGCCTCTGGACATGGCATGGAGCCCTCAGACCAGGTAGCCAGCCATGAAGAGAGAGGACAAGAGAGAGCACCGTTTGCAGCAGATCTGCATGTGCTAATATAGATGCATTGGAGGCAATTATGATAACCGAAATAAAAGTCGGAGTCAAGGGGAAGGCTGAGAGCGGGTGACCCACTTGCCTTGCTTGGGCTGCTACCCTGATGTTGCAGAGGTCACCCCCAAACGCTTCAGCTCTTTCTCCTCATGGCAGTTTATCTTTGAGCCCAGTTCGGACTGGACAGCCCTGCAAACCGAGGACTGTACTCCATAAAAGAGGACACACTACCACCCTGACTGAGACTAGTCACTGCTGTATTCTTCACAAATGTACTGAATCCCTTTTTAAAGTCATCCAGGATCATGGTCAGCGCTACTCCAAGCCTTGGGGAGCATAGAAACATAGAGACAGCGCGAGCCAGAAGGGGTCTCCCGGGCCATCTAGTCTGACCTCCAGCACCAGCATGTTGGAGGTCCTTCATTCATAAGGAAGGGCAAGTCAGGGTGACTTGATGACATGCTGCAACTGCAAGAGAGCTGAGAGCCGGCGGAGAAAAGGGTCCTCACATCCTTGTTCTAGTGGCCCAACAAACAATCCCTTGTGGAAGAGAAAATTAACTTTCACAGTGGAAACACACGAGGATGGTGAGACTTCTCTCCCTGCTGTCTCTTTTTATCCTCATTATTTCATTAAGTGAAGATTGCTTGCAAGGGGGAATTAGTTACTCCAATTAGTGTGAGAGGCTGGGCGGACATACTCCACCCACAAAGCCATTTTTGCTCTCATCACTGCATTAGGCTGGGAGTTAATGAAGAACAAATCACCATGGTCAGTTTCTCCCTCCAACCAGGTTCCTGGGTCAAAGACCCAGGGGTTGTTTAAACCCAGGGTTAGCTGTGATCATGTGGGCGTGTTGGCACCTGACCATTTCCACCTTTCTTCAGGTTCTGTGGGATCCAGTACTCTGGGGTGCTGAAGAAGAAAAATCCGGACTTCTAACCCAACCACAAACCATGGGTTAAAAATCTGGGTTGCTGCCCCCTCAACAATCCAGTGCCACATCCATCAGTTACAGCAAATAACCAAGCAATGAAGTATTCCTAGGTTGTTTCTTCTGTGTGGCCTGAACCACCCATGGTTTAAGCAACCCATGAGCACCATGATGTCTGGATCATGGGTCAAGGATGTATTCTTTGTATGCCAGGCATGGGGAACCTGTGTTGTTAGTCACAATGTCTGACCCATTGCGGCCCCATGGACAACACTCCTCCAGGCCTTCCTGTTCTCCACCATCCCCTGGAGTCCACCTAAGCTCACACCAACTGCTTCAGTGACTCCATCCAGCCTCCTCATCCTCTGCCCTCCCCTTCTTCTTTCGCCATCTATTGTTCCCGGCATCAGGCTCTTCTCCAGGGAGTCCTTCCTTCTCATTAGGTGGCCAAAGTATTGAGTTGCATCTTCAGGATCTGGCCTTCCAAAGAGCAGGCAGGGTTGATCTCCTCCAGGACTGACCGGTTTGATTGCCTTGCGGTCCAGGGGACTCGCAGGAGTCTCCTCCAGCACCACAATTCAAAGGCCTCAATCCTTTTGTGCTCAGCCTTCCTTATGGTCCAACTTTCACAGCCATACATTGCAACTGGGAAAACCATAGCCTTGACTACACACACTTTCGTTGACAGGGTGATGTCTCTGCTTTTTACTATGCTGTCTAGATTTGCCATAACTTTCCTTCCCAGGAGCAAGCGTCTTTTAATTTCTTGGCTGCAGTCCCCATTTGTGGTGATCTTGGAGCCCAGGAAAATAAAATCTGTCACTACCTCTATTTCTTCCCCTTCTATTTGCCAGGAAGTGAGAGGACTGGATGCCATGATCTTAGTCCGCATGTTGCTTGCTTGGTTGCAAGAACTCATCGGAAAAGAACTGGCCAGAATAGAAAGCCATGGCACCCCAGGCAAGCTTGAATTTGACTGAGAAATGCCCATCCATTCGGCTAACCAAGTCAAGCATTGCATTGTGCTTTTCTTTTTTAAATTCTCCTCTTTCCCTATCCTTTCCCTTCTTTCTCCTGTGTTTTTATGTTTTCACCCTGAGGGCAGAAATTGACTGTTGATTTTTTAAGATCTCCTGGGAGACTTTGACCAAGCAGTGGGGTAGAAATAACCATAGATACAGTGTGGTGTAGAAATTAGCGTGTTGGACTAGCAACTTGGGGGATCCAGGTTCTAGTCCCTGCTCAGCCCTGAAGCTCGCCTGGTGACTTGGGGCCAGTCCTGTACTCTCAGCCTAACCTACCTCACAGGGTTGCTGTTCTGAGGATAAAATGGAGCAGAACCTTGTAGGCCCCCTTGGGTTCCTTGCAAAGGGAAGAATGTAGTATAATAACAAAACTAAACCTCAACATTGGCTTTGCTGTCTGGGGCCAACAGGAGTTGAAGTCCAACAGTGTGGCACCCCAGCACCTTACGGACTCCCCAGTGCCTGTCCATTTCCCCACAGCACGTGCCTTCTGCTCCTCCCCCAAAGATCCCCATACAGAGAACTCATTCCGCACCTGCTGCTGGCAGGGAGTTGGCTGTACCTGCCTTGGGAGCAATCAATGTGTGGCATTTGTGTGCCCGTGTAAGGTGTGGCCTGCAAGCCAGTGCCCCTTGGGCCAGAAGGTGTCTTCAGCTCCTGGCAGCCTGGTTTCGGTTCCTCCCCTAAAGAACCTGAACACAGAATGACCCTCTCTTTACGAAGGGCTCGCTTTGCCCTTGCTGGTGCTGGGCGCATTATCTCTCCAGCTGGGAGAGGTCCCCCGTGTCGTGTGTGCATGCTCGGGTGAGATTCCCAGGCACGCATGAGAGATGGAGGGGAATGGTGGCTTAGATCCAGAGGCGGGGGAGTGGAGAGCTGACCCAGCCATGGCTCAGGGTTCTCACCCTGCTATTGGGGTTGTTGAGACTAGAGAGGCCCCCGCTGCCCAAACCCTCCAAGCCAACTCTGGATCAAAGCACTTCAAGGACAGCCACTGAGCCCCCTCCCACCCCTGACGGCGGGAAAGAAGCTGGCAGGGAGCAGGCTGGGGAGGGGTTCTTGGGAGGAGAACTTGACACCCCTGGAGAGGTGGATGCAAGGACCCCTCGATGCCCTCACCGGCTGGACCGATTAGGGGCTCCATGGGAAGAGCGGCAGTGTTTCCGCTTCCATAGCACACCCGCTCCAGAGACCGGCCCCAAAGGGTTCATGAGCAGAGCTTTGTGGGAATAGGATCAGAGTGAAAGGACGACGTTGCACCTGGAGTGCGTGTTCCAAGGCCTGCGAATACATTGTGTCTGTGTGGCATAAAGGCTCTCATGTTCATTGCTGCAGGGCCAGTCTCGTTTGGGGGGACCCCAGCCCATGACCCCCTGAGAGCTCTCCGTTGATGGTTTTGGCTCAGCCACGCCACGCCACATCGCGGCCGCCTGGCTGCTCGGGGTGCAGATCAAAAGGACCGGTCCCAGCACAGATCCAGGGAAACCCAAGTGCTTCGAACGGGGCCAGGGGCACAGGATGTGCCGGTTCAGGGCTCTGCCCTGGAGGGGACCCATTTCTGTCCCGTCTCGTTCTCAGCCCCCCCCCCCCCCGCTTTGCTCCTTCCCGGGCATCTCTCCTTGCCGAGCATGTGAGGTATGAGAGAAGCAAGGAGCTATGATCTCCCGATGTTCTCCCTTGGGGCAGGTTGTGGCATGAGCCCAAAGTAGGGCAACCAGAAGCAAACGAACAAGGACAGGAGTCTGGCACTTTGGACAGCCACGCAGAAGAGAGACTTTCAGCAAATGAATGCCTATATTCGCACGACTAAAGTTGCCAGAGGCCATCCTTCCTCCCCACTTGGCATGGGGCCGCCCTAATCCCAAGGAAGCAAGTGAGCATGTGGAAAGAGCGGAGTGGAAAAGGAGGCCCACGGAGGCGTCTGATCCCAAGCCTTCCCTTCAACTTGGAGCTGGCTCAGAAAAGGGCAAGCGCCGCCCCTTCTGCTCAGTCGCTGCACCTTCCCACTGCCGTTCCTGGAGAGAGGCTTGCAGCGGCCGTGCCCACGGTGGCAACCTGGCAGCTTAACCCGGGCCACCGGGCAGCTTTCCTTTCAGATGGTGAGGGCAGCACGCGGTCAAGCAGGGAGTGCCGCCGGCAGTTGGCACGGGTGCAAGAGCCCCAGCTGCACACCTGCATGTGCTCGAGATGGTCCAGTACACCAAGGTGCATTCCTTTAATTGACTGACTGACTGATTGATTTTTATTTCTACAGCACTCCACAGCTGAAGGTCTCTGGGTAATTTACACTGTCCATAAAAACAGCTGATAAAAGCACACTAAAATATCATAACTTCAAATATGTTAGAAAGTTTTAAACAGGTAAAAACAGATCATAAAAACAGACAATAACAAGGAATGACAGAGAGAGAGAGAGAGAGAGAGAGAGAGAGAGAGAGA